>NC_136793.1:32907346-33359846 GCF_951216825.1 Electrona antarctica | reverse complement strand
GAAAACATGCTAAAACATGCCAAACAGGGTAGTCACATAAATGTGATAACTATGATGAACCTACTAATTGTCTTTGTTTTATTAATGTCTGCTTTTAAATCCAAATGTACCTCAAGGCATTGTTATTTCCTAATCTAATTCCTTTGACTGGCCTTAGTTGGCCAAAATAATGAAAAGGAAAAAGTCCAATCCTGGTATTACAAATATTTGTTTTTAATATACCATCTATTTTATTTATAGATGTTTACCATTACCTCCTTTACCTCTACAGAAAGCTATTTCTACACCGCAAAAGAGTATACCATGCTGAGAAGTAGTTACCGTATTTAATGTTTTTATGATCCTATTTTTGCCCAGGTGTTTTATATGCAGCAACATGTGAAAAGGCCTTCTTGCTGTCAGCCATTACTGTTATTAGTACAAAGAACAAAGAAGTCATTCCTCATCATTCCTTTGTGTGAGTGTGTGTGTGTGTGTGTGTGTGTGTGTGTGTGTGTGTGTTTCTGCGTGCGTGCGTGCGTGCGTGCGTGCGTGCGTGCGTGCGTGCGTGCGTGCGTGCGTGCGTGCGTGCGTGCGTGCTTGTGTGTGTGTGTGTGTGTGTGCATGTGTGAGAGAAAGATTATGGTGTGTGTGTGTGTGTGTGTGCGTGCCTGTGTGCGTGCGTGTGTGTGGTGCGTGCGTGCGTGTGTGTGGTGCGTGCATGACAGTGCGCATGAGAGAGAGTGAGAGAGAGCGCTCTATTGTTTTAGGAAATGTTCGTGTTTGTATGATATTGTTTCTGCTCATATAGTACTGCTCATATAGTATTTATTATTCTAGATTTGTAAAGACTAGTTTGTTGTAAAATTGTGAATGAGACAGTACTGTTTGAAGTTGTTTGTTTCTCATAAACGGATTCTGATTTCACCTCCCTATTGTGGGGATAAGTGGTTGTGATAAACAAAGTCATTGATTCTTCCTATGACAATAAAAGACAGATTTATATACAGTAATGGATTAAATTTTAGTGAATTTCGCTGCAGCGTCTATATTTGTTACTGAGTAATGCAACCTTCCCATGGGGTTATTTAAAGGACCATGTCACAAGTGCCAGATTGTAAGTGGTGTACAGTTTATCAGTGTCAATGTAGATACCAGTACAAATGACCTGATGGTCAGAATCATTTCCACCTCTACAAAGAAAAATAAGGACATTGAATAAAGACACACAACTTATTTGTAGATGTTTGTTGTGTAATGTAAAAAGCATGTACGTACATTATACAATCCTCAGTGTTCACGACTGACAGTGTACAAATTCAACCAAAATTACATACTGTATGTAGACGCAATTGGACACGCACACGCACGCACGCACGCACGCACGCACACACGCACGCACGCACGCACGCACGCACGCACGCACGCACGCACGCACGCACGCACGCACGCACGCACGCACGCACGCAAATGGATTGGGGTCCTGGGCTAGTGTGCATGCCCCCCTTGCAGTGGGTGATATTTGTTTTCCTTGGAAAACAACTGAAGATAAAACCGATATTGCTCCCAGTGGAGTGGGGTTCAGGACTAGTGTGCATGCCCCCCTCCCAGAGGAGTAGGGTGCTGGGTGTGCATGCCCCCCCCTCCCAGTGGAGTGGGGTCCTGTGTGTATACCTTGTCCGCCTCCTCTTATCTCTGACAGGTTGTTTGGCATCTCCAGTCTCCACCAGCTGGACCCACTCACTGACAACCTGTTGCCCAGAAACGGGAGGGGTTGGACGGGTTGGGGGATACAGCAGGGTGGGGTGTGCTGGTGGTCCGCCTGCCTGCTGTCTAACCTCTCATTTCTCCCCTCCAACACAGTCAAATCCTCTGTGTTCATTTTATTCTGAAGAGTGTAAAATGGAACCAAATGCATGCGCACGAACGCACGCACGCACGCACGCACGCACATTCTCAGTCAATATATCTGGTGTTTCTGTTCTCCTTTTGTGGCATTAACCTCTCCCACCTTACACGTGCTCAAGGCTCACACACGCCTGCTTTTACAGAAAAAGTAAAAGTCACTCTACCACACATTTGTTTGGTAGAGTTTGTAATGAAACGTATTGTGCATGCTGGTGCTGGATTAAGTAATGCCCAAATTGTAAATTGAAATTGTATTATTTAGAATGTAGTTACCAATTGTCTTGATTTTGGTTTGGTTATGCTTCAGGTATTAGAAATGTCTCTCTCTCTCTCTCTCTCTCTCTCTCTCTCTCTCTCTCTCTGTCTCTCTGTCTCTCTCTGTGTCTCTCTCTCTTCCCCCTCTCTTCCACTCTCCCTCTCTCTCTCTCACGCACCGTAGGGTTAGAGGTTAAGCAGGCAGCTCTTCAGAGGGTCTGTTCCTCCTTAACCCTTTGTCTCCAGACAAACAGAGTGCTGAGAGGGGTGAGGGGGGGTCCAGGAGGCCTCTAACTGTGGAGAAGATGGATCACATCATTGCATGTTTGGATGTACAGATATATACAGTACAGTAACGGTGCTTTGCAGAGACTGGATAGGATAGGTATAAAAATTAAGCTTTTAGTAAAGTGGTAAGTAAACACACTGCAAGTGTGAGCGTATATACGTACAGTGTGTATATATCTGTGTGTGTGTGTGTGTGTGTGTGTGTGTGTGTGTGCGTGCGTGCGTGCGTGCGTGCGTGCGTGCGTGCGTGCGTGCGTGCGTGCGTGCGTGCGTGCGTGCGTGCGTGCGTGCGTGCGTGCAGATGTGCGAACATGTGGGTCTATGTGGAAAAGCTTAATTCATCAGCAGAGGACTTTCTCAGACACACTGGTCTGACAGCAAATTGATGACCCTCTGTGATCAAAGAGCCTAAGTGGTGCTTATCATTATCTGTCCACTGGAGACCTACATCTCTCCCACCCCCCTTTCGCCCCCATCCCCCTTGTCTCCCCCTTCCTCTCTCCATATTCTCATTTTCTCATCCCTTTCAAATTTACTTACTGTCGCTGTTTTCGAACGCAGATTGACAGAGGACAAACAGACAGACTGTTATGTTGAGTGTTTAGGACTGCATATACACAAGTGGTTGAAAAATACAGAATGACATTTTTAAATGTCAATTATTTGGCCTGGAGACCTACATTTCCATAGCTTCTAAAGTGGGGCTTAACTGTGAATGTCTAATACGCAACCTTTATTTAAACCAAAAAGGTTTGTGTTTTTCGGCATAATATTTTATATTGTTGGTGTTGTAAAGCCAACGTCCGACGGTGCCAATAATTCAAAGCTGATTTGATTTAAATATAAACTGCAGCATATAATGGCTTGAATATATAAATGTGTAGTTTGGACCCACATCTCTTGCAAGACATTGAAAGGCATTTGTTTTATGTTCTAACATTAATGACGCCATTTTTTGTAGAATAAGTGGTCTGAGATGAAGTGTAATTGGTAAAGCTGATTATGTTTTCTCTCCAGTGGTCTGATTGTGCTCTCGTCTCATTGGTGGTGGTGGCAACAGGGTTCTCTGTATAATACAACACTGATACAAACCATCTGATCATATTGGAGTGCCACAGAGACACACACAAAAAAGATAGGAAACTTTCATACACTTCCATTCTATTCCATTTTATATCATTAAAAGTAGGGACATGCAGTTGGAGGCCATCGATATTGTCCTTTTCTTTTTGCTGAGGTTTGCGTGATCTGCGCAAAAGGACAGTTAACCCATTTTGGGCGGGAACCCCTTTTGGTGTTTTAAACATTATGTTATAATTTAGCTATTGAAAAATAGCAGATCGACAAGCTCATAGCGCGCCACCGAGTGGCGCGCTACGAGCTTGTAGGTCTGCTATTTTTGAAAAAACGAAGGATTTTTTAAAATTTTGAGGTCAGGCCTAAAAGGGACAATATCGGTGGCACCCAACTGTATATAAAGGACAGCCTCAGTGTACGTTGTCAACCTAGACAACAGTATCAGTTGCAATTAGTTTGACTTAAAATGAGAAATAGTAGTAGGCTACTGTATGAAAAATAATTTCTTCTTTGTTGGATTCACTGTATTGCATCAGCAAAGCTTATGGGTAAATAAAGGGATGTCATTCTACAGAATCGTCTCTGGAATATCAGGTCAGGCAAAGAAAATGGAAAAGTTAATTGGGCTTCACATGGAAACTGCATTTATTACCCTGACTGCCTGATTAAGACGCCATGCTATGGTATGCTCAGTTTTGAAATGCCTGATTTACCAGTTTTATTTTTGTATATTTTTGGGGATCATCATAATGCAATGAATTCATATAATTATAACATTAAAATCAGTAAGAATAGCATAGAATTTTAGCAGTAAACCATTCAATTTCCCAAATGGTGGAACAAAGTTGGTTGGCAGGGAGAGCTTATTTGAATGGTATTGTCCATTCCATGCATGCTAGCTTTAATTTAAAAGCCACAATAATGGTGATTCTATTAAGCACTGTATAGTAACGAGACCCAGACCCAAGCTAATTTCCTCCAAATGAGAGTTTATGGCTGAGATAGCCACCAAATCACTGGAGTAGATCTTAATATGAGCATAAGGGCTGTCAAGGATAAGAGGGTATTATGCGTGTGTGTGTGTGTGTGTGTGTGTGTGTGTGTGTGTGTGTGTGTGTGTGTGTGTGTGCGTGCGTGCGTGCGTGCGTGCGCGCGTGCGTGTGCGTGCGCGTGCGCGTGCGTGTGCGTGGGTGTGCGCGTGCGTGCGTGCGTGCGTGGGTGTGCTCGAGTTGTTCTGTGTGCTGCATACAAAAGACAAAGGCTGGGGTCAGAGTTCAAACTAACAGCAGACCGGGCAGTCCAGGGTCAGACGACTCAGACTATAACTTGATCAGTGAAGGCTGTTTATCTGGCGCCCCTGTAACACTGGAGTACTCCCACACCACTACCTCTGTATACCACTAGTACCCCTGTACCACTAGAGTACCCCTGTACCACTAGAGTACCCCTGTACCACTAGTACCCCTGTACCACTAGAGTACCCCTGTACCACTGGAGTACCCCTGTACCACTAGAGTACCCCTGTACCACTAGTACCCCTGTACCACTGGAGTAGACCTATGCTCCCACACCACTAGTACCCCTGTACCACTAGAGTACCCCTGTACCACTAGTACCCCTGTACCGCTAGAGTACCCCTGTACCACTAGAGTACCCCTGTACCACTAGTACCCCTGTACCACTAGAGTACCCCTGTACCACTAGAGTACCCCTGTACCACTAGAGTAAGTACCCCTGTACCACTAGTACCCCTTTACCACTAGAGTACCCCTGTACCACTAGAGTACCCCTGTACCACTAGAGTACCCCTGTACCACTAGTACCCCTGTACCACTAGTACCCCTGTACCACTAGTACCCCTGTACCACTAGAGTACCCCTGTACCACTGGAGTACCCCTGTACCACTAGTACCCCTGTACCACTAGTACCCGTGTACCACTAGAGTAAGTACCCCTGTACCACTAGTACCAGTACCCCTGTACCACTAGTACCCCTGTACCACTAGAGTACCCCTGTACCACTGGAGTACCCCTGTACCGCTGGAGTAGACCTATGCTCCCACACCACTAGTACCCCTGTACCACTAGAGTACCCCTGTACCACTAGAGTACCCCTGTACCACTAGAGTACCCCTGTACCACTAGAGTACCCCTGTACCACTAGTACCCCTGTACCACTAGAGTACCCCTGTACCACTAGAGTACCCCTGTACCGCTGGAGTAGACCTATGCTCCCACACCACTAGTACCCCTGTACCACTAGAGTACCCCTGTACCACTAGAGTACCCCTGTACCACTAGAGTACCCCTGTACCACTAGAGTACCCCTGTACCACTAGAGTAGACCTATGCTCCCATACCACTAGTACCCCTGTACCACTAGAGTACCCCTGTACCACTAGAGTACCCCTGTACCACTAGTACCCCTGTACCACTAGAGTACCCCTGTACCACTAGAGTACCCCTGTACCGCTGGAGTAGACCTATGCTCCCATACCACTAGTACCCCTGTACCACTAGAGTACCCCTGTACCACTAGAGTACCCCTGTACCACTAGAGTACCCCTGTACCACTAGTACCCCTGTACCACTAGAGTACCCCTGTACCACTAGAGTACCCCTGTACCACTAGTACCCCTGTACCACTAGAGTACCCCTGTACCACTAGAGTACCCCTGTACCGCTGGAGTAGACCTATTCTCTCACACCACTAGTACCTGGGCCCTGTACCACTAGACTAGAGCAGTGGTTCTCAATGTTTTTGGCTGGGGACCCCCGGAAATGCTTTGGCCATGTCTCGCCATGTTACAGTGTGTTAGCACAAGTGCTAATTTTCACCACCTGTCCACAGGAGACTTTTCTAAAAATACAGTAAGGTCCCTGCAAACAGAGCACGTTTTTCGGATTTCTAGCAGCGTTTCTCCGTCGGTTTTCCGAAAAACGCAAGCACCTTAACACTTTAGTTTAAAAAACCCAATCAAGTACAAAAAAGGAATACATACTAATAATATTAGTCAAAATTACAATACCCATTACATTAACCTACAATACAAAAGTAAACATAATCACTCAGGTAACCAGTCAGACACTATACTGTACCTCTGTAACACGTTACCATCCGTCTCTAGTTTTAGAACCATAGGCCAGGAGTTCCAAAGGTTTGCCCCCTTTACTGAGAAGGCAGACTGTCCGAATGAGTTGTTACACCTGGGAACAATACAGTTACCACTTGTTGAGGCTTGTGTAGTTGCTCTACCAGAGCTTGGAAGTATATCAACCAGTCCAGAGAACAATTAAGGTGAAACATGACCATGTAAACATTTAAAAAAACAATTTGACAGTAGAAAAAAACCCACAAATTTTTCAAACGTAAAAAGGTTGTGTTTTTTTTTAAATACCACAAAGGTGCCATCTCATCGGTTTTTGATCCATGATTTGTATAGCCTGTTTGTATATTGATGTTATTGGTTTTAAGACAGTTTGAGAGGATTGTGACCATGTTGTTATGCTGTATGATAGGTGTGAGAAAATCATAGCATGCATGTACAGCTGTGCAGTTTTAGCTAATAAGTCGCTTCTAATATGACGACAACAATTTAGATTTGGTTTAACCTTCTTGCATATATGCTTTACCTGTTCAAATTTTAGGTTTTTATCCAAGATAATTCCTAAATATTTTACTTCACTTCACATTACTACCCCTGGCCTGTACCGCTAGGCTAGAGTACCCCGTACCAGTGGTTCTCAAACGTTTTTGTTTCATGGCACTCCTGTTAATAACATTTTCGCCCACGGCACTCCTGAATTACATTGTGCATAGCTCACATTTATGTCACATTACCGTTCGTAATGTGAGCCTATGGCTCAGGGTAGAGCTGGGTTATGCAATTAAAAATGGGATTGGCTTTCAAAATGCGACTTTGCCCTCAATACCCTCAATACCTGCATGACTAAATACTAGAGATGTCCGATATTATCGGCTTCCCGATATCAACCTAACATTTGCCAGCCGATCTACAAGCTCACAGCGTCACAGCGTGTACAGTGCAAAGTGTGGAGGTGGTTAAACTGCAGTGATATAGATAAATTCCAAATAGTATCTAAGTATTCTGCTGGCACAGCAACTATACTTTGAGAAACTCTGCTGCACTAGAGCAGGGGTTCTCAACATTTTTGGCTGGGGAACCCCGGAAATGCTTTGGCCATGTCTCGCGACCCCTGCACTAGAGTACCCCCGTACCACTAGAGAATCCTGCTGGTACCACTAGCGACCCTGCAGCACTAGAGCACCTCCAGTCCGTCTGTAGCACTAGATCGCCTCTGTACCATTAGAAAGTACCCCCTACTACAAAATCCAAGCACTGTCTATCTCTTCCAGTGATTCAATGATTTAAGTCTTAAATCATTGAATCACTGGAAGAGATAGACAGTGCTTGGATCTTACATTTTAAGATAACAAGTGGATAAGAAATTCAGCGATGTAAGCAGGTATAATTGCTTTCAACTCTTACATACCGCCATGCTCCAAGGTCTCGAGTCCCAAGACCGGCAGGCAAACACGCTTGACAGACTGAAAGGGAGAGAGGCGCTCCCAGTGGGTGGTGGGGGGGGGATGAGGGCCGACATGGAGCCAATGTCCCGTCTGATTACAGCCACAGGAGTGGAGAGGCACGATAATCCTACACACACAAACACACACATGCACGCACGCACGCATGCATGCACGCAACCCCCCCCCCCCCCCCCTCCCCTACACACACACACATGCACAAGGACACACACACACACACACACACACACACACACACACACACACACACACACACACACACACACACACACACACACACACACACACACACACACACACACGCAAGGTTGGACATGCACGCACACACGCACACACAAAACTACTCGATCCAGATCATATCCGCCACCCCTGATCTCACTCCAGACCCCTTGTCTGGACAGGGGTACCCAGCGTAAGCATATCACTGCCAGCAGGAGATCACTGAACACAAATCAGCTCTTCTGTTTGAAGTGAAGGTCACCACACATCCTGGCAGTGGCCCCTAACGGGTTGGCCCTCTAATTTGAAGCAAAGAATTCTATTGAATGTTTTCCGTTGAATATGTTCTAAACTGGCTAACATTATTAATGTATGCCTAATGAATTCAAATTTCATTATTTTGGTGAAAATCTTCAGCGAATTACATTGGCGTATGACAAAGAGGATGAATTTAGCTTAAGGAGTGCAGCAGGTTGCTCCAGAGCCCAGTGGCAGGCCTGTTCCACTTGCCATCCCCAGAGCCTTGTCTCTAGCCATGTACAAGGATGTTTGCAAACAGGTCTGACAAGACCACTGCTGGGAGACAAACACAAACATCAATTGACAAACAAATGCAATGATAAACATTTAGACCCCCAACCCCGCTCCCAACAGTACCTTCTAAATTCTGCATGGATATACACAAAAGGCTCTGAAAAGCCTCCACCACAGTCTCGTCCTCCCCGTCGTGTTCCATTGTTTCCCGGTAGCATCATTGTTTTGCCCATGTCCCTTGCATTTCTGGGATCTTGTCTCATTATTAATAGATGGTGTCAGAAAGCCATAGCCCCCGCTGTCTGACAAGGGCATTTGCATAAACACAGACTTCCTCTCAAAATCTGTTTGCACCACAGTGTTGACCTTTAATAATGGATACCTAAATGTTTGCTACCTGTCCACTCAAGTGTGAGCTACTGTGTGAACATGTGTGTGTGTTGAAGACAGAAAGAAGAAAAGGGGAGTGAGACAGAACAGGAAGTTTAAATATATCTATATAATTGTTTTTCTTTTGAGTCATTCTATTTATTGACTTTTATTTTCAGGAGCATGAGTTCATCATGCTGGTAAAGCATATGTTGATTCCTTTTAGTTGGATAGAACAATAAAAAAGAGTTTTAATTGACATGCAGGCTGTCAAGTAGTCAGATGTCTTCAAAGACTCTGAATGATTCATTTTCTCTTCCTCTCTTCCTTCGACCGAGACTGTTAAAAGGTCTGTAGGAGTTTACATGGGTGTGATGTCTCCATCTCCACAACTTCACACTCACCCTGTCATCCACCACAACATGCTTTCATTCTAATTCTCTCCATTAGTATTAATATAGTGGCGTGTGTGTGTGTGCGTGGTTGCTTGTGTGCGTGCGTGCGTGCGTGCGTGCGTGCGTGCGTGCGTGCGCGCGTGTGTGTGCCTGAGTGAGTGTGGATGTGTGTATGTTTAGCATGCCATCTACTCATCAAAAATGGATAGGGCATCATCTCTGCCTCTAGCTTTATGTTGTTGTTTTTCCTCTTCACTGACTCATTTTCAGTCTTCGGTTCTCTCTTCCATGTTCTCTCTGCCGCCACATTGGTTTGTGTGCAACGTGCACACACATCTGCATCTACAGATGCACTTCTTTGGTTATTCTTACTGTCACTGTCGGCCCCTCCGTCCATGGCACACCTGACATATACTGTATTATGCAAATATGACACCACAAGGCATTTCCATTATGTGCGCTAATATCACTCCCCAGGCCAGTCCCCACTGTCACCCAAGGCACTGTACTGATCTGGCAATGTGGCCAGAGTACCTTTGTGTAACTTCTGTATTCTCGCCAGAGGTGAAATCCTCAAAATCAATTCTGAATCCTTTTAGAAATACAATCAATGAAAACATGACATTTAAAATAAATAATAATAATAATAATAATAATAATAATAATGTAATTATTATAATTATTATAATTATTATTATTATTATTATGGGACAAAGCAGTCCTGAAGGGACTTGGTCCTTTATTGTTGTCTCCACCAGGCCGAAGGCATGGGGAGAGAGTATGTTTTGCACTCCGTCCGTCCGTCCGTGTGTGTGTGTGTGTGTGTGTGTGTGTGTGTGTGTCCGTCCGTCCGTCTGTGAACAGCTAATCTCCGGCACCGTTAACCCGGTCGATGCCAAATTTTGCACACACACTCCCTGGATTTATTAATATAAACCAATCTACAAAACTAGCGTCATTCGTATTGTTGACCTATATCTACCATTATAGACCAACCTTCGTTCAACTTTGACCCCTCTGTCACATGGTACTATTTTGTTCAGTATCACTGCGCCGCATAGAACACCATAGTGCTGCCGCGCCGCGGCACTGCTGCAGGATACACTACCAAAGCTAGGTGTTATGCAGCTGCACCGGGCAGAGATTAAAATAGGGTGCGTTTTGCGTCCCAAAACACAGTTTATAGTTATGGGATGCAATACAGTAACAACCTCTGCGTCCACGGGATGCACTACTGTACTCAGCATGTACAGTAGTAGATAAATCGCGGTAAAACAATAATCCACGGACACGATCATTTTTCATGGAATCGTTGTAGAACCACTAGTTTGTAATAATAACAACACAGGCGGGCGCCGCCATCTTGCTCAGAGACGAGCGCTGAGCGCTGAGCGCTGAGCGCTGAGCGGAGCACAGCCTGGAGACCAGAGCCGTTTAGAGAGCGAGAGTTACGACAACATACCGTTCAGTGACTCGTGAAGCTCTGTGAATAAACAGTGAACAGAGTTGTCGCAACTCTCTCATCTAAACGGCGCTGCCTCAGACAGAAAGACAGGGGAACATTTTTGAGCATGACAAGCAACTAGACCCGATTGAATGGGAAACACATTTGAAATGTTTCATAGTTTTAGAAATATAGTGCTTTTAAATTTGAGAACTTTATAATGGGGCTCAATGGCAGCTCTATGGCACGTCAAAAAATCACTTTCACCTAGAAACTCCATTCACACTTTTTATAATTCAGCTTACTGTGGGCACACATGCTGGAACATTTTACTTTGAAATGTTTTGTAGTTTCTGAGTTATTTAACTTAAACGCCCAATGCATTCTCAATGGCAATAGCACAAACTTTGGCATGCTACTGTTACCGGCCTCAGACCTAGGGGAGTCTGGGTCGGCACAAGCGATACACAGGCTTGAATGCGCTGTGGATCTGTGAAAAACGAGGAATGGGACACATTCTTTAGTGTTGCGTAGCTCGGTCTGCAGCGGTTTATTACTGACAATATATCAACATTCATTTGCATTTAGTATCAAAATAATAACAACAGACATCTTAATTCACAATAGCTCCAAAAGTACAAAAGACAATAAACCAAATAAATCAAAAATAAACTGTATCCTTCATAAAACCAAAAATAAAGCATTGTGCACTTTATAACCCTTTTGACAATATATCCAATCTGTATTCTTACTCTCAACATACAACTTAATACTGTAGTCAGAACAATCAGATTCCATTTATCATCATAACAATCAATAATACATTTCCTGAATCTAATACTCTTCTTCATTCACACCACCAGCTCAAATACACATTCAAAAGAACACGTTTTCATCCCGACACGCACGCACGCACGCACGTGCGCATGCGCACCACGTGTGCTGTCTGTGTTGTAACACAGTGTAAAACCACCTGGCTAACTACCTGGCAGCAGCCATTATTCAACTCAATCAAAACAATAAAACTACTGGTCCAAACTCACTTCAAGTACACTCAAAACGTTACTAAACATGTCACTGACAGTTCACAGTAGTTTCAACATCATTAGGAATGTTTAGATATTTATATTTATACCTGTGAAAAACGAGGAATGGGACACATTCTTTAGTGTTGCGTAGCTCGGTCTGCAGCGGTTTATTACTGACTGCGCATGTGCGGGACCGAGACTATAGGCAGTTCCTCTATGATTCACAGAGGCGCATGAGCGCCATCTATTGACTAGGAAGTCTAATAAGATGTGGCATCTCATAGAAAAGTGTCAATTATGTTAGAATAGTTCTAATAAATCTTAAAAAATGGGGGGTGTATGTTTTAGTGCAAAACTACAATAGAGGCTATTTCTGAACCCTCTACACTCTCCCCTGCTTTAAGAGATGTCTCCTGACATCTAGAACTAAACAACAATAAGTAGTCAAGTTAGTCAGGAAAAAGGTCATCAGTCTAGTCTGTGTAGTGTCTAGTGAGGTTCATTGGAGTTAGTCAAAGTCTGTCAAGTCAGTGAACGTCAATGTCAAATCCTCTATGTAAGTCCTCTGTCCTAAATCTAATAAGTCCATTCGGTTGGGGTAGGGTAGTAGTAGGTTTGGGGCAGGACTGGGTAAGGGGTCATGGGGTAAGGCACACATGTGAACATGGCGTTTGCTTCGGGCCTCCAGTTCTGGTATGACGGCTGTCCGAAATGTTCATATGTGAATCTGTCTCTGGGTTTTACAGTCCGGGTGGACCTCCTCGCGGGCAGTTCCTCTCCACCTCGTGGCTCTATGTCAGGTTCAACCATATCCTCTGGCACCTCTGGACCTGTATCACCCTCGTTGTCATCCATCACAGGTTGTTCCTGGACATTCTCAGCAGGCAGCGTGTCAGCTGGTGTTGGTGCGTGTGCTGATGCTGGTACAACAACTGGAACAGCTTCCTCCTGCTGATGCATATCATCTGGTTCTGTTGTTTGTCTTAGAAGTTGGAATTCTGGTGCTACAGCTCTGAGATGACTGTGTGGTTCAGGTTGAGGCGCCTGATGTCTGACTGTCCTCCTTGTGTACACAGGCAACGGTCGGAGGTTGTAGGAATATCCTTCCTCTTCAGCAGAATCATCTGATTCCTGCTCAGCTGCTTCTCTGTTGTTAGTCCGTTTGTCTCTCTGCTTTCTCTGTTTCTTTTGCGTATGACAGGGTTGCTCATCTTGTTCGAATGGCAAGTCATTTACAGATAACAGGAGGTTACGGTGCAGAACGCGGATAGTTCGTTCTCCCTTTTCTGCTTGAACTCTGTACACAGGCCCGTCTCCCACCCGTTCAATGACTCTGTGAACTTTCTCCTCCCAGTAAGCACGGAGTTTGCCAGGTCCACCTCTCTCGGACAGGTTCCTGACAAGCACACGATCTCCTGGCTGAAGTGCAATCCCTTTAACACCACGGTCGTAGTATTTTTTTCCTTTTGCAGAGCTCTTCTGGCTATTCTCCGAGGCGATCCTGTAAGCCTCCTGCATCCGAGAAGCCCATTTCTGTGCAAACTCCTGTCGACTCGACACTTCTTCCTCCGTTCTCAGATTAAAGACTAAGTCAATGGGCAAACGTGGGGATCTTCCATAGAGGAGAAAGAATGGCGAATAGCCAGTTGCTTCATGTCTCGTACAGTTGTACGCATGGACGATGTGGGGCAGGTGGTCTTTCCACTCAGCTTTTCTTTCCTCTTGGAGAGTGCGGAGCATCTGTAACAGTGTTCTATTCAGGCGTTCCACCGGGTTCCCCTGCGGGTGGTATGGGGTGGTTCGAGAATGGGAAATGCCAGACAGTTGTTGGAGTCGCTGGAATAGATTGTTCTCGAATTCCCGTCCCTGATCATGGTGTAACCTTTCAGGGTACGAGAAACGTGGGATAAAGTCACTGAAGATTTTCTCAGCTGCTGTTTTGCCTGACTTATTCTTAGTCGGGTAGGCTTGTGCGAAGCGTGTGAAGTGATCTACCAGGACTAAAATGTACTCAAAGCCTCCTTTACTTGGCTCTAGGTGGAGGTAATCAATAGAAATAAGCTCAAATGGGGCACTGGTCGTGATTGAACCCATGGGTGCTTTTTCTGGGATGGTGGGTCGTTTCTGCTTAATACAGGAGCACTGGCGGATGACATAATGTTCTATTTCACGTTGCATGAATGGCCAATAGAACCTTTGCCTTGCCAGGTGGATAACTTTGTCAGCCCCGACATGACCCATGTCGTCATGCAGGTGTTTGAGCACAGTAGACTTCAGTTTACTGGGTAGAACGAGCTGTTTCCATTTTCCTGCTTGCCTGTATAGAATTCCTTTGTCCAGTTTGAGTCTGTTCCATTCATGTACTAGTCTCCTTGTCTCTTGTGGCATTTGTCTTTTGTCTTTGTCATTGGGGTTCCATCCCCTCCTCTTCAATGTCATCACCTCAGAGATTGCTGCATCCTCCTTTTGGGCAGCTCTGATGTCTTCTGGGGTAATAGTGGGGATTGTCACAGGGGGATCGTCGTCAACACCAGAAGAGAGTTGCAGTGCAGCCATCCATGGCACATCCTTCTCCGCCACTGCTTTGTTCCCCTGCCATATGGTGGAAACTACATCTGGGGGCAGAGTTTCAGTGTACTCCCCTATGTGACCATGAAGCTTTACTGGGTACCGTGACAGTGTGTCAGCGTCAGCATTCGCCTTGCCTGGCCTGTATTTTATGGTGAAGTGGAAATCTGCCAACTCACCCACCCAGCGATGTCCGACGGCATTGAGTTTGGCTGTGCTCAACACATAAGTAAGGGGGTTATTGTCTGTGTACACTGTGAACGTGGGTGCATAGTAGAGATAATCCCGGAATTTATCGCAGATGGCCCACTTCAAAGCCAGAAACTCGAGCTTGCCAGAATGGAGATGGTAATTCTTTTCTGCAGGCGTGAGTGTTCTGGATCCATAAGCGATGACGCGGAGTTTCCCCCCCTGCTGCTGATAGAGCACAGCCCCCAGACCTTCATTGGATGCGTCAGTATTTAACACAAAGGGCAAATTACAATCTGGGTAGGCTAAAATGGGTGGATTGGTCAACATGTCTACGAGGCGAGAGACGACAGCACTGTGTTCGGGGGTCCACTGGACAGGTGTATTAGAGGGGAGCTGGCCAGACTTTGTGACTTTTCTTTTGTGTGCAATGTTGTTGTTATCTTTAACGGGTCTCTGGTTGGGCAGACTGGGACCCTCTGCAAGCTTGAATAGTGGCCGTGCAATCCTGGAAAAGTCCTGTATGTAGGATCTGTAATAGCCTAGGAAACCTAACAGACTTCTGACTTCTCCCACATTCTTTGGCTCTCTCTCTTTTTGCTGCAGCACTGCTTCCAGGTCTTTAGGGTCTATCTGGACACCTTCACTTGTCACTAGGCGTCCGATGTATCTCACTTCTCGTCTGAACAGCTCACATTTCTTTGGACGTAACTTGATGCCATGCTCTCGCAGGCGGCGGAGCACTCGCCTCAGGTCCTCCACGTGGTCTTGGAATGATTTAGAAAAACAAAGAACGTCGTCCAAATAGGGAGAACAGCATTCATCCCTCATGCCATCGAAGACACCCTCCATACATCTTTGAAAGGCCGCTGGGGCGTTGGTAAGGCCAAAGGGTAGGCGAAGCCACTCATATAATCCCCACGGGGTACTAAAAGCGGTCAGGTGCCTGGAACTCTCATCAACAAAGCCCTGGTGGTATGCGCTGCCTTGGTCGAGTATTGAGAACCAGGAGTAGCCTCCCAGGTTATCCAGCAGGTCTTGAATGCGTGGGAGCGGATGACGGTCAGGGACAGTTTTGCGGTTTAACTCCCTGAAGTCAATGCATAGACGCAAGCTCTTATCTTTTTTTCGGACACAAACCACGGGGGATGAGTACGGTGAAGTGGACTTTCTTATCCAGCCATGGTCAAGCAGGTTCTGCACATACTCTTTTACCTCTCTGTACAGGGGTTTCGGGATTGCATTGTAGCGTTTTTGGACTGGTGTCTCATCATTTAGCTTAATTTTGAGTTGTAGGTTTGGGATGCAACCTATGTCAGAGTCATCCTTTGCAAAGGCATCTGACTCGTCGTATAACATGTTTTTGGCCATCTCTTGTTCCTCCTCTTCGAGGTGTGACAATTCAATAGGTGGATGCCATTTATCTGGAGTCAGAGCGGAGCAGGTTTGAACAGTGGAATGGTTGATGGGCTTTGGGTTGTTGGAGGAGTGGTTAATGGGTTTGGCCTCAGTAATTTCCTCTAGTGTGCCTAAAATGGTTCTCTGTGACAGATAAATGTCATGTTTAGTGAAATTCTGAATAGGGATTTTGGCGGTTTTAGATGAGCCATTGGGGACATCTACTAAAGTGGGAAAGGGGTCTAAACCCTCAGGGCAGTTGTTCTCTGGGCTCGGCTCAAATAGCATTGTTCCGCCACGGGGCCATGCTCGGACTCTGCACTTCACCTCACATATTTGACCAGAAGGGATAGTTAGTCCTTTCTTTCCAACTCGCACAGTGTACTGAGGAGGTGTTTCATCAGGGGGCAGCATCTGGAGAACAGAAATAAGGGTTTCCACTGTGCTTTCACTGACACTCATGGCTTCCTTCAGTATTGCAGTCAGATCCACCTGTTCTGTGTTCTCTTTGATCATCTCTGCAATGACATTGCTACCTAACAGGGGACAGTTAACACAGTTCTGACTGATTAATATGGGCACCTGTATGTCAGCATGTCCATGGTTCTCACTGTGTATCTGTAAGTCAACGTAAGCCCATCCATCAAAGGGAACCGCCGTGCCATTTGCTGCAGATATTTTGAGGGGTTTATCTGTGAATAGGGATGAGAGTGGCTGTATTTTGACACTAGGCAATGCTTCCTCTACCCACGCTCTCCCCACCATAGTCACTTGGGCCCCTGAGTCGAGCAGCATTTGGAGAGGGACCCCATTGATTGTACATGAGACCATACATCGCTTGCCAATTAGTTGTGCTACACGTTTTCTTGGTGTTGGCTGGCACTGAGTAGTTGGTTTTCCTGGGTTTACTGTTTCAACTGAGTTAACCTGTACTGGAGACTTGTTACTGGCGACGGTCACTGGCAGCCTCACTCCAGTGACCTCCTCTCGTTTCCCGATGCCTTTCTCTGCAGACAGCCAACGGCTCTATGTCCTTCCTGACCACATATGAAACAGTGAGGACAATGTTTAATGTTCTTTTGCACACAGTCCTGACATCGGCCCCTGGTCTCAGCTGTTTGGGGTCGAATTGAGGGTCGGTTCGGGGGTGGATCTGGGTTCACAGGAGTCGCAGATTCTGTGGGTTTGAGAACCTGGGCAAAATGTTTGGTCAGTGAGGACACTTGTGCGGTCAGTTCTAGAATGGCAGCACGGTTAGCCTGTAATTCAGAGTCAACTTTGGTCTGTTTAGTCTGGTCAGTCTGCTCAGTCTGAGCTGTACTTACAGTCACTGGTCGGGGTTTAATCACAGTACCAAGGCGTCTTAACCTCTCTGCCTCCTCACTAGTGGACTTAGTGATCTGTTCTAGGAGAAGGTCATCATTAACCTGCAAGTCTGTGAGGAAAGGTTTGAGATCACATCTGACATGGTTATTTTTTTCATTCAACCCTTGGTAGAGTGTGTGAAGGAATGTACCCTGAACAAGCTTTCTGTCATAACAAAAATCTGCACCTGGCTGTTGTGACTCAAAAACAACTCTCTGTTTTAGACCCATGATTCTGTACAAAAATTGCTGTGGGCCCTCTTTGTCTTGCTGTCTGGCAGTACTAAGCTCCTGAAAAAGCTCAGTGCTGTTTTTGTCTCTGATATGGGAACGGAGAAACCGTTTTAACTCACTCATAGTAAGGTCATCTTTGTTAGTTAACATTTCTCTGAATGTACCAGGTTTAGTGATCTTGAGCACAGTGCGGATAACCTCTGACTCACTAAACCCTTCATGTAACCCTTCATCCATCTGTTTACAAAGGCTACTGAATGACATTTCAGACCCTGTGTCAGAAATCTGTCCACCATAAAGTTTAAACTCTCTGCGTGGAAACAGAGCAGCTACATCAGTCAATCTCACCACCTGCTCACCACTACTGGAGGACGGACTGGCACGGCCAGGAGGGGCACCACCTGCACTGTTGGTGATGGATCTGGCTGGCGATATAGTGGCAAGGTTCCTGGTTGGTGTGCTAGTGTCTCTGTCCATAGTCGGTGGAGGTGCGTGAATGTCTCTTTCCCTGGGTGGGGACAGCAGGTGACTGTCCATGGTCGCTGTAGTTGAACTGGTCTGTTGAGTCGCTGCATCTTCTGTCTGGAGAGGTGCAGTCTCAACCACTCTTCTCACGTCCGCTCCTTCCACAGTACCTCTTCCATCCAGGAGTCGGAACATGTCATCGATCATGTCGTTGAGGGGAAGGATTTGTGACATGCCTTCATCCTCCATTTCTTTCAACTTGTCACCTTTCAGGTAGTCGACAATCAAATCATACAGTTCTGGTTCACTCAAAGCCGCAAGCTCCTCAGCTTCTCTGTATTCATCAACAGCACTGGCAACAGTCTGTAGCTGACTGGTACTCAAAGCTAAGAGTCTCTTCTGGATCGTGAATATCAGCATCCGTCGTGGGGTTGTGGTAGTAGCCATCTTTAGCGCCCGTGGTCTCTACTCTCTGGATGACGCACAGCAATGCAGCCTTCCCTGAAGCTTTAGACACAGGTTCTCTCCGTGGCAGTTCCCACTTTCCCAGCTAGGTGGCGCTGTATCCCGGACGAGCCCCCAATTGTTACCGGCCTCAGACCTAGGGGAGTCTGGGTCGGCACAAGCGATACACAGGCTTGAATGCGCTGTGGATCTGTGAAAAACGAGGAATGGGACACATTCTTTAGTGTTGCGTAGCTCGGTCTGCAGCGGTTTATTACTGACAATATATCAACATTCATTTGCATTTAGTATCAAAATAATAACAACAGACATCTTAATTCACAATAGCTCCAAAAGTACAAAAGACAATAAACCAAATAAATCAAAAATAAACTGTATCCTTCATAAAACCAAAAATAAAGCATTGTGCACTTTATAACCCTTTTGACAATATATCCAATCTGTATTCTTACTCTCAACATACAACTTAATACTGTAG
Organism: Electrona antarctica; assembly: GCF_951216825.1. Taxonomy (NCBI): domain Eukaryota; kingdom Metazoa; phylum Chordata; class Actinopteri; order Myctophiformes; family Myctophidae; genus Electrona; species Electrona antarctica. The sequence goes on along the minus strand of NC_136793.1, from coordinate 33,340,619 downwards.
TCAGAACAATCAGATTCCATTTATCATCATAACAATCAATAATACATTTCCTGAATCTAATACTCTTCTTCATTCACACCACCAGCTCAAATACACATTCAAAAGAACACGTTTTCATCCCGACACGCACGCACGCACGCACGCACGTGCGCATGCGCACCACGTGTGCTGTCTGTGTTGTAACACAGTGTAAAACCACCTGGCTAACTACCTGGCAGCAGCCATTATTCAACTCAATCAAAACAATAAAACTACTGGTCCAAACTCACTTCAAGTACACTCAAAACGTTACTAAACATGTCACTGACAGTTCACAGTAGTTTCAACATCATTAGGAATGTTTAGATATTTATATTTATACCTGTGAAAAACGAGGAATGGGACACATTCTTTAGTGTTGCGTAGCTCGGTCTGCAGCGGTTTATTACTGACTGCGCATGTGCGGGACCGAGACTATAGGCAGTTCCTCTATGATTCACAGAGGCGCATGAGCGCCATCTATTGACTAGGAAGTCTAATAAGATGTGGCATCTCATAGAAAAGTGTCAATTATGTTAGAATAGTTCTAATAAATCTTAAAAAATGGGGGGTGTATGTTTTAGTGCAAAACTACAATAGAGGCTATTTCTGAACCCTCTACACTACTAGTCCTACATACTTACACCTAGAAACCCCATTCAAACCTATTTAGGTTCATCTTACGGTGGACATGTTTGCCTGAAAAGGAATCTTTGAAATGTTTCATAGTTTTAGAAATATAGTGCTTTTAAATTTGAGAACTTTATAATGGGGCTCAATGGCAGCTCTATGGCACGTCAAAAAATCACTTTCACCTAGAAACTCCATTCACACTTTTTATAATTCAGCTTACTGTGGGCACACATGCTGGAACATTTTACTTTGAAATGTTTTGTAGTTTCTGAGTTATTTAACTTAAACTCCCAATGCATTGTCAATGGCAATAGCACAAACCTTGGCATGCTACTAGTCCTACATTCAAACTTTAAAATGTTCATCTGACGGTGGACATGTTTGCCTGAAAATGAATCTTTGAAATGTTTCATAGTTTTAGAAATATAGTGCTTTCAAATTGTATATTGTATATAATATATTGTACTGTATAATGGCAGACATTGGGGTCAATGGCAGATTTTGACACGTCAAAAAAATCACTTTCACATAGAAACTCCATTCCATTTTTTTTAATACAGCTTACTGTGGACACACATGCTGGAACTTTGTACTTTTAAATGTTTTGTAGTTTTTGAGTTATTCAAATAGGTTAAGTCATCTTTTTTATATTTAATGATGTTATTGTCTCCACCAGGCCGAAGGCTTGGGGAGAGAGTATGTTTTGCACTCCGTCCGTCCGTCCGCGTGTCCGTCCGGCCGTCCGTCCGTCTGTGAACAGCTAATCTCCGGCACCGTTAACCCGGTCGATGCCAAATTTTGCACACACACTCCCTGGATGCCAACAATGAATTTCCAGAACCGCCTGTTATAGCGCCACCAGGAGGCCGCTTTGTGCAAAACAAGTTTTTGGACAGTACACCTACAGATTTTGTCCAAACATCACGCAAATTGGTAAACAGTCTCTCTAGAGCCATTCAACGGGTTTTTCAGATTTCTCAGACTCCATCCTGATTGGCTAAGATTGGCTTCCAAAGTTTGCATGAGTGCTCAGTTTCAAACAAAATGCTGCAAATCATGAACACATCGTGTGATTTCCGTGAAATTGTGCACGCACATTTCCACTAGGCCGAGGAAGAAATGCCACATGAACATTTTCAACTCAGCCTCATGGTGGCGCTATAACTGGCCGAAAAGTGTTTTTACCTCTAACTGCACGGATATGTGGATAACTTTGTATGCCAACTCCCTAGAGGCCAAGGAAAAACCTTTGCCTGGAATTTTTCACATCTGCTCTTTATAGCGCCACCAGGAGGCCGACATATGTAAAACACATTTTCTAATATTACTCCTTCAGATTTTATCCAAATTTCACGCAAATCAGTACACATGCTCTTCATAGTCATGTGATCAAGACGGGTTTGTTTGATTTCTCATAATCCACCCTCATTGGCTACGATTGGCTTCTAAACTTTTCAGGAGTAGCCCGCTTTGTACCCGTTTTGTACAAATCGCCACAACTACTCAACGCAGCGTTGAGTTTGTGCGATTGTGGTGAAACTCTGCGCATGCATATAGGCTTTGGAAGAAATGCCACTTGACAGTTTTCAAATCAGCCTCATGGTGGCGCTACAACAGGCCAAGCCGCATCACACACACACACACACACACACACACACACACACACACACACACACACACACACACACACACACACACACACACACACACACACACACACACACACACACACACACACACACACACACACACACACGTTTATATCGCTAAACATTTTGCCAAACATCACACACACACTCCTATCCTCCTGGTGGAGACCTGTGCCCAGAAGGGCACTTTTTCTAGTTTTGTCTGTTTTTTTCTTATCCTTCCGAAAATACAAACTTTGATAGTATATATAGCATAGCTCATGAACCGTTTGACCGTCGGCAATAAAACTTTGATACACATATGCCTCATGCTGAAGTATCATGCTCTTACTTTTGACCTCTGACCTCTAGATCACCCGCCATTTTGAATTATATGAAAATCCGTTAAAATGTATCTCCTCCCAGGATATTTGATCAAAATGCACGAGAATTTATACACGTGAACTTTGGACCCGGACAAGGGAATCTATAGTACTTAGTTTTATGAGCCAATGAAAATTTCTGTTTTGTGAAAATTCTTCTTTTGCCCATAATACATACATGCAGCGTCATATGCTTATGAAACTTTACAGTATGGTAGAGGGTCATGCCAAATAGCACTGAAACCAGCCTTACTCCAATTGGCCAAAGGGGGGCGCTATAGCAATTTTTGAAAATGAAACCTTTGAACAGGCATAACTCATGCGATTGGCCAAAGGTCATGGCACTTGTTTCCATATGTTCTTTGACTCATGAGGAACACATCTGTGACTTTAACCAGTAAGCTCTGGATCTCAGATCTTTGAGCGATTTGCGACTAGTCATTGGTTAGACATGGGTTAAGGTTAGGTTTAGGTGTGCTGCCCCGTGGGAGGTTAGGTTTAGGGTGAGGGTTTGAGATTAGTTAGTTGTAGGACTAATGACTGGTCTAACCAATGACTAGTCTAAACCAAAAACTGTCTAAACTAAGTACTGCACCCACTTGCGTGAAACGTTGTACACACAATCTATGGACCATTATCTGAAATCCCAGTTGAAGATAAGTTTGTATTTGAAAGAATTAACAGCGAACACACTGTAGAAATGATCCCCAAAACCAGGACACATAATGGTTATAAAAAACATGATTTTTCTGTTTACAATGGAACAACTGAGCTCTTGCCTTTGGACCACAAGATCATAGGTTCAAATCGGGGCACCGCCAACTCAGTGTATGAGTAGCATGGCTTTGGCTTGGGTGCTGGAAGTCCTGGGAATTGATGGTAGGTGTGGTGTTAATTATACTCCAATACAATTACAGCATTTGACAGCTTTAGTAATTGTTTACACAGATTTCTTTTATGAATACAAAAATGTATACAAAGCCAATCTGTGATGTGACAGGTTATGGGCATGTAGATCTGCTCATTTTTACAAGTTTGAGTACTTATGCTTTGGTACTCAAAGTATATTTTGATTCTCAAATCTACATTTCAAGCTCCATAACAGATGCTCCCATCATATGATGAACCAGAGGCAAGTCTACACTGTTGACTATTACAGATATGCAAAGCCATGTTGACGTCATCACGTGCCTGCGTGCACACATCTACACTGTGTTCTAACTCTACCTGAGCATGCGCAAATAAATGTTAATTAATTCCTGACTGAAACTCTATCAATGAGCCATGCGTTTCATTGCTGTGACCACCATCCACTATACGCTTTATTAATATGGCTAATAATGCCACAGGTTATGGGCCCAGTACAAGTGGCCAAAGGTGGTTCAGGGTTTTATTTGATGGTAGCGAGGAGAATTATGAGTTATGGGAGACTCGGTTCTTAGCACACATGCAACTGCGTGGGCTGTGTGACACCATCACGGAGGAGCCTAAAATCAATGACACCGACGCCGATGCACAGCAGCAGCACGATGCCGATGCTAAACGCAATGCCGAAGCATATGCAGAATTAGTACAGTGTTTAGACGACAAGAACTTGTCCCTTGTGATGCGCGACGCGAACAAAGACGGACGACATGCGTTGAAGATACTGCAAGAACACTACGCTGGAAAGGGGAAGCCACGTGTTGTGAGTCTGTACTGCGAACTTTCTGCTCTCCACAAAGCAAGCAACGAGACTGTCACTGAATACATAATTCGAGCGGAGACGATTTTCACATCGCTGAGAAGGGCCGAAGAAAATATTAGTGACGGGTTGCAGATTGCTAATGTGCTTAAAGGCTTGCCTGAGTCATACAAAGCGTTTGTCGTGCACGTCACCCAAACAAATGAACAACTAACTTTCGGTGAGTTCAAGACGAAGCTGCGGAGCTTTGAGGACACCGAAAAGTTCAAGACGGTGAGTGAAGACGAGGACAACGTTATGAGGGCAGCAGCACGTGGACATGGGAGAGAGAAGACACGGGACCTATCCGAGGTCGAATGTTACAGGTGCAGGAAGAAAGGACATCTCGCTCGGACGTGTCAAAACGAGCCCCAGCAGAGACGGGAGGAGCGCAGGTGGGACACGCCACGTCGAGGACGTGGGAGAGGACGAGTAGTGCAGAAAGTTAAGCTGTTAACTTCAAGTCATGCTACAGAGGTCCCCTTTGGTATGGAAGTACCTTAGGGTCATAGGAAAAGTTTTATCCAAAGAGACGAGTTGCTACACCCTTCATTTTGGAAATATTCACGTTTTTCAAAATGGCCGCCACCAATTACAGATATACAGCAGAACCAATATCTTTGCTTCTGTTAAAGCTATAATAATAAAATTGGTGTCAATTTTTTGGGGTCAAGGATTCCAATTTTATAGGTTTCAAGGCAAAAAAATCCCAATCATTTTTCGTTACCATGACAACAGGGGTAAAATATGCAAATTTCATTCGAAAAAATATGTTTTAACAGGGTAACTTCCACCCCCTCATCCCCTAAAACTTTTATTTAGTTTTCCCTTTGGCATGGAAGTACCTTAGGGCAATAGGAAAGAAATTATCCAAAGAGACAAATAACATCACTCTTCATTTCTGAAATACATGCATTTTTTAAGATGGCCGCCGCCATATACAACAATAAAGCATAGCCCATATATTTGGTGTTTCGGGTCTACCAACCTCATACCCCTCACTCAGGCGACCCAGCCGGGGTGATCAAGTCTCGACTTACGTCCCAGTAGCTACCCTCAATCAGTCCCACTAGGGCAAGACCAGGGCCACACAATCCGTTGGAACTACTCCAGAACTACTCTGCCAAGGCTGGGAGGTACGCTTCTGGCGCATGGAAGGACTAGGCTCTGTGGGTTGACTCCTGTCCAGGCCCCTCCTACGTCTCACCAGGTCCACTCCTGCTCTCACCAGGCCCAGGACCTGTGCATGCACCAGAGTTCCAGCACCAGACACTTCATTCAGGAGTGGTGGGCAATGCTCGGGTGGACTCCACCCGAGCGGGAAGGTGGTGCTGCGGGCTCCGCTTGCTGCTTGAATGGCCCTCCTAAAGGCCTCACCGAGGTGACCACCGTCTCTCCGGTGGTCACCAGACTATACCTGGTTGTCACATAGTCTAGTCACTATAAATTAAATAATATGAGGAGGACGAGGACACGACGGAGTGAAGACAGCGCGCGGAGACGCCGAGGAATGGAGCACACGGCCTGGCGGAGACCAACACCGCGGGACAAGTGGAGAGGAGCAGCAGGAGGACACATCGTTCTTTTTCAAGATGAACGATTGTGCAATAGAAACAAATAAGAAGGGACTTATGGTTGACTGCGGTGCCACAGCGCACATGATTAACGACTTTACCAAGTTCAAGTCTTGTGATAAAAACTTTAAACCTATGAGCCATGTGATCAGGCCCGGCGCCAGGATGAAATGCCTGAGGGGTCAATTGAGATTTTTGAGGGGGCAAAAAAAAAGCAACACAATATTATTATGTTGCTAAAGCAAGCAGGCAGTGTCAGTTCTATGACTCAGCTGGTCATATGCAATATTGGAATGATAGCACTGCCCCGCCAGGGGGGGTCCGGGGGCATGCCCCCCTGGGCTCCAGATTTTTTATTTTAATTTGCGATGAAAATGCTTCAATCTGGTGCACTTTGAGATAAAAATGAAGAGGCTAGATCTATAAAGAACTACACACATCATATTAGATTATTATCATCTTTACTGTGCTATTATTGCCATTTGCCAACATCACAGTAGGCTACAAAACAACAATACATTGGATAGGCCTGCACTATATAGTATACATGCATAGTTTTATTATGGATATATAGACCTATAGAAGTATAGATATTCCACCGTTACGTTCTTAGGTTACGTATGATAACTATTTATTATGTATGTGATGTATTGCCATGCTTTATCTTCTTGCTTAATGTTAAATCGCTCTGGATTAAGAGCGTCTGATAAATGCCTACATTTTTAATTGTGTGCTATTGCCATTGACAATGCATTGGGCGTTTAAGTTAAATAACTCAAAAACTACAACATATTTCAAAGCAAAAGGTTCCAGCATGTGTGTCCATCCACAGTAAGCTGAATTATAAAAAGTGTGAATGGAGTTTCTAGGAGAAAGTGATGTTTTTGACAAAATATTGTTTGTTCAATTTGAATTCAGCAAACAGACATTTTCAGAGTTTCCTTTTTTTTGGTTTGTGAAAACGCATGAGAAAAATCACAAAAATGGTAGTATGCACCTTTAGTATAATTATGTTGGTTCAATTTGAAACCAGCAAACATATAAATGTATGCCTATACATATCACTATAACATTTAAAAAAAAAACAATATCAAACGTTTAAAGTTGAATCATAGGCCTATACTTCAATGAAGCCAGATAACCGTCAGTCAATAAAAATAAAATAAAATAAAAAATAGACTAGCTTAGTGTGTGTGTGCGTGTGCGTGTGCGTGTGTGTGTGCGCGTGTGTGTGTGTGCGCGCGCGCGCGTGCGTCTTTGCAGTGGGGGACCGGGGGTTCTGAGTGTGTGTGTGTGTGGGGGGGGGGGGGGGGGGGGGGGGCACGGGCACGTGCATGTATTTAAGTAATCTGGTCGTGCGCGCCACCTCTTGGTCACACCCACACCACACACGCGCACAGAGTCACTGACACACACGCCCAAACAAGCAAGCTGCTACAGTGTTTGTTACAACAATCCGTTTGTTTGTTATAATATTAAACACCTCGGAATGTAACTTTCATTAACATCATGGACATGGAGTTAATGAGAGTCGACAGTGTTTTTTACCTGCTGGTGTAAAACTAGACAAATAAAAGAAGAAACGCTTCTACAACAAGCTGTGGAAACAGAAGTAGGCCTTTATGTCCAGCAGCTGATCAAACTCAGGTGAGTTAGTGTTTGCAGCAGGTGTTACTGTTAGCTTAGCTCAGTGCTTTACAACCTTTTACACATCAAGGCCCATTATTTAATCATTTTATCATAAGTACAACAGTAAAAAAAGAAAAAAGGTATTTTACTTGAGTATTCAATTTCCAGGACTTTTACTTCACTTTTACCACTACATCTCAGAGGCAAATATTGTACTTTAATACTCCACTCGTTACTGTATGTTAGTTTGTATATTTAGATCAGTGGTGGCCGGTTTTCATATCAAGGCCCATTATTTATTTATTGGACATTTGAGCCACGGAACCACCATTTGATGATTTAGCCTCTCAGACCCATTTGAGCCACGGAACCACCATTTGATGACATTTAGCCTCTCAGACCCATTTGAGCCACGGAACCACCATTTGATGACATTTAGCCTCTCAGACCCATTTGAGCCACGGAACCACCATTTGATGACTTAAATCCCATCTCTTCTCCCTGGCTTTCAATGATGTTTGTCCTAATTAACCTGTGTTAATTCATTTGTGTTGCTTTGATGTTTTATTATGCTGTTAGTGTATATTGTATGCTTGTTTCATGATCGTGTACAGCACTTTGGTTGACCTTCTGGTCTTTGTTAATGTGCTCTAGAAATAAAGTTTGATTTGATGACATTTAGACTCAGACCCAAAACCAAATATTTTGGTCGTTGGAGAGAGTTTGTCCACACTTCCATGCTGTGTTGATGTTGGTACCATTAGGAGAGATAACAGGCCAAACGTTGATCAAAATGACAATTATTTTCCATCTAATTGTGTAGACTTCTGGTATAGGCTAAATTAATTAGCCTAACGCAGGTATTTAACAATATTTTGTTACTCTTGCCGGGTCCATTTGGTTTCATTCTATCTCGAGTTAAAGATCTAATAAGGGTCAATTTGGTTAAACTCCATAGCTGCATGGGGACCACCTGGAACCACCCTCAAGGACCACAGGTGGACTGGCTTAGCTAATTAGCTGCTTAAATCATTAAAGGAGTTGATGGGATTGCGTTTAATTTCACTTTGATGTAGCAGCGAATAGGGGCTCCACCGGGCGTCCGGTGTAGACCACCCAAACTTCTTTATACCAAGGACCCCCAAATGGACACTAATTAGCCCGCGGACCCCCAATTGAAAAGATATGCCAGGGACCCCCATAATAATATTTTGATGGATCTCTAGCAGTGATTCTCAAGGACCCCCAGTTTGACATGCATATTAGTCTACGGACCCCCGATTTAATGGCATTTCTATCTCTGAGATGAGACCCCCAATTTATATTGTAAAATCAATGTTTATTTAATTCGGAGAGTATCAATGGAACCAAATGGATCCGTTATGGTCCATTTGGTTCCATTTGGATACTCTCAAGAGTTACATACCCATTAGGGTCCATACTATAATTTAGCTGGGGACCACCTGGAACTCTCAAGGACCCCTGGGGGTCCCCGACCCCACTTTAAGAACCACTGAGTTATAGAAGCATTGTTGTTTTGTGTGATGTGATATGAAGCTTTTATTTATACTGGAGTATTTCAGATTTTCAATACATTTAGCTTTTCTACTCATCTCAGGCTATTTTTTGGTTACTTTTGTGTGTGTGTGTGGTGTGTGTGGTGTGTGTGTGTGTGTGTGTGTGTGGAGAGACATGTGAGCTTGTAGATCTGCTATTTGTATACGAATCGGGTCCACAGTTGATGTAGCTTAAAGGACAACTTTAGTTTTTTTTCAACCAAGGTTCATGTTTTAGGTTGTTACTATAGAAAGTATAAGATGAGATAGAGAAAGTATAAGATTTTTCATTTGCTGCTTTCTATTCTTTTGTTTTAGTGATTTTAGATACAATTCGAGCATGGGGCTAAATATGTATGCACCCCCTTCACATTCAGTAGATCCTGTGATCTTTTGTGGCCAGATGTAATTTCCTGGGGTTTAGTAGGACTATAGTAAATATTAATAAAAAAATATAGCTATAAAATGTTGTAAAAAATACATATTTAGCCCCATGCTCAAATGCCCCCGCCCCCCCTGTCAAAAATGGCTAAAATCACAAACGAAAGAAAGCAGCAAATTAATAAAAATTAACACTCATCTTATACTTTCTCTATTAACAACCTAAAACATGAACCTTGGTTGAAAAAAAACTAAAGTTGTCCTTTTTTAATGTGCAACATTGTGATTTGGATTGGGCATAATGGGATGAATCTAGAGTTGCAATCCCCTCCATTGACTCCCCATTCATCCAATTTGCTTTTGCGATCTGCTTAAGTATTAAACAACTTTAAACTCACCAACATTGCAGCTGTAGGGCAAGATCCTCTTTCAATCTGCCAAGCGTTTGTTTAAATAGTTTCATAAAAATCCACCGTAGACATGTTATGATCTACTTTCTGTCAAGATATTCTCTGCAGGTGATTATTTTTCTAAGTGTTGGCGTTTGGAAGCACTCGTTTAAGTCACTGAACGGCCCTGCGTACCACCTGTTGAGCATTTTGTACATAATGCAGGAGGCAGCGGCACGACCCGTTAATAAAAATGAGTGCTTCCCAAACTCCATCACTTAGAAAAATAATCACCTGCAGATAATTTCTTGACAGAAAGCAGCTCATAACATGTCTATGCATGGATTTTTATGAAACAAACGCTTGGCAGATTGAAAGAGGATAATTCAAACTTGCCCTACAGCTGCAATGTTGGTGCGTTTAACGTTGTTTAATACAAGCAGATCGCAAAAGCAAATTGGATGAGTGGGGAGTCAATGGAGGGTATTGCAACTCTAGATGGAATCAGTTTGGTAATTCCTTTATGGTTAAGAGTCATTTAGCCGCAATTTGCAACACTTAATGCGATGAATGTAGAGTTGCAATGCCCTCCATTGAAATTGCATTTACGATCTGCTTGTATTGAACAAGGTTAAACCCACCAACTGTAGTAGGGCAAGCTTGAATTATCCTTTCAATCTGCCAAGCTTTTGTTTCCTAAAAATCCACCGTAAACATGTTATGAGCTTCTTTCTGTCAAAGTCTGTGTCGTTATATTTTTGAGTGGTGCAACCACTCCTATAGACGGCTATGTGTGTGGCTGTGTCCCTGGGTCTGTCTGTCCCTGGGTCTGTCTGTCCCTGGGTCCCTGGCTGTGTCCCTGGGTCTGTCCCTGTGTCCCTGGCTGTGTCCGAGCACGAAATTAGCGTTATAGCATTTGTTCACCAAGTGTCACTGTTGCACAGCCGAACATAGACACACACAGACCAGGGAGGAGGGCTTGTACAGTACAGTACAGTACAGTACAGTACAGTACAGTACAGTACAGTACAGTACAGTACAGTACAGTACAGTACAGTACAGTACAGTACAGTACAGTACAGCACCACTCACTTCAGATGGGTCTAATTTTTTCTTAAGTGTTGGAGTTTGGAAGAACTCGTTGTTGTTAACTGGTCGTGCTGCTGCCTCCTGCATTATGTGCAAATTCAAAACGGGTGGTGCGCTGGGGCCGTTCAGTGACTTCAACGAGCGCTTCCAACACTTTCGAAAAAATAATCTCCTGAATAGAATGTCTTGACAGAAAGTATAGCTCATAATAAATATCATGTCTACGGTGTTTTAATAAAGTTAATTTTGAAATCCGGACATATTTCGACATGGAAGCATTGATACTTTTGCTTGAAGGGATAGTTCACAAATTTTTAACTTAATATAGTGGTTGCAACTGTATTGATTGATTGCCTGAGTCCCGTGGTGGGAGTTCTGCTCTGGTTTTGGTGAATATTAAAGGGACACTTCACCCTTTTTGCAAAAGAATATATGATAATAACGATTAGAAGATTTAGAACACTTTCCTGGGGGTCCTTATGTGTGTAATATGTGGTTTTAGATATGTTAGATGTTAGCAGTGAGCCCAGTATCTCTGATGTCATCGACACTGCGCTCACTTCCTTCCTGGACTACAATTCCCATAATGCTTTGGTGCATTGCTCCTCCTTGTGGATAGGGGGAGGGCTGTCTTACTGAGACAACATGTAGTCCAGGAAGTAAGTGAACCCAGTTGTCCATGACATCAGAGACACTGGGCTCACTGCTAAAATATCTAAAACCACATATTACACACATAAAGACCCCCAGGAAAGTGTTCTAAATCTTCTAAATGTCATCATTAACATGTATTGTTTTGCAAAAAGGGTCAAGTTTCCCTTTAAGTAGTTCCGGTCATTTTGTGGGGGCCACTGGGGTAAAAAAATGTGAGTGCTTTTTTCTATCACTGCCTGATGCGTCACACGTGACCGAAAAAGAAATATGACGCTGGCTTTACCCATTCTGTACGGGAACCCCTTTTGGTGTTTTAAGCATTAGGTTATGCTTTAGCTATATTGAAAAATAGCAGATCTACAAGCGCACTATGTGCACTCTGTGCCGCGCTACGAGCTTGTAGGTCTGCTATTTTTGAAAAATCGTGAAAATGAGGCGCAAATCTTTGAATATATTCTTTCAGAGCGAAAGTTTATTATTCAAATCTTTGCTTCTGGGGAGTCCCATATATTTTCAGATGGAGGTCGGCGGCCAATTACATACATTTTTGGGGGTCCTTGACATGAAAATGTTTGAGAACGACACGATAGAAACATGGGTCACATGGGTGACAGAAAACTGTCAGAATTTACAAGACATTTGTAGAATCGTCCTCAGAGCTTGTAGATCTGCTATTTTTGAAAGATCTTGAAAATGTGCCGCAAATATAGGCTATATATAGGAATATAGGCCTATATATTCTTTCCGAGCGAATGTTTTTAACTCAAATCTTTGCTTCTGGGGGGGTCCCTGGAACGGCCAAATACATGATTTTTGGTGTCCTTGACATGAAATAGTTAGAGAACCACAGTTATAGAAACATAGTTTTTTCATAAAACTGTCAGGATTTAGGAGACATTTATAGAATCGTCCTCGGGTCTAAATGGCTTAATTCTCAGGGCTTCTGGGTAATGGAGTCCCAATGCAATGCCTATATATGGAGTGTGATGGCAGCCTCCGTGTCGCTCTGTCCTCGCTTCCTGTGTCACAAGGTGTGACGGACGCCCGTATATGGTGGCGTGACTGACGGAGTGACGAGTTTTGCAGGTTTTCATAGTAATTGCAATTATTATGCAGAATGTCCCATTTAACAAGTTTTCAAATGTATAAATGGTATACAAATATTTTGAAAATGGCAGATCTACAAACTCACAATGTGTCACATCGCATGCTTGTAGATCAGCAATTTTCAAATGGCCGAAGTGTGTATATAGGGCTTAATGTGGTTGATGTGTGTTTTGTAGTAATAATCTAACACTGGTTCTCAACCAGTGGTCCGGGGACCACCAGTGGTCCTTGAGGGGGTTCCAGGTGGTCCCCAGCTAAATGATGGTAACCAAATGGACCCTTATAGATCTTTAACTCTTGAGTGTAAAATGAAACCAAATGGACCCGTACAAATTATTGTTAAACATCTGCATTACTTAATTTACAAGAAGTCATCTGCCTGTTATCTCTCCTAATAGTACCAACATCAATACAACATGGAATTGTTGGACAAAATCTAATGCACCGAAATATGCTTTAGTTTTGGGTCTGAGAGGCTAAATGTCATCAAATGGTAGTTCCGTGGCTCAAATGGGCCTGAGAGGCTAAATGTCATCAGATGGTGGTTCCGTGGCTCAAATGGGTCTGAGAGGCTAAATGTCATCAATGGTTCCGTGGCTCAAATGCCCAATAAATAAATAATGGACCTTGATATGAAAAGGGTTGATCTAAATGTACAAACTAACATACAGTAATGAAAGTTTTCAAATTAATGTAGTGGAGTAAAAGTAGAATATTTGCCTCTGAGATGTAGTGGTAAAAGTGATGTAAAAGTCCTGGAAATTGAAATACTCAAGTAAAATACCCTTTTTTTTTTTTTTTTTTTTTTTACTGTACTTGTACTTGTGCCAGAATGGTATACCCCTGCTTTAACCCATTTTGGGTGGGAACCCCTTTTGGTGTTTTAAGAATTATGTTATACTTTAGCTATTGAAAAATAGCAGATCTACAAACTTGTAGCGCGGCACCGAGTGCCGCGCTACGAACTTGTAGGTCTGCTATTTTTGAAAGATAATTTGAGTGGTGCAACCACTCCTATAGACAGCTATGTGTGTGAATGTGTCCCTGGGTCTGTCCGAGCATGGAAATAGCGTCATAGCGTTTGTTCACCACCAAGTGTCACTGTTGCACAGCCTAACACACAGACACACACACAGGCCAGGGAGGAGGGCTTGTACAGTACAGGGTCTGATTATTTTTTTTTCTTTTTAATATATATACTTTTTTTGTTTATTTTTAAAGGAGAATGATGCCTGGTGCTCTTGTCTGGAACCCTCCTAAGAACGGCGGCGGTGGGGGAGAGGTACAGATTTGGCTCCCTGCCTCTCCCCGGCCTGTGGACCCGCACGACCGGTGAGTGTTGTTACAATGCTATTACAATGTTACAAGGATGTTATTAGTGTTACAATGCTATTATGTCATTAGCGTTGCAATGTTATTGCAAGGTTACTACAATTTTGTTACAATGTTATTGCAATGGTACAATGTTGGATGGAATTTGAGTACTTCCGGTCATTCCTTTAAATGTTGAGGTATTTGCACTTGAGTTTTTCCCCAATATGTTTTACTTCTACTAACCACTACATCTCGGATCCAAATATTATACTTTTACCTCCACTGCTTTTATTTGAAAACATGAGTTACTACTAGTTACTTTGCAGATTTTTTTTAATATTTTTTACAAAACATACCCTGTATACATTTCGACCATTTGAAAATAGCCGATCTACAAGCTCACATTTGAAAAAGGGACATTCTGCATAATGACTACTTTCTTCTTTTGGTACTTTATGTACATTTTTAAAACCAATACTTTTGTACTTTTGCTTCAGTAAATTTTTAATTCTGGACTTTTACAGAAACAGTATTTCTATACAGCACTATTGGTACTTTTACTTAAAGGACAACTTTAGATTTTTTTTCAACCAAGGTGCATGTTTTAGGTTATTAGAGAAAGTAAAAGATGAGTACATTTTCTTTCATTTGCTGCTCTCTTTCGTTTTAGCGATTTTACCTATTTTTGACATGGGGGCGGGGCATTCGAACATGGGGATAAATATGTATATATATATTTTTTTTTACAAAATGTTATAGCGATTTATTTTTTTATTTTTGACTATAGTAAAGACCCCATAAAATTACATCTGGCCACAAAAGATCACGGGATCTGTTGAATGTGAAGGATGAGGTGACAAACTGATATATTGAGTCTATGGCATCCCCCCAGTATCCTCCTTCACATTCAGTTGATCCCGTGATCTTCTGTGGCCAGATGTAATTTCCTGGGGTCTAGTAGGACTATAGTAAATAATATTAAAGAAATCAAATCGCCATAACATTTTGTAAAAAATATATATGTATTTAGCCCCATGTTCGATTGCCCCCCCTGTCAAAAATAACTAAAATCGTTAAAACAAAAGAGAGCAGCAAATGAAAATAAACAAAACACTCATCTTTTACTTTCTCTAATAACGTAAAACATGAACCGTGGTTGAAAAAAACTGAAGTTGTCCTTCAAGTCAGAAATGAGAGTACTTAATTCCAACGCAAATACCTTTAAATAGTATTCATCATTGCTGTTAGAAAGATTGTATTAGTGTAGCTACAGCATTGCAGTGGCAATACCTTGCACTGCAAGCTGTTGTGAGCTTGTAGATCGGCTATTTTCAAAATCTTTGCCTTTCTGATGTAATTACCAATTTGGCTAATGTTTGATCATTTTTGGTATAGTTGGTTGCTTTAGATGCAGCAATGGTCTTATTAGTTTATTTTTATTTGTCATTTCAGAGATTTAAAAAAATAATAAATGTAGTGGAGTAAAAGCATAATATTTGCCTCTGAGATGTAGTGGAGTAGCAATTAGGGGGCGGAGCTATGCCATTAGGGCAGGGCGGAGCGGAGCTATGCCATTAGGGCGGAGCTATGCCCGATTGTGGTCCCAAAGCCTACTATAAATGCGCCACGTCTCTGCGCGCATGTGTGTGTGTGGTTGTAATGCACGTAACTCAAGAACCGTTTGCCCCACCGACCCCTCCACACCCCCACAGGGAGTGCAGTGCCCGACCTTGAGTCGGTGGCATACACCATTGTCCAGAAACACCACAAAAGGCTCTGGTCAGGCTCTGCCAGTGGACCTAATGAGCCCAAGTCCCTCACCTGTGCAATTTCCAGTCTCTGCCTCAGCCAATTGATTGCCACGGCAACCCCACACCTGCTAATTGATTACTTAACCAGTCCACTTGTCACAGTCAGTCACAGACAGACGGATACAGAGATCTCCATATACAGTATGGGCACAAAAGTTGACAACGGGTATTATTAGGTTCCTAGTTGCATCGTTCTCAAGTAGGCCGGTGGCCGACGGGCACGTACAGGTGTAGTCATTTCTAACACTCTAAATCACTTTGTTTTTACACTTTTTTTTGTTTATGTTTAAAGGAAAATGATGCCTGCTGCCCTTGATGTCTGGAATGCTGCTTGGGAACGCCGGGGGCTGGGTCGAGGGTCTCCCCGCCAGGACGGTGACCTCAGAACGTCGGGGGTAGGGTCGAGGGTCTCCCCGCCAGGACAGTGACCTCAGAACGTCGGGGGTAGGGTCGAGGGTCTCCTCGCCGGGGCAACGATAGTGGGCGCGCTACGTTGTCTGGAATCCCCAAATGTACCTCTGAAGCCTGGGTACATTGAGGTACGTTAGGCCCGTCACAAGTATTAATAAATTATTTAAATTACAATAAAAACACATGAATAGTGACAGTATCAGATCTAAAAGATCAAAACGTTTTTGAGCTCCTAGATCTGCTACTTCCACTACTTTCCAACATGGGAACGAGTATGACGATTATCCCAAAAGTATTGTGATTATCACAAATACTTATGTAGTAATTGTGATGGGCCTAAGGGTGTGGGGGGGGTGTGTGTGTGTGTGTGTGTGTGTGTGTGGGGGGGGGGGGTGTGCGTGTGCGTGCATGCGCGTGTGTGTCGTGTGCGTGTTGAATCTGTTTTTAATTGGCCCGACGTGTAATCTACGAGCATGTTGAAATTGGGGCCCGACGTTGACAACGTTAAATCTACGAGCTGGACGACACTGGATCCATGTCAGCTATAGTGTAGTGCTCCCTGAGGGGGGTTGAATCTGGGATCCATAATCGGGCATACTGGGCAGGCGGGTTGTGCAGGAACCGGGTGGTGCAGCAACCGAGTTGTACCCAACGGTCCCTCGTGCGACCCCCGCCCACTGTGCTCGGCTACCCGGCCTCCCGTACCTTGGTTTTCAGGCTAGTTTTCTCTCTCTAGTTTTCGGTTTCAGATCACATCTCTTCACATCTCTTCAAAGTACCAACTGTTGAATATCTTGTGTTTCCTTCCCAAGGTTGTATTTCCTTCCCGCCAGGTTGGCCAAATGTTTTCCCTATCTTGTACTTTCCTTCCCGCCAGGTTGGCCAAATGTTGTCGTTTCTGTTTGATTTAACCCCCTTTCGTAGTACTTTCCAGGTGGCAAACGTTGCATTTGTGTCACTCTTCTAGTGACATAAATGAACAGATTAATTAGTGCAGCTCCGTACCGTATTACCCTAAATAGCTATTGGGACGTTGTGGTGGTGTGGATGTTAATGCACGCGTGCGTGCGTGTATGTATGTATGCGTATATGCGTGCGTGTGTTTCATTCAATGAAACAATTGACGAATTTAATTTCTTCAAGACAATCTACGAATTTCATTTAATTTCCCATTCATTGGACTCCCATCATGGCAAGGTAACTATATTACCTTTACTATATGGATTAAGGGAATCTGCTAAATGCCTAAATAGTACATTGTTACATTGTTAAAATAATATTAAATATATACACACACAGCAAGGTGTGTGTATATATTTTTAATTTTTTTCAACAATGTACAATTTAGGTATTTAACAGATGCCCTTAATCCAGAACAATTTACAATTTACTGTAAGCAATAACAACTTGCTAATAATGAGCATTTTGTTTTGTTCTCTTTCTTTCTCTCAGGGTTACAGAGCCTATAGGTTGAAGCTATATATTAAGTGACAGATCACATACTACTTCAACAGAAGATGATGCTACAGATCTTGACTCTTAACCACTAATGAAGAACCGTACAGTCATGCTACTTGGACTGCTCATATAAGAAGATTGATATATGAGGAAAATATACCAGCATCCCTCCAGAACCTGCACATCGACTAGCCAGTGAGCTTGGCCAGGACGGAATCCACAGTAAGAGAGGGCAAAAGTGCTGGGCCGGATGGCTTTCCCCCGATGGTCTTAAAGAACTGATCTCGACCTAACATCGTCCCGGTGCCTAAAGCTGGAGACTCTCAAAAGCAGACGACTACAGAGGCATCAGACTGACACGTACCATCACAAAGGTCCGTCCATCCATCTTCAACAGCTTCTCCGTAGTCGGGTCGTGGCTTCCCAGGGGTCTCTTTCCAGCGAGATGTTCATCGAGGACCTCCCTAGAGAGACGATTGAGAGGCATCCTAACCAAGTGAAGAAGCAGCGACTCTACTCTGAGTACTCGAATGAACTTCTCACCCTAAGGGACATGCCAGCCACCCGTTTGATAACTCATTTGGCCGCTTGTATCCACAACCTTATTCTTTCGGTCATGACCCAGACTTGACCCAGGCTCTGATAAGTCATACTCCGCTAAGATGCTGCGTGTATCCACCCAAGCCCTGGTCTTCTCTGCAGCGGAATACTGCGCCCCAGTCTGGAGCAGAAGCCCTCATGCGAGAAACGTCAACGTGGCAATTAACAACGCCCTCTGAATCATAACGGGATGCCTGAAGCCCACCTCTGTGTTCCTCTTGCCAGTCCTTGCGGGAATGGCACAGGCCGGCCTCCGACGGGAGGCTGCCACCCTCGTCCTGGCCAGGAAAGCTCAAAAGCACGACTGGCACATCCTGCACAACACAACAACTCCAGCGCCTCCAAGCAGACTCAAGTCCCGCCACCTCTACAACAAGGCAGCACAAGAGATGCTCAACTCCACCTCTGAGGACATCTCCAGAGATGCTTGGTTGGCAGCCACGTGGAAGCAGGAGTGGGAGTCAGCCGGACCCTCCCGCATGCATCGCTACATCTGGGAACCAGGAGATGGCGCCATAGGAGGAGATGACCTACCTTGGCAGCAATGGACTACACTGAACCGCTTACGAACTGGGGTTTGCGCTTCAAATGCATCAATGCAGAAGTGGGGATTGGCGGACAGTGCGGCATGCCAGTGTGGTGACCCTGATCAGACCGCCAACCATATCAACACCTGCCCCTTATACAGACCACCCTCTGAAGCCAGCCTCTTTGACCTGGGACCAGAGATGCGGGCATGGCTCCACGACACAGAGTTGGACCTCTGACGTTACATGAAAGAAGTCATACCCAGCATGCACTCCAAGAGATGACCAATCTACATGAGCATGAAGAAAAAGTTGCTTTACAGATAAGCCAAGAAAGGACCAAGGCCATGACCGTCAGACAACACCAACACCTTCCACCACTCGCCCTAGGCCAACACGACATCGAGTACATTGACAACTTCACCTATCTTGGAAGTAACATCTCAAGTACAGGCGACGTGGAGAAAGACGTCAAAATCAGAATCTGCAAAGCTGCAGGAGTGTTCCAATGGCTCTGCAACATCTGGTCCTCCAAGCCAAGCTACGCCTCTACATGTCAGCAGTCATCCTACCAGCTACCTACGCTGTGAGATGTGGATGAAGACAGCCAGCATCAACCAACAAGTTGGATGTCTTCCACCGACGTTGCCTCAGATCCATCCTGAGGATCTCATGGAGAGACCACATCACCAACGAGGAGGTGATGACAAGGGCAGGGGTAGCAGCACTGTCTGACATCGTCTCTGACAGGAGGAGGTGGTGCGAAGGGCAGGAGTAGCAGCACTGTCTGACGTCGCTGAAAGGAGGTGGTGAGAAGGGCAGGGGTAGCACCACTGTCTGACGTTGTCGCTGAAAGGAGAAGGAGACTGGCTGGGCACGATGACTGCCAAGACAGAGACCGGTAAGTGTGGCAATGGACTGGATGCCAGAAGGTGGAAAGAGGAAGAGAGGGAGGCCAAAGAAGACATGGAGACAGACAGCCAAGGAACCTAAGCCAGATGGGTGCCAGCTGGCACGGAGCAAGAAGGGTCACCAGAGCCCGGACCAAATGGAGGGGACTCGTCACCCAATGTTCCAATAGGAACGGGAGGAACTAAGTCTTAAAGTAAGTCATGACCCACACTGCATGACCATAGGTGAGAGTAGGAACAAAGATCTATTTGTCACAACAGTGCGGTGCGGTTACTGCCCCTGCCGCTCCGATTATCCGGCTAATCTCATTTTCCGTCCTGCCCTCACTCGTGAACAAGACCCAGAGGTACTTAAACTCATGCACCTTTCGCTCATCATCAGCGACACAAGCTGCTTCCACTTGTCTCTGTTGCTCATTGCCACACCAAGTTAGTCCTGTGTCCCTACTCACAACATCTAGAGATGTGAGGTCTTGTTCCTCTTGATGGACAGGGTAGTCTCCACAGAAGAATATCCAAAATGACCTGCTCTGGCAGTGTCCAGCAAAACAGTCTTCTTTGTGCTACAACAACTGAGATGGGAGGAATGATGCCTCCATAAATCTGAGCTTTAGTGGGATGGTCCTTTCATGAGAGACACATGAGGAGTCTTGTGTATGTTCCGTCAAGATCCCGAAACTCCTTATTCATTGTCCATTGTTGTTTTGGCATAAAGGATACTTTCCACACAGGCTTTGAACAGGTTGATCTTGGTAGCTCTTGAGATGTCTGACTGCCATATACGATGTAGCTTATTACAAGCACCCCAGGCCTGTCAAGTCCTTTCTGCTACTGACTACATATGATTCAATATATTTGAATGAAGAAATGAAAAAATCCGCACACCATTTGATGCTCCCAAAATATCTTTACTGGTAGGTAACGTTTCGGGCCGCAGCCCTTCCTCAGACCTTCCAATATATTTGAATACCTCTGTTTCTTTGATCACCCCAAACATCCACTCCATAGACCGCTGTGACATCAGTGTCTTCATTTAGAAGCAGGCATTCTGTCTTTTTGGCATTCGGCAATAGGCCAACTTTCTAGTGATAACAGCCCTTGAGCAGAGCATATGTGTTCAGCAATCAGTGCGATGTTGTCCACGTAGTCAAGATCGGTCAACCACTTCTGACTTTGCCTATTGTGAGACCTTTGGAGGAGATGGTATCTATCGCTTACCTGAGGACATAGTCAGCGACAATGACAAAAAAGGAGCCAGTGTGTCGCCCTGAAGGATGCCTGTGGTTGTCTGGAATTATTTTGTTGGTCCCTCAATGCTCTGCACAAAGCAGACGGGGTTCTCATACTTAACTGCTATTGCCTTCACCATTTCTTCTGGTATTCCATTGTTGAGCAGCACTTCACCTACTTGGACTGCACAATCCATCGGTTTCCTGCTGTGAACCCTGGCCTCAAATGTGGAGATACTGATCCTCACCTAAAGCCGCCATACACGTCAGCCAAACCGGTCCAGTGAGAGCTGAAGGTCTTGGACCGATGGTGACATCAGGACCACATCATCTGCCAAAAGCAGTGAAGAAACCCTTAGCTCGGTTTACAACCCAATGATACTGAACAGGATTTGGCATGCCATTGACCCTCACCTGAGGGAGAACCAAAATGGTGTTTGAGAGGGAGGAATACCGTAGCCCAGATCTTGACACTAAGGAGAATGATTGAGGAGGTGATAAAGGATAGCCTGACTGCTGTAGTGTACTTCCACTTCAAAGATCCATTTGACTTGATTCACAGAAACACGATGGTGAAGTTCCTCAGGCCTGCGGTGTCCCTCCCAACTTACTCTGGGCGACAGACCATGTATGTAGGAACAAGGACCAAGGTGGTGACCCGAGTTTGACTTCCTTCCCTTCCTCTTCATCATAGTCCTGTTTTATGCACTCAGGAAGGCCATCAGTGGACGAGAGCAGGATCTTTGCTTCACTCTAACTCCAAGGAGGTCGAGACGACACCCCCAGTTGTCCTGACAGACCTGGACTATGCAGACGTCATCAGCCTGCACTCCGACAACATGAACAAGCACAACAACTCCTGAAGAGTAGTTAGTGTTGGCCTTAAAAGACAGAGCCATGAGCCCAGGACTAACTGGGCTCATGGGTTAACTCGGCCAAGCAAGATCTCGAGGGGAAGGCACTTGCATGGACGGTCCTTAACGGTTTTACTGCTCCTTGCGGAACGTTCCGTCATAAGGAATCTAACCAGCAACTGCTTCTGGCGTAATGTTCCGTCTGATAAGCTTTATTATTGATATCAAAACTGATTGATTTATTTTTTATTATTATTTTGGCTTGGCCTTTCCTCCTTTAGCGATCCTAGACCGGATTGCGTAACCACGCTGCCGTCCACCTCCCATTATACAGGCTGAATAAAAAGCTGAATAACTCAATCTACGGAGCTCTCCATGGTTTGGATAAAATGCGCAATGTTTGGAGGTCTTTGCTGATTATCCGGTGGTTTAGATGGAAACATTGCTGCTTTCTAGAGCAAGGATGGCTTCATTTTAGCTCGCTAGCAGTGATGCTATTTATTTAGCATTAAAGATGGATGCTACAGACAGGATGTCAATCCAGTGTGTGCTGCATTGAAATAGGCTCGGCAGTCTGCGGTTGGCTCTGTGTCCAGCAGGAGGCAGTATATGGGTTAATGGCATGACCGGTGTATGGAACTCCAACCTCCCCATCAAATCAAACTCTGCTTCTTCTATGAGTGAATGTTGGACCCTGAAGCCAACCCTGCAGAGGTCTCTAGACGAGTGATCCACCAGAATGTTGCGTGCAGTACTTAACATCAGCAAGAATGTACATGTTACCAACAAGATCCTGTATGAGGGAATACCAAGGGTGAGCCAGAAAGTAGCAGCAAGGAGAATGAGACTAGCGGGACACTGCCAAAGACAGCCTCAAGTGCTGTTGGAACCAACACACGGACATCAATCACGAGGACATCCCACACTAATATATGTGGATGTATTCAAGAATGATGCAGGAGTGCAGAGTACCAACGAACTGGCCAAATCTATGGAGAACCGGGATGACTGGGAGCCATGATTGAGCGTTCGTCTGGCTCCAGCAGATGGATATGGCACTGTCTTAAGCAACACCCACAGAGGAATTGAAGGTGATGGTGTCATCAAGGGTCTCTCTAATATGACGTCTCGCTGGTACATCCTGGAATGCCTCTGCAAAGGTCCTACAAATCTACCTAAACCCTGGTCTTCGCTGCAGCCAAATACTGAAACTGGGAGGTCGGGGTTCGATCCCCGGGCCGGGTCATACCAAAGACTGTAGAAATGGGACCCAATGCCTCCCTGCTTGGCACTCAAAGGGTTGGATTGGGGGGTCAAATCAACTAATCAAATGATTCCCGAACACGTCACGGCTACAGCTCACCGCTCCTTGGCTGCGGTTCACCTCTCAAAGAGATTGCTCAAATGGCTTTGGCTGGTAAGGGCCGAAGTCGGTTGTAGGCGATTTGTGCCTCCTGCAGCTACAGCTCATTGTTATACCATGTTGTTGCTCTCGCCAACTTTGTCTACCAAACTGCTGATCCCTGGTAAGTTGAGCAAGGACCCCAGTACAGGCACCCGTCTGATGAAACCGCCACTGGGAAGAATCCCCCTAAATGAGAGGAAGAACCCATAGATTTCCAGGACCACTCCAATGATGGGACAGCAGACTTTGACTTTGAACAAGAGATGCTCAGATCCTTCCCTGAGGACCTGTGTCTACAAAGGCATGGATGTAGTCCTCCTGGAAGCAGGAGTGGGATGCTGCTGGGCCCACAGGTTGTCACCGCAACATCTGGGACCCAGGAGAAAGCATCACAGGAGGGAGATCTGCCACAACGACAACTGACCTTGCTGAACACACTGCGTACTGGGGTTGGACACTTCAAAACATCCATGAAGAAGTGGGGCCCGGCACACGGCACAGTATGCTTGAGCAGACTGACGATCACATAATCACCACCTGGTCCCGTTTTTAGACCACCATCGATGTGGTAGGCTGCCTGAGACGAGCGCGTGGTGGCACGGTATCGAGTTGGACATCTGATGAAGATACATGAAAGAAGACGCCCAAGTCTCACTCATGTTGTAATATATCTTTGGAACAGAAGTAATGTTTGTTTGCAAATTGTTGCGACCGTACCCGTCAGTCCTTCAGTGACTCCATATATGGCCGTTAGTGTGTCACGCCTCGTGACACGTCACACCACCATATATGGTCGTTAGTCCATCATGCCTCGTGACACTCTCCATATATGGCCGTCTCCATAATATGAAGATCACGACACTGACCTCATCAAACCCTGGATAGCCATATATGGAGAAGACTGGATCATCACCTATATCTGCATATATGGAGCCGCTAGCAACTCTACATCTGACCTCAAACCCTTAGATCTCCATATATGGAGCTGACCTGTTCTGACATCCATATGTTTATCCCACCCCACCCATCCTTCCTCTTTGATGTCTCCCTTTTGACTGATACCTGTCCATTCAAACTCTAGACGGGCCCGCCCCAAAGTTATCAGTGCAGCCGCGCCCGGCAGCCAGCGAAAACTAGAGTTCTCAACAGGCCCGAAAATTAAGGCCAGGCCTCTACTGAGAAACTCACAGAACGGCTTCCGCCCAGAACGAACAGTCGGGCAGATACCGGCACTGAGGAGGATATTGGAAGGGGTAAGGGAGCGCAACCTGTCAGCGGTGTCATTGACTTCCAAAAGGCTTTCGATACCATCCACCGGGGGAAACTCATGAGTATTCTATGTGCCTACGGAGTTCCAGAAAAGTTGGTCCAGATGATAGTCAAGCTACAGCCAGACTCGAGCCAAGGTCCAAACCTGTGACGGTGACACCCTGCAGGCGTCCTACAGGGTGACACTCTTGCCCCCTTCCTGTTCGTTGTAGTGATGGATCATGCACTGAGACTTGCAATCAATGGCAGAGAGGAGGCACTGGGGTTCACTCTGGTTCCGAGGAAGTCGAGGCGAGTACACCCCATCATGGTCACTGACCTCGACTATGCAGACGACATTGCCCTAATCTCAGATACAGTCAAGAAAGGAAGGGCAGTAGAAAAGGTGTGACGGAAGATCGGACTCAAGCTCAATGCCAAGAAAACAAAGGTAATGATAGTCAACACCGAGGACAAAACCATTGCCACTGCAGACGGGACGGTGCTCGAGCGAGTACCTCGGGGCCTGGACTGCCTCAACTGAACAGGATCTGAAGGTTCGGAGAGCACTTGCCTGGAAAGCCTTGCACGGGATGAGGAGAGTGTGGAAATCACATATGGGAGAAGACCTTAAGAGGCGGCTGTTCATAGCTACTGTGGAGTCAGTACTGCTGTATGGGGCCGAGACATGGACCCTTACAATACAACAGGAAAAAGCCCTGGATGGAGTCTACACAAGAATGCAGATGTCACATGGACGGACCGCATCAGAAATGTGGACCTCTATGGGGACCTACCACGGGTCACGGACAAAGTCGGAGAGAGCAGGATGAGGCTGGCAGGACACTGCGTCAGGCACCCAGAACTTGAGGCAAGTAAATTGACCCTATGGGAGCCAACCCAGGGCAAAGCCAAGAGGGGAAAGAAACACGTATGTAGACGTGCTGCGGTGCGACAGCTTGGCTGACAACACTGAAGAGCTCAAGAACCTGATGTTGGATAGGAAATTGTGGAGGGCAGCGATCCAGGAATCCCGAGTTGGTGTTTGCTAGACCTCACTCTCGCAGCAACTAATGTTGATCAGACCTCATCAAACCCTGTACACTCGACGCACTGCATATATGGCCAGACCTCATCAAACCCTGTACACTCAAGACACTGCCCCTCCTGCCACCCTTGGATCTCCATATATGGAGCTGACCTGTTCTGACATTTCATATGTTGATCTGACCTTATCAAACCCTTTACACTCAAGACACGCTGCATATATGGCCAGACCTCATCAAACCCTGTACACTCAAGACATGCTCCATATATGGCCAGTACAGAATTAATTCCATATGTTGATCTGACCCCCATGCCAAAGCGCCAGTGCTCGCCCAGCAGTCTGCCGGGGCGAGGTCTCTTCTAGCCCTCAGGGCGTCTTACTGTATTATGCTTCATGTTGACTGTAATACTCTTCAAAAAGCTCAATTTACTGTCTTCCAGATCAATCACTTATCAAATATATATATATTATTTATAAGCTCAAACATACCCTCAACTCTATTCCCAAACCTTTTACTAATTACTTTCAAGCAAATTCTTAAATACACAAACACAACACTAGACAGGGTACTCATCTTCAAACTCTCCTTTATCGTACCAGTCATACCAGTCAGTTTTACATCAAATACAGATACTACACTATACGACACATACTCTACTGTCTTCTCTTAATTTATAGAAGAACAAATTGAAGTATGCTCTGATTAATCAGATCATTTAAATTATACTTATTCTAATTATCTTTATAGAAGCCGATGTGGCAACTATGTCTCGATAATCATGTTATACTGTAGATAATCAAGTGTCTTTTCAATCATGTTCTAGTCCTTTTCTTTATAGGCCTACTATGCAATCATGTTATCTGGAAATAATGTGTATGTTGCTTTCAAATAATTTTTTTAAATGCTTTGTTGTACACATGTTGAGGCCTCGTATACACCCTTTGGCTTCTTTTTCACTGTTTCCTTTAGTATTGGTTTTTATACTGCAAAATCACATATTATGTATGTATGCATTTATTTGTATGTATACCCAGTGTGTTGTGAGCTGTGTTCTGCTCCCCCCCCCCCCCCTCAACAGTGTAGTATGTATGTATGTATACCCAGTGTGTTCTGAGCTGTGTTCTGCCCCCCCCCCCCCCTCAACAGTGTAGTATGTATGTATACCCAGTGTGTTCTGAGCTGTGTTCTGCTCCCCCACCTCAACAGTGTAGTATGTATGTATACCCAGTGTGTTCTGAGCTGTGTTCTGCTCCCCCACCTCAACAGTGAAGTATGTATACAGTGTGTTCTGAGCTGTGTTCTGCTCCCCCACCGCAACAGTGTAGTATGTATGTATACAGTGTGTTGTGAGCTGTGTTCTGCTCCCCCACCTCAACAGTGAAGTATGTATGTATGTATACAGTGTGTTCTGAGCTGTGTTCTGCTCCCCCACCTCAACAGTGAAGTATGTATGTATGTATACAGTGTGTTGTGAGCTGTGTTCTGCTCCCCCCACCTCAACAGTGAAGTATGTATGTATGTATACAGTGTGTTCTGAGCTGTGTTCTGCTCCCCCCACGTCAACAGTGTGTTCTGAGCTGTGTTCTGCTCCCCACCTCAACAGTGTGTTCTGAGCTGTGTTCTGCTCCCCCACCTCAACAGTGTGTTCTGAGCTGTGTTCTGCTCCCCCCACCTCAACAGTGTGTTCTGAGCTGTGTTCTGCTCCCCACCTCAACAGTGTAGTATGTATGTATACAGTGTGTTGTGAGCTGTGTTCTGCTCCCCCACCTCAACAGTGAAGTATGTATGTATACAGTGTGTTGTGAGCTGTGTTCTGCTCCCCCACCTCAACAGTGAAGTATGTATGTATACAGTGTGTTGTGAGCTGTGTTCTGCTCCCCACCCCCCCCACCTCAACAGTGAAGTATGTATGTATACAGTGTGTTGTGAGCTGTGTTCTGCTCCCCCCCCCCACCTCAACAGTGAAGTATGTATGTATACAGTGTGTTGTGAGCTGTGTTATGCTCCCCCCCCCCCCCCACCTCAACAGTGAAGTATGTATGTATACAGTGTGTTCAGAGCTGTGTTCTGCTCCCCCACCTCAACAGTGAAGTATGCATGTATACAGTGTGTGTTCAGAGCTGTGTTCTGCTCCCCCACCTCAACAGTGAAGTATGTATATCTCCCCTGCAAAACCATCACCACAATCACCCACTCCACCCTCACCTCCTGCCTGACTGATATCAAAACATGGATGCAAACAAACTTTCTAAAACTCAACTGCAATAAATCTGAAATCCTCATCATTGGCCCCGACTCCCTCACCCGCTCCTCTCATGACTTCTCCCTCACCATTGATGGCTCCACTGTCACCCCCTCCACCCGAGTCCGCAACCTTGGTGTCATCCTTGACCCCACCCTCTCCTTCCAGCCCCATGTCAACCAGATCACCAAAACCGCCTTTTTCCACCTCCGTAACATTGCCCGCCTTCGTCCCATGCTATCCCACACTGCCGCTGAGACACTCATTCATTCCTTCATTACATCCAGACTCGACTACTGCAATAGCCTACTCTATGGTGTCACCACCAAGGTTCTCAGAAAACTACAATATGTTCAAAACTCCGCCGCCCGCCTGCTCACCAGAACCAGATCCAGGGACCACATCACACCCGTCCTCCGTGAACTCCACTGGCTCCCAGTCAAGTCCAGAATTGATTTCAAAATACTCACCATCACCTACAAAACCCTCAACAACCAGGCCCCCCTCTACCTCTCTGAACTCATCCACCGTCATGTCCCCTCTTGCTCCCTCAGGTCAAGCACTGCCAACCAACTGGAACCCCACAAGTCCAACAAACGCACTTGGGGAGACAGGGCCTTCGCAGTGGCCGCCCCTTCTCTTTGGAACTCACTCCCAACTCACATCAGATCTGCCCCCACCTTCGAAATGTTCAAAAGCACACTCAAAACCCACCTTTTCAAACTGGCTTTCCCTACATAACCCCCCCCCCCCCACACACACACACACACCCTTCTTGTTTGTCCTTTTTTAATTTTGATTTCTAGTTTTTAACCTTTTAAACCTTTTTAACTAGTTTGACACAATTCTAATACAAATGTCTGTATTAAAATGTCTGTAAAGCGACTTTGGGTACCCAGAAAAGCGCTATATAAATCGTATGTATTATTATTATTATTATATAAATTATTATATATAATGTATACCCTGTGTGTTCTGAGCTCTGTTCTGCTCCCCCACCTCAACAGTGAAGTAAAGAGGGAACTGGACGTGTTCATAAACAACCACCTGGGGTTCCAGAAAGCCCCCAAAGTTACCTCGATAAGTCAGTCTTTTAAGCAACACACAGAGTGCTCACGGAGAGGCGAAAGTGTCATCAAAGGTCTTGACATCTCGCTGGTATGTCCTGGGATGCCTCTGTCAAGTGTGGTGACTGATACACTCAGGAGACGCGTTGAGAAGTTGCCAAACCAGGCAGAAATATTGCAGAAATTTGAATTGCACAAAGTCAACTTTTTCAGGGTAATGAGGTTCAACGGTAAGCAATATAAGCATGGGCCAACTTTAAGTTAATTTCAGGGTAAAAGGATAACACTGTTGTCGTCTTCAGGGGAATGTACTCGGGTAGGTATTTCACTCTGTTTCCATATCCGTGTACTCGGGTAGGTATTTCACTCTGTTTCCATATCCGTGTACTCGGGTAGGTTTTTCCACTCCTTTTCCATATTCCACTTTATTTGTGGATTTCTGCACATCACAGGTACGTAATTCAACTCGAATCATCACTGGTTGGTTCAGGTTAACTGAACAAGATCCCACAGATAAGTACGGTTTAACTTTCTCTCTCGGGTTTCAGATAAGGCAGTTCAACTCAGATTCCGGTAAGTATATATATAATCCAACAGTCTATGAAGGTAAATGGGATAGGATTTATCTCCGGTAAGTATTTCCACTAAGCCTGTTGAGTAGAGTATTGTTTTACTCCTTTCTGTAGACCGTGTACTCAGGTAGGTTTTTTTTCACTCTTTCACTCCTTTTATACTGTTTGCCACACGCGATTCCACACAGGTGCGGCGTGATCAAGCTGATGCAGGAGATGGACAGGTGTGTATCTTCCTTCTATGACGCGGTCTTCTTTCTCTGTCTCATCCGCTCTCCGGGAAGACCCATGAATTAGTAGGGTCTGTCTGGCAGGCACAGCGCAGCATGCTCGAGCAGACTGCCGTTCACCTGGTCCCCTTTTTATAGACCATCGGATGGCCGGTAGGCTACCTGAGACGAGGGCGTGGCTGCACGGCATCGAGCTGGACATCCCATGATGAGGATGATACACTAAAGATGTCCATGTCTCACTGTCATTTTGTAAAGTGTATTTGTAATATGCGTTTCATGTTGATTGTAATGTAATATTATTATATTATGCTTCATGTTGTCAATGTGTTTACCCCATGTGTTCTGTGCTGTGTTCTGCTCCCCCCCCCAAAAAAAATCCCCCCCAACCCCTCTCCTCCCCCTGTTGGGGGTGGGGGGGGGGGGGTTGTCCCCACTCTCGGCCTGCACCTTGTCGTGGTGAGTGGGCTTTAAACCAAGACAGGCCATTTTTACCCATTTACTCATTTACTGCCACAGTGAATGAATACATTTGACTGAGGGACTGCCATCGGATTTTTTTTGAATTTTCCTTTTTATTTTATTTTCATGTCATATGAAAGCAGGGAATCATAGCTTCAAATTGACACATTGGTTGTTCAGTTTGACCCACCAGTTTTGTCTTGCAGAGATACAGCGAGTTGAGAAAACAGGCTTGAAAAAGGTTCACTTCTGTGGTCTCTAACATTACACCTAGCTACATGTTTAAGCATTTATTGCATATTTACATGTTGATTTCAGCTCATACATTTATTTCAGACATGCTCTAGTATGTGAAGAGTCTGCCTGTGATATTAACTCATTTTGGATAGTAGTCACAGAATGTTTGTCTCAATTACGACCGAACCCACGACCGTTTAGATAAACACAGAGGTTTTCTCTGTTCTTCCGCGAAAAATAAACCTTTTGTCGGTCATCCGTCCTAGCCCATTCTGGACGGGAACCCCTGGTGGTGTTCCTGTCCAGAATGATGTTATGCTTCGGCTATTGAAAAATAGCAGATCTAC
Source organism: Electrona antarctica (assembly GCF_951216825.1). Lineage (NCBI taxonomy): Eukaryota > Metazoa > Chordata > Actinopteri > Myctophiformes > Myctophidae > Electrona > Electrona antarctica. The sequence continues at coordinate 33,309,881 of NC_136793.1, read as the reverse complement.
AAGCTCATAGCGCGGCACTCTGTGCCGCGCTATGAGCTTGCAGGTCTGCTATTTTTTAAAAATCATGAAAATGTGGCGCAAATCTTTGAATATATATATATACTTTCAGAGCAAACGTTTTTTAACTCGAATCTTTGCTACTGGGGGGGTCCCTGGAACTACATATTTTCAGATGGGGGTCGGCGGCCAAATACATATAATTCTGGGGGTCTTTGACATAAAATAGTTTGAGAACCACTGACATAGAAACAGGGTTTTCAGAAAACTGTCATGATTTAGAAGACTTTTTTTTTTTTTTTAGAATCTGTCGGGTCTAAATGGGCTAGTTTGGGTTTGTCGAAAATAGCATGCCGGCCAAAAATGGAGAGGAACATCACTGAAGACCAGCATTTATAGAAAAGCTTCTCTCTTCACCACTGGGAGTATTAAACATAAAAATAGATTTTTAACCCATTTAGACCCGAGGACGATTCTACGAATGTCTTCTAAATCCTCAGTTTTCTGAAAAACCCTATGTTTCTATGTCGGTGGTTCTCAAACATTTTCATGTCAAGGACCCCCAAAAATGTATGTAATTGGCCGCCGACCCCCCCATCTGAAAATATGTAGTTCCGGGGACCTTCCAGAAGCAAAGATTTGAGTTAAAAACGTCCGCTGGGAAAGAATATATATTCAAAGATTTGCGCCACATTTTCAGGATTAAAAAGAAATAGCAGACCTATAAGCTCGTAGCGTGGCACTCGGTGCCGCGCTATGAGCTTGTAGATCTGCTATTTTTCAACGGCTAAAGAATAACATAATGCTTAGAACACCAAAAGGGGTTTGTGCCCAGAATAGTTTTTTAAAGTGAATGTAAATTACAACAAAACAAACTAAGGCACTGGTGTGGTACTTCCTGGTTTACCAGAACGGGGTTCAACTCCCTGCAGTGCCCTGCTCAATGTGTTGTATTTACATGATTTATCACCCTATAGCATGCGCTCCGAGACGATGGACTATAGAGCGTCGCAGTCCCGCCTCCTACCCTGGACCAGGAAATGAAACCCAATGCATTATTCTCATAGACATTTCTTAAAGTATTTATTTAAAGACGGTTACGCCGCGGACAAAGCCAACTCGAGTCGTGACAACTCATGACAACACAAACAATATTTTGGACCAAACAAATAATTACAAAGAAGAAAAACAACAAAAAAAGTTTTGTAACCTGCCGTTTTTTTCTTCTTTCTAATTATTTGTTTGGTCCAAAATATTGTTTGTGTTGTCATGAGTTGTCACGACTCGAGTTGGCTTTGTCCGCGGCGTAACCGTCTTTAAATAAATACTTTAAGAAATTTCTGAGAATAATGCATTGGGTTTCATTTCCTGGTCCAGGGTAGGAGGCGGGACTGCGACGCTCTATAGCCTGTCGCTTTTCCGATATTTTCAGATCCTCCGAAATCTTGAAAAATGGCACACTATAGCATGCGCTCCGAGACGATGGACTATAGCCTGTCGCTTTCCGTGATTTTCACCTTTTTTTTTTTAATCCTCCAAAATCGTGAAAAATGGCACCCTATAGCATGCACTCCGAGACAATGGACTATATGTGACCAGATTTGACAGAGACTGCCATCGCGCAAATTACAGCTTTTCACCAGAGGAGAAAAACTTTTTTTTTTTTTTCTTTCCCAAAATGAGTTAATAGCACAGACTCTTCACATACTAGAGCCTGTCTGAAATAAGTGTCAGGGCTGAAATTGACATGTAAATATGAAATAAATGCCCAAACATGTAGCTAGGTGTAATGTTAGAGACCACAGAAGTGAACCTTTCAAGCCTGTTTTCTCAACTCTCTGTTTTCTGCAAGACATTACTCTATAAGCAATATCTCCAAAACTGGTGGGTCAAACTGAACAACCAATATGTCAATTTGAAGCTATGATTCCCTGCTTTCATATGACATGATAAAACGAAAATTCAAAAAAATCCAATGGCAGTCTCTCAGTCACATTTAGTCATTGAAAGTCATTGTGATTTTCACCTTTTTTTCAATTCCTCCGAAATCGTGAAAAATGGCACCCTATAGCATGCGCTCCGAGACGATGGACTATAGCCTGTCGCTTTCTGTGATTTTCACCTTTTTTTTCAATTCCTCCGAAATCGTGAAAAATGGCTCCCTATAGCATGCACTCCAAGACAATGGACTATAGCCTGTCGCTTTCCGTGATTTTCACCTTTTTTTTCAAAGCCTCCGAAATCGTGGAAAATGGCACTCTATAGCATGCGCTCCGAGACGATGGACTACTATACTATACTAAATATCGGAAAAGCGACAGGCTATAGTCACTATAGCCTGTCGCTTTCCGTGACTTTCACCTTTTTTTTTCAAATCCTCTGAAATCGTGAAAAATGGTAACCTACTTATTGTAATGATTTTGTCGTGGGAGGTCGGCAAGAGTACGTTTAAAAATATAGATTTGTGATTTATTATTTTATATACTGTTATTAATGCCTACAGTGTAAATTGTGAAATGACTACTGTTGACATGTAATGAATGTGATTGCTGTTGGACCTGTAAATTACAACAAAACAAACTATGGCACTGGTGTGGTACTTCCTGGTTTACCAGAACGGGGTTCAACTCCCTGCAGTGCCCTGCTCAATGTGTTGTATTTACATGATTTATCACCCTATAGCATGCGCTCCGACACGATGGACTATAGCCTGTCGCTTTTCCGATATTTTCAGATCCTCTGAAATCTTGAAAAATGGCACCCTATAGCATGCGCTCCGAGACGATGGACTATAGCCTGTCGCTTTCCGTGATTTTCACCTTTTTTTCAAATCCTCCGAAATCGTGAAAAATGGCACACTATAGCATGCACTCCGAGACAATGGACTATAGCCTGTCGCTTTCTGTGATTTTCACCTTTTTTTTTCAATTCCTCCGAAATCGTGAAAAATGGCACCCTATAGCATGCGCTCCGAGACGATGGACTATAGCCTGTCGCTTTCCGTGACTTTCACCTTTTTTTTCAAATCCTGTGAAATCGTGAAAAATGGTAACCTACTTATTGTAATGATTTTGTCGTGGGAGGTCGGCAAGAGTACGTTTAAAAATATAGATTTGTGATTTATTATTTTATATACTGTTATTAATGCCTACAGTGTAAATTGTGAAATGACTACTGTTGACATGTAATGAATGTGATTGCTGTTGGACCTGTAAATTACAACAAAACAAACTATGGCACTGGTGTGGTACTTCCTGGTTTACCAGAACGGGGTTCAACTCCCTGCAGTGCCCTGCTCAATGTGTTGTATTTACATGATTTATCACCCTATAGCATGCGCTCCGACACGATGGACTATAGCCTGTCGCTTTTCCGATATTTTCAGATCCTCTGAAATCTTGAAAAATGGCACCCTATAGCATGCGCTCCGAGACGATGGACTATAGCCTGTCGCTTTCTGTGATTTTCACTTTTTTTTTCAATTCCTCCGAATTCGTGAAAAATGGCACACTATAGCATGCGCTTCGAGACGATGGACTATAGCCTGTCGCTTTCCGTGATTTTCACCTTTTTTTCAAATCCTCCGAAATCGCGAAAAATGGCACCCTATAGCATGCGCTCCGAGACGATGGACTATAGCCTGTCGCTTTCCGTGATGATCTATAGATGCTATAGTAAGCCGTCTGAGATGGGCTATAGCCCATGGTCAAAAATGATGAAAAACGAGGATTTGAAAAAGACGAAAAATCACTCCGAGACCATGGGCTATAGTCCATGGTCTCGGAGTGATTTTCGTCTTTTTTTCAAATCCTCAAAAATTATGAAAAACGGCATGCTATAGTATGCCGTCTGAGATGGGCTATAGCCCATGGTCAAAAATGATGAAAAACGAGGATTTGAAAAAAAGACGAAAATCACTCCGAGACCATGGGCTATAGTCCATTGTCTCGAGTGATTTTCGTCTTTTTTTCAAATCCTCAAAAATGATGAATAACGGCGTGCTATAGTATGCCGTCTGATATGGGCTATAATAGTATGTCGCTTTCTTCTCGATTTTCATCTTTCTCTCAAAACCTCAAAAATCGAGAAAAACGACATGCTATAGTAAGCCGTCTGAGATGGGCTATAGCCCATGGTCAAAAATTATGAAAAACGAGGATTTGAAAAAGACGAAAAATCACTCCGAGACCATGGGCTATAGTCCATTGTCTCGAGTGATTTTCGTCTTTTTTTCAAATCCTCAAAAAGGATGAAAAACGGCGTGCTATAGTATGCCGTCTGATATGGGCTATAATAGTATGTCGCTTTCTTCTCGATTTTCATCTTTCTCTCAAAACCTCAAAAATCGAGAAAACGACATGCTATAGTAAGCCGTCTGAGATGGGCTATAGCCCATGGTCAAAAATGATGAAAAACGAGGATTTGAAAAAGACGAAAAATCACTCCGAGACCATGGGCTATAGTCCATTGTCTCGAGTGATTTTCGTCTTTTTTTCAAATCCTCAAAAATTATGAAAAACAGCGTGCTATAGTATGCCGTCTGAGATGGGCTATAGCCCATGGTCAAAAATGATGAAAAACGAGGATTTGAAAAAAAGACGAAAATCACTCCGAGACCATGGGCTATAGTCCATTGTCTCGAGTGATTTTCGTCTTTTTTTCAAATCCTCAAAAATGATGAAAAACGGCGTGCTATAGTATGCCGTCTGATATGGGCTATAATAGTATGTCGCTTTCTTCTCGATTTTCATCTTTCTCTCAAAACCTCAAAAATCGAGAAAAACGACATGCTATAGTAAGCCGTCTGAGATGGGCTATAGCCCATGGTCAAAAATGATGAAAAACGAGGATTTGAAAAAGACGAAAAATCACTCCGAGAACATGGGCTATAGTCCATTGTCAAGAGTGATTTTCGTCTTTTTTTCAAATCCTCAAAAATGATGAAAAACGGAGTGCTATAGTATGCCGTCTGATATGGGCTATAATAGTATGTCGCTTTCTTCTCGATTTTCATCTTTCTCTCAAAACCTAAAAAATCGAGAAAAACGACATGCTATAGTAAGCCGTCTGAGATGGGCTATAGCCCATGGTCAAAAATGATGAAAAACGAGGATTTGAAAAAGACGAAAAATCACTCCGAGACCATGGGCTATAGTCCATTGTCGAGTGATTTTCGTCTTTTTTTCAAATCCTCAAAAAGGATGAAAAACGGCGTGCTATAGTATGCCGTCTGATATGGGCTATAATTGTATGTCGCTTTCTTCTCGATTTTCATCTTTCTCTCAAAACCTCAAAAATCGAGAAAACGACATGCTATAGTAAGCCGTCTGAGATGGGTTATAGCCCATGGTCAAAAATGATGAAAAACGAGGATTTGAAAAAGTCGAAAAATCACTCCAAGACCATGGGCTATAGTCCATGGTCTCGGAGTGATTTTCGTCTTTTTTTCAAATCCTCAAAAATGATCAAAAACGGCATGCTATAGTATGCCGTCTGAGATGGGCTATAGACCATGGTCAAAAATGATGAAAAACGAGGATTTGAAAAAAAGACGAAAATCACTCCGAGACCATGGGCTATAGTCCATTGTCTCGAGTGATTTTCGTCTTTTTTTCAAATCCTCAAAAATGATGAAAAACGGCGTGCTATAGTATGCCGTCTGATATGGGCTATAATAGTATGTCGCTTTCTTCTCGATTTTCATCTTTCTCTCAAAACCTCAAAAATCGAGAAAAACGACATGCTATAGTAAGCCGTCTGAGATGGGCTATAGCCCATGGTCAAAAATGATGAAAAACGAGGATTTGAAAATGACGAAAAATCACTCCGAGACCATGGGCTATAGTCCATTGTCTCGAGTGATTTTCGTCTTTTTTTCAAATCCTCAAAAATGATGAAAAACGGAGTGCTATAGTATGCCGTCTGATATGGGCTATAATAGTATGTCGCTTTCTTCTCGATTTTCATCTTTCTCTCAAAACCTCAAAAATCGAGAAAAACGACATGCTATAGTAAGCCGTCTGAGATGGGCTATAGCCCATGGTCAAAAATGATGAAAAACGAGGATTTGAAAAAGTCGAAAAATCACTCCAAGACCATGGGCTATAGTCCATGGTCTCGGAGTGATTTTCGTCTTTTTTTCAAATCCTCAAAAATGATCAAAAACGGCATGCTATAGTATGCCGTCTGAGATGGGCTATAGACCATGGTCAAAAATGATGAAAAACGAGGATTTGAAAAAAAGACGAAAATCACTCCGAGACCATGGGCTATAGTCCATTGTCTCGAGTGATTTTCGTCTTTTTTTCAAATCCTCAAAAATGATGAAAAACGGTGTGCTATAGTATGCCGTCTGATATGGGCTATAATAGTATGTCGCTTTCTTCTCGATTTTCATCTTTCTCTCAAAACCTCAAAAATCGAGAAAAACGACATGCTATAGTAAGCCGTCTGAGATGGGCTATAGCCCATGGTCAAAAATGATGAAAAACGAGGATTTGAAAAAGGCGAAAAATCACTCCGAGACCATGGGCTATAGTCCATTGTCTCGAGTGATTTTCGTCTTTTTTTCAAATCCTCAAAAATGATGAAAAACGGAGTGCTATAGTATGCCGTCTGATATGGGCTATAATAGTATGTCGCTTTCTTCTCGATTTTCATCTTTCTCTCAAAACCTCAAAAATCGAGAAAAACGACATGCTATAGTAAGCCGTCTGAGATGGGCTATAGCCCATGGTCAAAAATTATGAAAAACGAGGATTTGAAAAAGACGAAAAATCACTCCAAGACCATGGGCTATAGTCCATGGTCTCGGAGTGATTTTCGTCTTTTTTTCAAATCCTCAAAAATGATGAAAAACGGCATGCTATAGTATGCCGTCTGAGATGGGCTATAGCCCATGGTCAAAAATGATGAAAAACGAGGATTTGAAAAAAAGACGAAAATCACTCCGAGACCATGGGCTATAGTCCATTGTCTCGAGTGATTTTCGTCTTTTTTTCAAATCCTCAAAAATGATGAAAAACGGCGTGCTATAGTATGCCGTCTGATATGGGCTATAATAGTAGGCCTATGTCGCTTTCTTCTCGATTTTCATCTTTCTCTCAAAACCTCAAAAATCGAGAAAAACGACATGCTATAGTAAGCCGTCTGAGATGGGCTATAGCCCATGGTCAAAAATGATGAAAAACGAGGATTTGAAAAAGACGAAAAATAACTCCGAGACCATGGGCTATAGTCCATGGTCTCTGAGTGATTTTCGTCTTTTTTTCAAATCCTCAAAAATGATGAAAAACGGCATGCTATAGTATGCCGTCTGAGATGGGCTATAGCCCATGGTCAAAAATGATGAAAAACAAGGATTTGAAAAAAAGACGAAAATCACTCCGAGACCATGGGCTATAGTCCATTGTCTCGAGTGATTTTTGTCTTTTTTTCAAATCCTCAAAAATGATGAAAAACGGCGTGCTATAGTATGCCGTCTGATATGGGCTATAATAGTATGTCGCTTTCTTCTCGATTTTCATCTTTCTCTCAAAACCTCAAAAATCGAGAAAAACGACATGCTATAGTAAGCCGTCTGAGATGGGCTATAGCCCATGGTCAAAAATGATGAAAAACGAGGATTTGAAAAAGACGAAAAATCACTCCGAGACCATGGGCTATAGTCCATTGTCTCGAGTGATTTTCATCTTTTTTTCAAATCCTCAAAAATGATGAAAAATGGAGTGCTATAGTATGCCGTCTGATATGGGCTATAATAGTATGTCGCTTTCTTCTCGATTTTCATCTTTCTCTCAAAACCTCAAAAATCGAGAAAAACGACATGCTATAGTAAGCCGTCTGAGATGGGCTATAGCCCATGGTCAAAAATGATGAAAAACGAGGATTTGAAAAAGACGAAAAATCACTCCAAGACCATGGGCTATAGTCCATGGTCTCGGAGTGATTTTCGTCTTTTTTTCAAATCCTCAAAAATGATGAAAAACAGCATGCTATAGTATGCCGTCTGAGATGGGCTATAGCCCATGGTCAAAAATGATGAAAAACGAGGATTTGAAAAAGAAGAAAAATCACTCCGAGACCATGGGCTATAGTCCACTGTCTCGAGTGATTTTCGTCTTTTTTTCAAATCCTCAAAAATGATGAAAAACGGAGTGCTATAGTATGCCGTCTGATATGGGCTATAATAGTATGTCGCTTTCTTCTCGATTTTCATCTTTCTCTCAAAACCTCAAAAATCGAGAAAACAACATGCTATAGTAAGCCGTCTGAGATGGGCTATAGCCCATGGTCAAAAATGATGAAAAACGAGGATTTGAAAAAGACGAAAAATCACTCCGAGACCATGGGCTATAGTCCATTGTCTCGAGTGATTTTCGTCTTTTTTTCAAATCCTCAAAAATGATGAAAAACGGCGTGCTATAGTATGCCGTCTGATATGGGCTATAATAGTATGTCGCTTTCTTCTCGATTTTCATCTTTCTCTCAAAACCTCAAAAATCGAGAAAAACGACATGCTATAGTAAGCCGTCTGAGATGGGCTATAGCCCATGGTCAAAAATGATGAAAAACGAGGATTTGAAAAAGACGAAAAATCACTCCGAGACCATGGGCTATAGTCCACTGTCTCGAGTGATTTTCGTCTTTTTTTCAAATCCTCAAAAATGATGAAAAACGGAGTGCTATAGTATGCCGTCTGATATGGGCTATAATAGTATGTTGCTTTCTTCTCGATTTTCATCTTTCTCTCAAAACCTAAAAAATCGAGAAAAACGACATGCTATAGTAAGCCGTCGGAGATGGGCTATAGCCCATGGTCAAAAATGATGAAAAACGAGGATTTGAAAAAGACGAAAAATCACTCCAAGACCATGGGCTATAGTCCATGGTCTCGGAGTGATTTTCGTCTTTTTTTCAAATCCTCAAAAATGATGAAAAACGGCATGCTATAGTATGCCGTCTGAGATGGGCTATAGCCCATGGTCAAAAATGATGAAAAACGAGGATTTGAAAAAAAGACGAAAATCACTCCGAGACCATGGGCTATAGTCCATTGTCTCGAGTGATTTTCGTCTTTTTTTCAAATCCTCAAAAATGATGAAAAACGGCGTGCTATAGTATGCCGTCTGAGATGGGCTATAGCCCATGGTCAAAAATGATGAAAAACGAGGATTTGAAAAAGACGAAAAATCACTCCGAGACCATGGGCTATAGTCCATGGTCTCGAGTGATTTTCATCTTTTTTTCAAATCCTCAAAAATGATGAAAAACGGAGTGCTATAGTATGCCGTCTGATATGGGCTATAATAGTATGTCGCTTTCTTCTCGATTTTCATCTTTTTTTCAAATCCTCAAAAATGATGAAAAACGGAGTGCTATAGTATGCCGTCTGATATGGGCTATAATAGTATGTCGCTTTCTTCTCGATTTTCATCTTTCTCTCAAAACCTAAAAAATCGAGAAAAACGACATGCTATAGTAAGCCGTCTGAGATGGGCTATAGCCCATGGTCAAAAATGATGAAAAACGAGGATTTGAAAAAGACGAAAAATCACTCCAAGACCATGGGCTATAGTCCATTGTCTCGAGTGATTTTCGTCTTTTTTTCAAATCCTCAAAAATGATGAAAAACGGCATGCTATAGTATGCCGTCTGAGATGGGCTATAGCCCATGGTCAAAAATGATGAAAAACGAGGATTTGAAAAAAAGACGAAAATCACTCCGAGACCATGGGCTATAGTCCATTGTCTCGAGTGATTTTCGTCTTTTTTTCAAATCCTCAAAAATGATGAAAAACGGCGTGCTATAGTATGCCGTCTGATATGGGCTATAATAGTATGTCGCTTTCTTCTCGATTTTCATCTTTCTCTCAAAACCTCAAAAATCGAGAAAAACGACATGCTATAGTAAGCCGTCTGAGATGGGCTATAGCCCATGGTCAAAAATGATGAAAAACGAGGATTTGAAAAAGACGAAAAATCACTCCGAGACCATGGGCTATAGTCCATTGTCTCGAGTGATTTTCATCTTTTTTCCAAATCCTCAAAAATGATGAAAAATGGAGTGCTATAGTATGCCGTCTGATATGGGCTATAATAGTATGTCGCTTTCTTCTCGATTTTCATCTTTCTCTCAAAACCTCAAAAATCGAGAAAAACGACATGCTATAGTAAGCCGTCTGAGATGGGCTATAGCCCATGGTCAAAAATGATGAAAAACGAGGATTTGAAAAAAAGACGAAAATCACTCCGAGACCATGGGCTATAGTCCATTGTCTCGAGTGATTTTCGTCTTTTTTTCAAATCCTCAAAAATGATGAAAAACGGCGTGCTATAGTATGCCGTCTGATATGGGCTATAATAGTATGTCGCTTTCTTCTCGATTTTCATCTTTCTCTCAAAACCTCAAAAATCGAGAAAAACGACATGCTATAGTAAGCCGTCTGAGATGGGCTATAGCCCATGGTCAAAAATGATGAAAAATGAGGATTTGAAAAAGACGAAAAATCACTCCGAGACCATGGGCTATAGTCCATTGTCTCGAGTGATTTTCATCTTTTTTTCAAATCCTCAAAAATGATGAAAAACGGAGTGCTATAGTATGCCGTTTGATATGGGCTATAATAGTATGTCGCTTTCTTCTCGATTTTCATCTTTCTCTCAAAACCTCAAAAATCGAGAAAAACGACATGCTATAGTAAGCCGTCTGAGATGGGCTATAGCCCATGGTCAAAAATGATGAAAAACGAGGATTTGAAAAAGACGAAAAATCACTCCAAGACCATGGGCTATAGTCCATGGTCTCGGAGTGATGTTCGTCTTTTTTTCAAATCCTCAAAAATGATGAAAAACGTCATGCTATAGTATGCCGGCTGAGATGGGCTATAGCCCATGGTCAAAAATGATGAAAAACGAGGATTTGAAAAAAAGACGAAAATCACTCCGAGACCATGGGCTATAGTCCATTGTCTCGAGTGATTTTCGTCTTTTTTTCAAATCCTCAAAAATGATGAAAAACGGCGTGCTATAGTATGCCGTCTGATATGGGCTATAATAGTATGTCGCTTTCTTCTCGATTTTCATCTTTCTCTCAAAACCTCAAAAATCGAGAAAAACGACATGCTATAGTAAGCCGTCTGAGATGGGCTATAGCCCATGGTCAAAAATGATGAAAAACGAGGATTTGAAAAAGACGAAAAATCACTCCAAGACCATGGGCTATAGTCCATGGTCTCGGAGTGATTTTCGTCTTTTTTTCAAATCCTCAAAAATGATGAAAAACAGCATGCTATAGTATGCCGTCTGAGATGGGCTATAGCCCATGGTCAAAAATGATGAAAAACGAGGATTTGAAAAAAATAAGAAAATCACTCCGAGACCATGGGCTATAGTCCATTGTCTCGAGTGATTTTCGTCTTTTTTTCAAATCCTCAAAAATGATGAAAAACGGCGTGCTATAGTATGCCGTCTGATATGGGCTATAATAGTATGTCGCTTTCTTCTCGATTTTCATCTTTCTCTCAAAACCTCAAAAATCGAGAAAAACGACATGCTATAGTAAGCCGTCTGAGATGGGCTATAGCCCATGGTCAAAAATGATGAAAAACGAGGATTTGAAAAAGACGAAAAATCACTCCGAGACCATGGGCTATAGTCCACTGTCTCGAGTGATTTTCGTCTTTTTTTCAAATCCTCAAAAATGATGAAAAACGGAGTGCTATAGTATGCCGTCTGATATGGGCTATAATAGTATGTCGCTTTCTTCTCGATTTTCATCTTTCTCTCAAAACCTCAAAAATCGAGGAAAACAACATGCTATAGTAAGCCGTCTGAGATGGGCTATAGCCCATGGTCAAAAATGATGAAAAACGAGGATTTGAAAAAGACGAAAAATCACTCCGAGACCATGGGCTATAGTCCATGGTCTCTGAGTGATTTTCGTCTTTTTTTCAAATCCTCAAAAATTATGAAAAACGGCATGCTATAGTATGCCGTCTGAGATGGGCTATAGCCCATGGTCAAAAATGATGAAAAACGAGGATTTGAAAAAAAGACGAAAATCACTCCGAGACCATGGGCTATAGTCCATTGTCTCGAGTGATTTTCGTCTTTTTTTCAAATCCTCAAAAATGATGAAAAACGGCGTGCTATAGTATGCCGTCTGATATGGGCTATAATAGTATGTCGCTTTCTTCTCGATTTTCATCTTTCTCTCAAAACCTCAAAAATCGAGAAAAACGACATGCTATAGTAAGCCGTCTGAGATGGGCTATAGCCCATGGTCAAAAATGATGAAAAATGAGGATTTGAAAAAGACGAAAAATCACTCCGAGACCATGGGCTATAGTCCATTGTCTCGAGTGATTTTCATCTTTTTTTCAAATCCTCAAAAATGATGAAAAACGGAGTGCTATAGTATGCCGTCTGATATGGGCTATAATAGTATGTCGCTTTCTTCTCGATTTTCATCTTTCTCTCAAAACCTCAAAAATCGAGAAAAACGACATGCTATAGTAAGCCGTCTGAGATGGGCTATAGCCCATGGTCAAAAATGATGAAAAACGAGGATTTGAAAAAGACGAAAAATCACTCCAAGACCATGGGCTATAGTCCATGGTCTCGGAGTGATGTTCGTCTTTTTTTCAAATCCTCAAAAATGATGAAAAACGTCATGCTATAGTATGCCGGCTGAGATGGGCTATAGCCCATGGTCAAAAATGATGAAAAACGAGGATTTGAAAAAAAGACGAAAATCACTCCGAGACCATGGGCTATAGTCCATTGTCTCGAGTGATTTTCGTCTTTTTTTCAAATCCTCAAAAATGATGAAAAACGGCGTGCTATAGTATGCCGTCTGATATGGGCTATAATAGTATGTCGCTTTCTTCTCGATTTTCATCTTTCTCTCAAAACCTCAAAAATCGAGAAAAACGACATGCTATAGTAAGCCGTCTGAGATGGGCTATAGCCCATGGTCAAAAATGATGAAAAACGAGGATTTGAAAAAGACGAAAAATCACTCCAAGACCATGGGCTATAGTCCATGGTCTCGGAGTGATTTTCGTCTTTTTTTTAAATCCTCAAAAATGATGAAAAACGGCATGCTATAGTATGCCGTCTGATATGGGCTATAGCCCATGGTCAAAAATGATGAAAAACGAGGATTTGAAAAAAAGACGAAAATCACTCCGAGACCATGGGCTATAGTCCATTGTCTCGAGTGATTTTCGTCTTTTTTTCAAATCCTCAAAAATGATGAAAAACGGCGTGCTATAGTATGCCGTCTGATATGGGCTATAATAGTATGTCGCTTTCTTCTCGATTTTCACCTTTCTCTCAAAACCTCAAAAATCGAGAAAAACGACATGCTATAGTAAGCCGTCTGAGATGGGCTATAGCCCATGGTCAAAAATGATGAAAAACGAGGATTTGAAAAAGACGAAAAATCACTCCGAGACCATGGGCTATAGTCCACTGTCTCGAGTGATTTTCGTCTTTTTTTCAAATCCTCAAAAATGATGAAAAACGGAGTGCTATAGTATGCCGTCTGATATGGGCTATAATAGTATGTCGCTTTCTTCTCGATTTTCATCTTTCTCTCAAAACCTCAAAAATCGAGAAAAACGACATGCTATAGTAAGCCGTCTGAGATGGGCTATAGCCCATGGTCAAAAATGATGAAAAACGAGGATTTGAAAAAGACGAAAAATCACTCCGAGACCATGGGCTATAGTCCATTGTCTCGAGTGATTTTCGTCTTTTTTTCAAATCCTCAAAAAGGATGAAAAACGGCGTGCTATAGTATGCCGTCTGATATGGGCTATAATAGTATGTCGCTTTCTTCTCGATTTTCATCTTTCTCTCAAAACCTAAAAAATCGAGAAAAACGACATGCTATAGTAAGCCGTCTGAGATGGGCTATAGCCCATGGTCAAAAATGATGAAAAACGAGGATTTGAAAAAGACGAAAAATCACTCCGAGACCATGGGCTATAGTCCATTGTCTCGAGTGATTTTCGTCTTTTTTTCAAATCCTCAATAAGGATGAAAAACGGCGTGCTATAGTATGCCGTCTGATATGGGCTATAATAGTATGTCGCTTTCTTCTCGATTTTCATCTTTCTCTCAAAACCTCAAAAATCGAGAAAAACGACATGCTATAGTAAGCCGTCTGAGATGGGCTATAGCCCATGGTCAAAAATGATGAAAAACGAGGATTTGAAAAAGACGAAAAATCACTCCAAGACCATGGGCTATAGTCCACGGTCTCGGAGTGATTTTCGTCTTTTTTTCAAATCCTCAAAAATGATGAAAAACGGAGTGCTATAGTATGCCGTCTGATATGGGCTATAATAGTATGTCGCTTTCTTCTCGATTTTCATCTTTCTCTCAAAACCTCAAAAATCGAGAAAAACAACATGCTATAGTAAGCCGTCTGAGATGGGCTATAGCCCATGGTCAAAAATGATGAAAAACGAGGATTTGAAAAAGACGAAAAATCACTCCGAGACCATGGGCTATAGTCCATGGTCTCGAGTGATTTTCATCTTTTTTTCAAATCCTCAAAAATGATGAAAAACGGAGTGCTATAGTATGCCGTCTGATATGGGCTATAATAGTATGTCGCTTTCTTCTCGAGTTTCGTCTTTTTTTCAAATCCTCAAAAATGATGAAAAACGACATGCTATAGTAAGCCGTCTGAGATGGGCTATAGCCCATGGTCAAAAATGATGAAAAACGAGGATTTGAAAAAGACGAAAAATCACTCCGAGACCATGGGCTATAGTCCATTGTCTCGAGTGATTTTCGTCTTTTTTTCAAATCCTCAATAAGGATGAAAAACGGCGTGCTATAGTATGCCGTCTGATATGGGCTATAATAGTATGTCGCTTTCTTCTCGATTTTCATCTTTCTCTCAAAACCTCAAAAATCGAGAAAAACGACATGCTATAGTAAGCCGTCTGAGATGGGCTATAGCCCATGGTCAAAAATGATGAAAAACGAGGATTTGAAAAAGACGAAAAATCACTCCAAGACCATGGGCTATAGTCCACGGTCTCGGAGTGATTTTCGTCTTTTTTTCAAATCCTCAAAAATGATGAAAAACGGAGTGCTATAGTATGCCGTCTGATATGGGCTATAATAGTATGTCGCTTTCTTCTCGATTTTCATCTTTCTCTCAAAACCTCAAAAATCGAGAAAAACAACATGCTATAGTAAGCCGTCTGAGATGGGCTATAGCCCATGGTCAAAAATGATGAAAAACGAGGATTTGAAAAAGACGAAAAATCACTCCGAGACCATGGGCTATAGTCCATGGTCTCGAGTGATTTTCATCTTTTTTTCAAATCCTCAAAAATGATGAAAAACGGAGTGCTATAGTATGCCGTCTGATATGGGCTATAATAGTATGTCGCTTTCTTCTCGAGTTTCGTCTTTTTTTCAAATCCTCAAAAATGATGAAAAACGGCATGCTATAGTATGCCGTCTGAGATGGGCTATAGCCCATGGTCAAAAATGATGAAAAACGAGGATTTGAAAAAGACGAAAAATCACTCCAAGACCATGGGCTATAGTCCATGGTCTCGGAGTGATGTTCGTCTTTTTTTCAAATCCTCAAAAATGATGAAAAACGTCATGCTATAGTATGCCGGCTGAGATGGGCTATAGCCCATGGTCAAAAATGATGAAAAACGAGGATTTGAAAAAAAGACGAAAATCACTCCGAGACCATGGGCTATAGTCCATTGTCTCGAGTGATTTTCGTCTTTTTTTCAAATCCTCAAAAATGATGAAAAACGGCGTGCTATAGTATGCCGTCTGATATGGGCTATAATAGTATGTCGCTTTCTTCTCGATTTTCATCTTTCTCTCAAAACCTCAAAAATCGAGAAAAACGACATGCTATAGTAAGCCGTCTGAGATGGGCTATAGCCCATGGTCAAAAATGATGAAAAACGAGGATTTGAAAAAGACGAAAAATCACTCCAAGACCATGGGCTATAGTCCATGGTCTCGGAGTGATTTTCGTCTTTTTTTCAAATCCTCAAAAATGATGAAAAACGGCATGCTATAGTATGCCGTCTGATATGGGCTATAGCCCATGGTCAAAAATGATGAAAAACGAGGATTTGAAAAAGACGAAAAATCACTCCGAGACCATGGGCTATAGTCCACTGTCTCGAGTGATTTTCGTCTTTTTTTCAAATCCTCAAAAATGATGAAAAACGGAGTGCTATAGTATGCCGTCTGATATGGGCTATAATAGTATGTCGCTTTCTTCTCGATTTTCATCTTTCTCTCAAAACCTCAAAAATCGAGAAAAACGACATGCTATAGTAAGCCGTCTGAGATGGGCTATAGCCCATGGTCAAAAATGATGAAAAACGAGGATTTGAAAAAGACGAAAAATCACTCCGAGACCATGGGCTATAGTCCATTGTCTCGAGTGATTTTCGTCTTTTTTTCAAATCCTCAAAAAGGATGAAAAACGGCGTGCTATAGTATGCCGTCTGATATGGGCTATAATAGTATGTCGCTTTCTTCTCGATTTTCATCTTTCTCTCAAAACCTAAAAAATCGAGAAAAACGACATGCTATAGTAAGCCGTCTGAGATGGGCTATAGCCCATGGTCAAAAATGATGAAAAACGAGGATTCGAAAAAGACGAAAAATCACTCCGAGACCATGGGCTATAGTCCATTGTCTCGAGTGATTTTCGTCTTTTTTTCAAATCCTCAAAAAGTATGAAAAACGGCGTGCTATAGTATGCCGTCTGATATGGGCTATAATAGTATGTCGCTTTCTTCTCGATTTTCATCTTTCTCTCAAAACCTCAAAAATCGAGAAAAACGACATGCTATAGTAAGCCGTCTGAGATGGGCTATAGCCCATGGTCAAAAATGATGAAAAACGAGGATTTGAAAAAGACGAAAAATCACTCTGAGACCATGGGCTATAGTCCACTGTCTCGAGTGATTTTCGTCTTTTTTTCAAATCCTCAAAAATGATGAAAAACGGAGTGCTATAGTATGCCGTCTGATATGGGCTATAATAGTATGTCGCTTTCTTCTCGATTTTCATCTTTCTCTCAAAACCTCAAAAATCGAGAAAAACAACATGCTATAGTAAGCCGTCTGAGATGGGCTATAGCCCATGGTCAAAAATGATGAAAAACGAGGATTTGAAAAAGACGAAAAATCACTCCGAGACCATGGGCTATAGTCCATGGTCTCGAGTGATTTTCATCTTTTTTTCAAATCCTCAAAAATGATGAAAAACGGAGTGCTATAGTATGCCGTCTGATATGGGCTATAATAGTATGTCGCTTTCTTCTCGAGTTTCGTCTTTTTTTCAAATCCTCAAAAATGATGAAAAACGGCATGCTATAGTATGCCGTCTGAGATGGGCTATAGCCCATGGTCAAAAATGATGAAAAACGAGGATTTGAAAAAAAGACGAAAATCACTCCGAGACCATGGGCTATAGTCCATTGTCTCGAGTGATTTTCGTCTTTTTTTCAAATCCTCAAAAATGATGAAAAACGGCGTGCTATAGTATGCCGTCTGATATGGGCTATAATAGTATGTCGCTTTCTTCTCGATTTTCATCTTTCTCTCAAAACCTCATAAATCGAGAAAAACGACATGCTATAGTAAGCCGTCTGAGATGGGCTATAGCCCATGGTCAAAAATGATGAAAAACGAGGATTTGAAAAAGACGAAAAATCACTCCGAGACCATGGGCTATAGTCCATTGTCTCGAGTGATTTTCATCTTTTTTTCAAATCCTCAAAAATGATGAAAAACGGAGTGCTATAGTATACCGTCTGATATGGGCTATAATAGTATGTCGCTTTCTTCTCGATTTTCATCTTTCTCTCAAAACCTCAAAAATCGAGAAAAACGACATGCTATAGTAAGCCGTCTGAGATGGGCTATAGCCCATGGTCAAAAATGATGAAAAACGAGGATTTGAAAAAGACGAAAAATCACTCCAAGACCATGGGCTATAGTCCATGGTCTCGGAGTGATTTTCGTCTTTTTTTCAAATCCTCAAAAATGATGAAAAACGGCATGCTATAGTATGCCGTCTGAGATGGGCTATAGCCCATGGTCAAAAATGATGAAAAACGAGGATTTGAAAAAAAGACGAAAATCACTCCGAGACCATGGGCTATAGTCCATTGTCTCGAGTGATTTTCGTCTTTTTTTCAAATCCTCAAAAATGATGAAAAACGGCGTGCTATAGTATGCCGTCTGATATGGGCTATAATAGTATGTCGCTTTCTTCTCGATTTTCATCTTTCTCTCAAAACCTCAAAAATCGAGAAAAACGACATGCTATAGTAAGCCGTCTGAGATGGGCTATAGCCCATGGTCAAAAATGATGAAAAACGAGGATTTGAAAAAGACGAAAAATCACTCCAAGACCATGGGCTATAGTCCATGGTCTCGGAGTGATTTTCGTCTTTTTTTCAAATCCTCAAAAATGATGAAAAACGGCATGCTATAGTATGCCGTCTGAGATGGGCTATAGCCCATGGTCAAAAATGATGAAAAACGAGGATTTGAAAAAAAGACGAAAATCACTCCGAGACCATGGGCTATAGTCCATTGTCTCGAGTGATTTTCGTCTTTTTTTCAAATCCTCAAAAATGTGGAAAAACGGCGTGCTATAGTATGCCGTCTGATATGGGCTATAATAGTATGTCGCTTTCTTCTCGATTTTCATCTTTCTCTCAAAACCTCAAAAATCGAGAAAAACGACATGCTATAGTAAGCCGTCTGAGATGGGCTATAGCCCATGGTCAAAAATGATGAAAAACGAGGATTTGAAAAAGACGAAAAATCACTCCGAGACCATGGGCTATAGTCCACTGTCTCGAGTGATTTTCGTCTTTTTTTCAAATCCTCAAAAATGATGAAAAACGGAGTGCTATAGTATGCCGTCTGATATGGGCTATAATAGTATGTCGCTTTCTTCTCGATTTTCATCTTTCTCTCAAAACTTCAAAAATCGAGAAAAACAACATGCTATAGTAAGCCTTCTGAGATGGGCTATAGCCCATGGTCAAAAATGATGAAAAACGAGGATTTGAAAAAAAGACGAAAATCACTCCGAGACCATGGGCTATAGTCCATTGTCTCGAGTGATTTTCGTCTTTTTTTCAAATCCTCAAAAATGATGAAAAACGGCGTGCTATAGTATGCCGTCTGATATGGGCTATAATAGTATGTCGCTTTCTTCTCGATTTTCATCTTTCTCTCAAAACCTCAAAAATCGAGAAAAACGACATGCTATAGTAAGCCGTCTGAGATGGGCTATAGCCCATGGTCAAAAATGATGAAAAACGAGGATTTGAAAAAGACGAAAAATCACTCCAAGACCATGGGCTATAGTCCATGGTCTCGGAGTGATTTTCGTCTTTTTTTCAAATCCTCAAAAATGATGAAAAACGGCATGCTATAGTATGCCGTCTGAGATGGGCTATAGCCCATGGTCAAAAATGATGAAAAACGAGGATTTGAAAAAAAGACGAAAATCACTCCGAGACCATGGGCTATAGTCCATTGTCTCGAGTGATTTTCGTCTTTTTTTCAAATCCTCAAAAATGTGGAAAAACGGCGTGCTATAGTATGCCGTCTGATATGGGCTATAATAGTATGTCGCTTTCTTCTCGATTTTCATCTTTCTCTCAAAACCTCAAAAATCGAGAAAAACGACATGCTATAGTAAGCCGTCTGAGATGGGCTATAGCCCATGGTCAAAAATGATGAAAAACGAGGATTTGAAAAAGACGAAAAATCACTCCGAGACCATGGGCTATAGTCCACTGTCTCGAGTGATTTTCGTCTTTTTTTCAAATCCTCAAAAATGATGAAAAACGGAGTGCTATAGTATGCCGTCTGATATGGGCTATAATAGTATGTCGCTTTCTTCTCGATTTTCATCTTTCTCTCAAAACTTCAAAAATCGAGAAAAACAACATGCTATAGTAAGCCTTCTGAGATGGGCTATAGCCCATGGTCAAAAATGATGAAAAACGAGGATTTGAAAAAGACGAAAAATCACTCCAAGACCATGGGCTATAGTCCATGGTCTCGGAGTGATTTTCGTCTTTTTTTCAAATCCTCAAAAATGATGAAAAACAGCATGCTATAGTATGCCGTCTGAGATGGGCTATAGCCCATGGTCAAAAATGATGAAAAACGAGGATTTGAAAAAAAGAAGAAAATCACTCCGAGACCATGGGCTATAGTCCATTGTCTCGAGTGATTTTCATCTTTTTTTCAAATCCTCAAAAATGATGAAAAACGGAGTGCTATAGTATGCCGTCTGATATGGGCTATAATAGTATGTCGCTTTCTTCTCGATTTTCATCTTTCTCTCAAAACCTCAAAAATCGAGAAAAACGACATGCTATAGTAAGCCGTCTGAGATGGGCTATAGCCCATGGTCAAAAATGATGAAAAACGAGGATTTGAAAAAGACGAAAAATCACTCCAAGACCATGGGCTATAGTCCATGGTCTCGGAGTGATGTTCGTCTTTTTTTCAAATCCTCAAAAATGTGGAAAAACGTCATGCTATAGTATGCCGGCTGAGATGGGCTATAGCCCATGGTCAAAAATGATGAAAAACGAGGATTTGAAAAAAAGACGAAAATCACTCCGAGACCATGGGCTATAGTCCATTGTCTCGAGTGATTTTCGTCTTTTTTTCAAATCCTCAAAAATGATGAAAAACGGCGTGCTATAGTATGCCGTCTGATATGGGCTATAATAGTATGTCGCTTTCTTCTCGATTTTCATCTTTCTCTCAAAACCTCAAAAATCGAGAAAAACGACATGCTATAGTAAGCCGTCTGAGATGGGCTATAGCCCATGGTCAAAAATGATGAAAAACGAGGATTTGAAAAAGACGAAAAATCACTCCAAGACCATGGGCTATAGTCCATGGTCTCGGAGTGATTTTCGTCTTTTTTTCAAATCCTCAAAAATGATGAAAAACGGCATGCTATAGTATGCCGTCTGATATGGGCTATAGCCCATGGTCAAAAATGATGAAAAACGAGGATTTGAAAAAAAGACGAAAATCACTCCGAGACCATGGGCTATAGTCCATTGTCTCGAGTGATTTTCGTCTTTTTTTCAAATCCTCAAAAATGATGAAAAACGGCGTGCTATAGTATGCCGTCTGATATGGGCTATAATAGTATGTCGCTTTCTTCTCGATTTTCACCTTTCTCTCAAAACCTCAAAAATCGAGAAAAACGACATGCTATAGTAAGCCGTCTGAGATGGGCTATAGCCCATGGTCAAAAATGATGAAAAACGAGGATTTGAAAAAGACGAAAAATCACTCCGAGACCATGGGCTATAGTCCACTGTCTCGAGTGATTTTCGTCTTTTTTTCAAATCCTCAAAAATGATGAAAAACGGAGTGCTATAGTATGCCGTCTGATATGGGCTATAATAGTATGTCGCTTTCTTCTCGATTTTCATCTTTCTCTCAAAACCTCAAAAATCGAGAAAAACGACATGCTATAGTAAGCCGTCTGAGATGGGCTATAGCCCATGGTCAAAAATGATGAAAAACGAGGATTTGAAAAAGACGAAAAATCACTCCGAGACCATGGGCTATAGTCCATTGTCTCGAGTGATTTTCGTCTTTTTTTCAAATCCTCAAAAAGGATGAAAAACGGCGTGCTATAGTATGCCGTCTGATATGGGCTATAATAGTATGTCGCTTTCTTCTCGATTTTCATCTTTCTCTCAAAACCTAAAAAATCGAGAAAAACGACATGCTATAGTAAGCCGTCTGAGATGGGCTATAGCCCATGGTCAAAAATGATGAAAAACGAGGATTTGAAAAAGACGAAAAATCACTCCGAGACCATGGGCTATAGTCCATTGTCTCGAGTGATTTTCGTCTTTTTTTCAAATCCTCAAAAAGGATGAAAAACGGCGTGCTATAGTATGCCGTCTGATATGGGCTATAATAGTATGTCGCTTTCTTCTCGATTTTCATCTTTCTCTCAAAACCTCAAAAATCGAGAAAAAAGACATGCTATAGTAAGCCGTCTGAGATGGGCTATAGCCCATGGTCAAAAATGATGAAAAACGAGGATTTGAAAAAGACGAAAAATCACTCCAAGACCATGGGCTATAGTCCATGGTCTCGGAGTGATTTTCGTCTTTTTTTCAAATCCTCAAAAATGATGAAAAACGGCATGCTATAGTATGCCGTCTGAGATGGGCTATAGCCCATGGTCAAAAATGATGAAAAACGAGGATTTGAAAAAGACGAAAAATCACTCCGAGACCATGGGCTATAGTCCATTGTCTCGAGTGATTTTCATCTTTTTTTCAAATCCTCAAAAATGATGAAAAATGGAGTGCTATAGTATGCCGTCTGATATGGGCTATAATAGTATGTCGCTTTCTTCTCGATTTTCATCTTTCTCTCAAAACCTCAAAAATCGAGAAAAACGACATGCTATAGTAAGCCGTCTGAGATGGGCTATAGCCCATGGTCAAAAATGATGAAAAACGAGGATTTGAAAAAGACGAAAAATCACTCCAAGACCATGGGCTATAGTCCATGGTCTCGGAGTGATTTTCGTCTTTTTTTCAAATCCTCAAAAATGATGAAAAACAGCATGCTATAGTATGCCGTCTGAGATGGGCTATAGCCCATGGTCAAAAATGATGAAAAACGAGGATTTGAAAAAAAGACGAAAATCACTCCGAGACCATGGGCTATAGTCCATTGTCTCGAGTGATTTTCGTCTTTTTTTCAAATCCTCAAAAATGATGAAAAACGGCGTGCTATAGTATGCCGTCTGATATGGGCTATAATAGTATGTCGCTTTCTTCTCGATTTTCATCTTTCTCTCAAAACCTCAAAAATCGAGAAAAACGACATGCTATAGTAAGCCGTCTGAGATGGGCTATAGCCCATGGTCAAAAATGATGAAAAACGAGGATTTGAAAAAGACGAAAAATCACCCCGAGACCATGGGCTATAGTCCACTGTCTCGAGTGATTTTCGTCTTTTTTTCAAATCCTCAAAAATTATGAAAAACGGAGTGCTATAGTATGCCGTCTGATATGGGCTATAATAGTATGTCGCTTTCTTCTCGATTTTCATCTTTCTCTCAAAACCTCAAAAATCGAGAAAAACAACATGCTATAGTAAGCCGTCTGAGATGGGCTATAGCCCATGGTCAAAAATGATGAAAAACGAGGATTTGAAAAAGACGAAAAATCACTCCGAGACCATGGGCTATAGTCCATGGTCTCGAGTGATTTTCATCTTTTTTTCAAATCCTCAAAAATGATGAAAAACGGAGTGCTATAGTATGCCGTCTGATATGGGCTATAATAGTATGTCGCTTTCTTCTCGAGTTTCGTCTTTTTTTCAAATCCTCAAAAATGATGAAAAACGGCATGCTATAGTATGCCGTCTGAGATGGGCTATAGCCCATGGTCAAAAATGATGAAAAACGAGGATTTGAAAAAGACGAAAAATCACTCCAAGACCATGGGCTATAGTCCATGGTCTCGGAGTGATGTTCGTCTTTTTTTCAAATCCTCAAAAATGATGAAAAACGTCATGCTATAGTATGCCGGCTGAGATGGGCTATAGCCCATGGTCAAAAATGATGAAAAACGAGGATTTGAAAAAAAGACGAAAATCACTCCGAGACCATGGGCTATAGTCCATTGTCTCGAGTGATTTTCGTCTTTTTTTCAAATCCTCAAAAATGATGAAAAACGGCGTGCTATAGTATGCCGTCTGATATGGGCTATAATAGTATGTCGCTTTCTTCTCGATTTTCATCTTTCTCTCAAAACCTCAAAAATCGAGAAAAACGACATGCTATAGTAAGCCGTCTGAGATGGGCTATAGCCCATGGTCAAAAATGATGAAAAACGAGGATTTGAAAAAGACGAAAAATCACTCCAAGACCATGGGCTATAGTCCATGGTCTCGGAGTGATTTTCGTCTTTTTTTCAAATCCTCAAAAATGATGAAAAACGGCATGCTATAGTATGCCGTCTGAGATGGGCTATAGCCCATGGTCAAAAATGATGAAAAACGAGGATTTGAAAAAAAGACGAAAATCACTCCGAGACCATGGGCTATAGTCCATTGTCTCGAGTGATTTTCGTCTTTTTTTCAAATCCTCAAAAATGATGAAAAACGGCGTGCTATAGTATGCCGTCTGATATGGGCTATAATAGTATGTCGCTTTCTTCTCGATTTTCACCTTTCTCTCAAAACCTCAAAAATCGAGAAAAACGACATGCTATAGTAAGCCGTCTGAGATGGGCTATAGCCCATGGTCAAAAATGATGAAAAACGAGGATTTGAAAAAGACGAAAAATCACTCCGAGACCATGGGCTATAGTCCACTGTCTCGAGTGATTTTCGTCTTTTTTTCAAATCCTCAAAAATGATGAAAAACGGAGTGCTATAGTATGCCGTCTGATAT
The DNA here is from genome assembly GCF_951216825.1 of Electrona antarctica. Taxonomy (NCBI): domain Eukaryota; kingdom Metazoa; phylum Chordata; class Actinopteri; order Myctophiformes; family Myctophidae; genus Electrona; species Electrona antarctica. Next base: position 33,285,380 of record NC_136793.1, on the reverse strand, counting down.
GGGCTATAATAGTATGTCGCTTTCTTCTCGATTTTCATCTTTCTCTCAAAACCTCAAAAATCGAGAAAACGACATGCTATAGTAAGCCGTCTGAGATGGGCTATAGCCCATGGTCAAAAATGATGAAAAACGAGGATTTGAAAAAGACGAAAAATCACTCCGAGACCATGGGCTATAGTCCATTGTCTCGAGTGATTTTCGTCTTTTTTTCAAATCCTCAAAAAGGATGAAAAACGGCGTGCTATAGTATGCCGTCTGATATGGGCTATAATAGTATGTCGCTTTCTTCTCGATTTTCATCTTTCTCTCAAAACCTAAAAAATCGAGAAAAACGACATGCTATAGTAAGCCGTCTGAGATGGGCTATAGCCCATGGTCAAAAATGATGAAAAACGAGGATTTGAAAAAGACGAAAAATCACTCCGAGACCATGGGCTATAGTCCATTGTCTCGAGTGATTTTCGTCTTTTTTTCAAATCCTCAAAAAGGATGAAAAACGGCGTGCTATAGTATGCCGTCTGATATGGGCTATAATAGTATGTCGCTTTCTTCTCGATTTTCATCTTTCTCTCAAAACCTCATAAATCGAGAAAAACGACATGCTATAGTAAGCCGTCTGAGATGGGCTATAGCCCATGGTCAAAAATGATGAAAAACGAGGATTTGAAAAAGACGAAAAATCACTCCGAGACCATGGGCTATAGTCCATTGTCTCGAGTGATTTTCATCTTTTTTTCAAATCCTCAAAAATGATAAAAAACGGAGTGCTATAGTATACCGTCTGATATGGGCTATAATAGTATGTCGCTTTCTTCTCGATTTTCATCTTTCTCTCAAAACCTCAAAAATCGAGAAAAACGACATGCTATAGTAAGCCGTCTGAGATGGGCTATAGCCCATGGTCAAAAATGATGAAAAACGAGGATTTGAAAAAGACGAAAAATCACTCCAAGACCATGGGCTATAGTCCATGGTATCGGAGTGATTTTCGTCTTTTTTTCAAATCCTCAAAAATGATGAAAAACGGCATGCTATAGTATGCCGTCTGAGATGGGCTATAGCCCATGGTCAAAAATGATGAAAAACGAGGATTTGAAAAAAAGACGAAAATCACTCCGAGACCATGGGCTATAGTCCATGGTCTCGGAGTGATTTTCGTCTTTTTTTCAAATCCTCAAAAATGATGAAAAACAGCATGCTATAGTATGCCGTCTGAGATGGGCTATAGCCCATGGTCAAAAATGATGAAAAACGAGGATTTGAAAAAAAGAAGAAAATCACTCCGAGACCATGGGCTATAGTCCATTGTCTCGAGTGATTTTCGTCTTTTTTTCAAATCCTCAAAAATGATGAAAAACGGCGTGCTATAGTATGCCGTCTGATATGGGCTATAATAGTATGTCGCTTTCTTCTCGATTTTCATCTTTCTCTCAAAACCTCAAAAATCGAGAAAAACGACATGCTATAGTAAGCCGTCTGAGATGGGCTATAGCCCATGGTCAAAAATGATGAAAAACGAGGATTTGAAAAAGACGAAAAATCACTCCGAGACCATGGGCTATAGTCCACTGTCTCGAGTGATTTTCGTCTTTTTTTCAAATCCTCCAAAATGATGAAAAACGGAGTGCTATAGGATGCCGTCTGATATGGGCTATAATAGTATGTCGCTTTCTTCTCGATTTTCATCTTTCTCTCAAAACCTCAAAAATCGAGAAAAACAACATGCTATAGTAAGCCGTCTGAGATGGGCTATAGCCCATGGTAGCCCATGGTCAAAAATGATGAAAAACGAGGATTTGAAAAAAAGACGAAAATCACTCCGAGACCATGGGCTATAGTCCATTGTCTCGAGTGATTTTCGTCTTTTTTTCAAATCCTCAAAAATGATGAAAAACGGCGTGCTATAGTATGCCGTCTGATATGGGCTATAATAGTATGTCGCTTTCTTCTCGATTTTCATCTTTCTCTCAAAACCTCAAAAATCGAGGAAACGACATGCTATAGTAAGCCGTCTGAGATGGGCTATAGCCCATGGTCAAAAATGATGAAAAATGAGGATTTGAAAAAGACGAAAAATCACTCCGAGACCATGGGCTATAGTCCATTGTCTCGAGTGATTTTCATCTTTTTTTCAAATCCTCAAAAATGATGAAAAACGGAGTGCTATAGTATGCCGTCTGATATGGGCTATAATAGTATGTCGCTTTCTTCTCGATTTTCATCTTTCTCTCAAAACCTCAAAAATCGAGAAAAACGACATGCTATAGTAAGCCGTCTGAGATGGGCTATAGCCCATGGTCAAAAATGATGAAAAACGAGGATTTGAAAAAGACGAAAAATCACTCCAAGACCATGGGCTATAGTCCACTGTCTCGAGTGATTTTCGTCTTTTTTTCAAATCCTCAAAAATGATGAAAAACGGAGTGCTATAGTATGCCGTCTGATATGGGCTATAATAGTATGTCGCTTTCTTCTCGATTTTCATCTTTCTCTCAAAACCTCAAAAATCGAGTAAAACAACATGCTATAGTAAGCCGTCTGAGATGGGCTATAGCCCATGGTCAAAAATGATGAAAAACGAGGATTTGAAAAAGACGAAAAATCACTCCGAGACCATGGGCTATAGTCCATGGTCTCTGAGTGATTTTCGTCTTTTTTTCAAATCCTCAAAAATTATGAAAAACGGCATGCTATAGTATGCCGTCTGAGATGGGCTATAGCCCATGGTCAAAAATGATGAAAAACGAGGATTTGAAAAAAAGACGAAAATCACTCCGAGACCATGGGCTATAGTCCATTGTCTCGAGTGATTTTCGTCTTTTTTTCAAATCCTCAAAAATGATGAAAAACGGCGTGCTATAGTATGCCGTCTGATATGGGCTATAATAGTATGTCGCTTTCTTCTCGATTTTCATCTTTCTCTCAAAACCTCAAAAATCGAGAAAAACGACATGCTATAGTAAGCCGTCTGAGATGGGCTATAGCCCATGGTCAAAAATGATGAAAAATGAGGATTTGAAAAAGACGAAAAATCACTCCGAGACCATGGGCTATAGTCCATTGTCTCGAGTGATTTTCATCTTTTTTTCAAATCCTCAAAAATGATGAAAAACGGAGTGCTATAGTATGCCGTCTGATATGGGCTATAATAGTATGTCGCTTTCTTCTCGATTTTCATCTTTCTCTCAAAACCTCAAAAATCGAGAAAAACGACATGCTATAGTAAGCCGTCTGAGATGGGCTATAGCCCATGGTCAAAAATGATGAAAAACGAGGATTTGAAAAAGACGAAAAATCACTCCAAGACCATGGGCTATAGTCCATGGTCTCGGAGTGATGTTCGTCTTTTTTTCAAATCCTCAAAAATGTGGAAAAACGTCATGCTATAGTATGCCGGCTGAGATGGGCTATAGCCCATGGTCAAAAATGATGAAAAACGAGGATTTGAAAAAAAGACGAAAATCACTCCGAGACCATGGGCTATAGTCCATTGTCTCGAGTGATTTTCGTCTTTTTTTCAAATCCTCAAAAATGATGAAAAACGGCGTGCTATAGTATGCCGTCTGATATGGGCTATAATAGTATGTCGCTTTCTTCTCGATTTTCATCTTTCTCTCAAAACCTCAAAAATCGAGAAAAACGACATGCTATAGTAAGCCGTCTGAGATGGGCTATAGCCCATGGTCAAAAATGATGAAAAACGAGGATTTGAAAAAGACGAAAAATCACTCCAAGACCATGGGCTATAGTCCATGGTCTCGGAGTGATTTTCGTCTTTTTTTCAAATCCTCAAAAATGATGAAAAACGGCATGCTATAGTATGCCGTCTGATATGGGCTATAGCCCATGGTCAAAAATGATGAAAAACGAGGATTTGAAAAAAAGACGAAAATCACTCCGAGACCATGGGCTATAGTCCATTGTCTCGAGTGATTTTCGTCTTTTTTTCAAATCCTCAAAAATGATGAAAAACGGCGTGCTATAGTATGCCGTCTGATATGGGCTATAATAGTATGTCGCTTTCTTCTCGATTTTCACCTTTCTCTCAAAACCTCAAAAATCGAGAAAAACGACATGCTATAGTAAGCCGTCTGAGATGGGCTATAGCCCATGGTCAAAAATGATGAAAAACGAGGATTTGAAAAAGACGAAAAATCACTCCGAGACCATGGGCTATAGTCCACTGTCTCGAGTGATTTTCGTCTTTTTTTCAAATCCTCAAAAATGATGAAAAACGGAGTGCTATAGTATGCCGTCTGATATGGGCTATAATAGTATGTCGCTTTCTTCTCGATTTTCATCTTTCTCTCAAAACCTCAAAAATCGAGAAAAACGACATGCTATAGTAAGCCGTCTGAGATGGGCTATAGCCCATGGTCAAAAATGATGAAAAACGAGGATTTGAAAAAGACGAAAAATCACTCCGAGACCATGGGCTATAGTCCATTGTCTCGAGTGATTTTCGTCTTTTTTTCAAATCCTCAAAAAGGATGAAAAACGGCGTGCTATAGTATGCCGTCTGATATGGGCTATAATAGTATGTCGCTTTCTTCTCGATTTTCATCTTTCTCTCAAAACCTCAAAAATCGAGAAAAACGACATGCTATAGTAAGCCGTCTGAGATGGGCTATAGCCCATGGTCAAAAATGATGAAAAACGAGGATTTGAAAAAGACGAAAAATCACTCCGAGACCATGGGCTATAGTCCATTGTCTCGAGTGATTTTCGTCTTTTTTTCAAATCCTCAAAAAGGATGAAAAACGGCGTGCTATAGTATGCCGTCTGATATGGGCTATAATAGTATGTCGCTTTCTTCTCGATTTTCATCTTTCTCTCAAAACCTAAAAAATCGAGAAAAACGACATGCTATAGTAAGCCGTCTGAGATGGGCTATAGCCCATGGTCAAAAATGATGAAAAACGAGGATTTGAAAAAGACGAAAAATCACTCCGAGACCATGGGCTATAGTCCATTGTCTCGAGTGATTTTCGTCTTTTTTTCAAATCCTCAAAAAGGATGAAAAACGGCGTGCTATAGTATGCCGTCTGATATGGGCTATAATAGTATGTCGCTTTCTTCTCGATTTTCATCTTTCTCTCAAAACCTCAAAAATCGAGAAAAACGACATGCTATAGTAAGCCGTCTGAGATGGGCTATAGCCCATGGTCAAAAATGATGAAAAACGAGGATTTGAAAAAGACGAAAAATCACTCCAAGACCATGGGCTATAGTCCATGGTCTCGGAGTGATTTTCGTCTTTTTTTCAAATCCTCAAAAATGATGAAAAACGGCATGCTATAGTATGCCGTCTGAGATGGGCTATAGCCCATGGTCAAAAATGATGAAAAACGAGGATTTGAAAAAGACGAAAAATCACTCCGAGACCATGGGCTATAGTCCATTGTCTCGAGTGATTTTCATCTTTTTTTCAAATCCTCAAAAATGATGAAAAATGGAGTGCTATAGTATGCCGTCTGATATGGGCTATAATAGTATGTCGCTTTCTTCTCGATTTTCATCTTTCTCTCAAAACCTCAAAAATCGAGAAAAACGACATGCTATAGTAAGCCGTCTGAGATGGGCTATAGCCCATGGTCAAAAATGATGAAAAACGAGGATTTGAAAAAGACGAAAAATCACTCCAAGACCATGGGCTATAGTCCATGGTCTCGGAGTGATTTTCGTCTTTTTTTCAAATCCTCAAAAATGATGAAAAACAGCATGCTATAGTATGCCGTCTGAGATGGGCTATAGCCCATGGTCAAAAATGATGAAAAACGAGGATTTGAAAAAAAGACGAAAATCACTCCGAGACCATGGGCTATAGTCCATTGTCTCGAGTGATTTTCGTCTTTTTTTCAAATCCTCAAAAATGATGAAAAACGGCGTGCTATAGTATGCCGTCTGATATGGGCTATAATAGTATGTCGCTTTCTTCTCGATTTTCATCTTTCTCTCAAAACCTCAAAAATCGAGAAAAACGACATGCTATAGTAAGCCGTCTGAGATGGGCTATAGCCCATGGTCAAAAATGATGAAAAACGAGGATTTGAAAAAGACGAAAAATCACCCCGAGACCATGGGCTATAGTCCACTGTCTCGAGTGATTTTCGTCTTTTTTTCAAATCCTCAAAAATGATGAAAAACGGAGTGCTATAGTATGCCGTCTGATATGGGCTATAATAGTATGTCGCTTTCTTCTCGATTTTCATCTTTCTCTCAAAACCTCAAAAATCGAGAAAAACGACATGCTATAGTAAGCCGTCTGAGATGGGCTATAGCCCATGGTCAAAAATGATGAAAAACGAGGATTTGAAAAAGACGAAAAATCACTCCGAGACCATGGGCTATAGTCCATGGTCTCGAGTGATTTTCGTCTTTTTTTCAAATCCTCAAAAATGATGAAAAACGGAGTGCTATAGTATGCCGTCTGATATGGGCTATAATAGTATGTCGCTTTCTTCTCGAGTTTCGTCTTTTTTTCAAATCCTCAAAAATGATGAAAAACGGCATGCTATAGTATGCCGTCTGAGATGGGCTATAGCCCATGGTCAAAAATGATGAAAAACGAGGATTTGAAAAAGACGAAAAATCACTCCAAGACCATGGGCTATAGTCCATGGTCTCGGAGTGATGTTCGTCTTTTTTTCAAATCCTCAAAAATGATGAAAAACGTCATGCTATAGTATGCCGGCTGAGATGGGCTATAGCCCATGGTCAAAAATGATGAAAAACGAGGATTTGAAAAAAAGACGAAAATCACTCCGAGACCATGGGCTATAGTCCATTGTCTCGAGTGATTTTCGTCTTTTTTTCAAATCCTCAAAAATGATGAAAAACGGCGTGCTATAGTATGCCGTCTGATATGGGCTATAATAGTATGTCGCTTTCTTCTCGATTTTCATCTTTCTCTCAAAACCTCAAAAATCGAGAAAAACGACATGCTATAGTAAGCCGTCTGAGATGGGCTATAGCCCATGGTCAAAAATGATGAAAAACGAGGATTTGAAAAAGACGAAAAATCACTCCAAGACCATGGGCTATAGTCCATGGTCTCGGAGTGATTTTCGTCTTTTTTTCAAATCCTCAAAAATGATGAAAAACGGCATGCTATAGTATGCCGTCTGAGATGGGCTATAGCCCATGGTCAAAAATGATGAAAAACGAGGATTTGAAAAAAAGACGAAAATCACTCCGAGACCATGGGCTATAGTCCATTGTCTCGAGTGATTTTCGTCTTTTTTTCAAATCCTCAAAAATGATGAAAAACGGCGTGCTATAGTATGCCGTCTGATATGGGCTATAATAGTATGTCGCTTTCTTCTCGATTTTCACCTTTCTCTCAAAACCTCAAAAATCGAGAAAAACGACATGCTATAGTAAGCCGTCTGAGATGGGCTATAGCCCATGGTCAAAAATGATGAAAAACGAGGATTTGAAAAAGACGAAAAATCACTCCGAGACCATGGGCTATAGTCCACTGTCTCGAGTGATTTTCGTCTTTTTTTCAAATCCTCAAAAATGATGAAAAACGGAGTGCTATAGTATGCCGTCTGATATGGGCTATAATAGTATGTCGCTTTCTTCTCGATTTTCATCTTTCTCTCAAAACCTCAAAAATCGAGAAAACGACATGCTATAGTAAGCCGTCTGAGATGGGCTATAGCCCATGGTCAAAAATGATGAAAAACGAGGATTTGAAAAAGACGAAAAATCACTCCGAGACCATGGGCTATAGTCCATTGTCTCGAGTGATTTTCGTCTTTTTTTCAAATCCTCAAAAAGGATGAAAAACGGCGTGCTATAGTATGCCGTCTGATATGGGCTATAATAGTATGTCGCTTTCTTCTCGATTTTCATCTTTCTCTCAAAACCTAAAAAATCGAGAAAAACGACATGCTATAGTAAGCCGTCTGAGATGGGCTATAGCCCATGGTCAAAAATGATGAAAAACGAGGATTTGAAAAAGACGAAAAATCACTCCGAGACCATGGGCTATAGTCCATTGTCTCGAGTGATTTTCGTCTTTTTTTCAAATCCTCAAAAAGGATGAAAAACGGCGTGCTATAGTATGCCGTCTGATATGGGCTATAATAGTATGTCGCTTTCTTCTCGATTTTCATCTTTCTCTCAAAACCTCATAAATCGAGAAAAACGACATGCTATAGTAAGCCGTCTGAGATGGGCTATAGCCCATGGTCAAAAATGATGAAAAACGAGGATTTGAAAAAGACGAAAAATCACTCCGAGACCATGGGCTATAGTCCATTGTCTCGAGTGATTTTCATCTTTTTTTCAAATCCTCAAAAATGATAAAAAACGGAGTGCTATAGTATACCGTCTGATATGGGCTATAATAGTATGTCGCTTTCTTCTCGATTTTCATCTTTCTCTCAAAACCTCAAAAATCGAGAAAAACGACATGCTATAGTAAGCCGTCTGAGATGGGCTATAGCCCATGGTCAAAAATGATGAAAAACGAGGATTTGAAAAAGACGAAAAATCACTCCAAGACCATGGGCTATAGTCCATGGTCTCGGAGTGATTTTCGTCTTTTTTTCAAATCCTCAAAAATGATGAAAAACGGCATGCTATAGTATGCCGTCTGAGATGGGCTATAGCCCATGGTCAAAAATGATGAAAAACGAGGATTTGAAAAAAAGACGAAAATCACTCCGAGACCATGGGCTATAGTCCATTGTCTCGAGTGATTTTCGTCTTTTTTTCAAATCCTCAAAAATGATGAAAAACGGCGTGCTATAGTATGCCGTCTGATATGGGCTATAATAGTATGTCGCTTTCTTCTCGATTTTCATCTTTCTCTCAAAACCTCAAAAATCGAGAAAAACGACATGCTATAGTAAGCCGTCTGAGATGGGCTATAGCCCATGGTCAAAAATGATGAAAAACGAGGATTTGAAAAAGACGAAAAATCACTCCGAGACCATGGGCTATAGTCCACTGTCTCGAGTGATTTTCGTCTTTTTTTCAAATCCTCAAAAATGATGAAAAACGGAGTGCTATAGTATGCCGTCTGATATGGGCTATAATAGTATGTCGCTTTCTTCTCGATTTTCATCTTTCTCTCAAAACCTCAAAAATCGAGAAAAACGACATGCTATAGTAAGCCGTCTGAGATGGGCTATAGCCCATGGTCAAAAATGATGAAAAACGAGGATTTGAAAAAGAAGAAAAATCACTCCGAGACCATGGGCTATAGTCCATGGTCTCGGAGTGATGTTCGTCTTTTTTTCAAATCCTCAAAAATGATGAAAAACGTCATGCTATAGTATGCCGTCTGAGATGGGCTATAGCCCATGGTCAAAAATGATGAAAAACGAGGATTTGAAAAAAAGACGAAAATCACTCCGAGACCATGGGCTATAGTCCATTGTCTCGAGTGATTTTCGTCTTTTTTTCAAATCCTCAAAAATGATGAAAAACGGCGTGCTATAGTATGCCGTCTGATATGGGCTATAATAGTATGTCGCTTTCTTCTCGATTTTCATCTTTCTCTCAAAACCTCAAAAATCGAGAAAAACGACATGCTATAGTAAGCCGTCTGAGATGGGCTATAGCCCATGGTCAAAAATGATGAAAAACGAGGATTTGAAAAAGACGAAAAATCACTCCAAGACCATGGGCTATAGTCCATGGTCTCGGAGTGATTTTCGTCTTTTTTTCAAATCCTCAAAAATGATGAAAAACGTCATGCTATAGTATGCCGTCTGAGATGGGCTATAGCCCATGGTCAAAAATGATGAAAAACGAGGATTTGAAAAAAAGACGAAAATCACTCCGAGACCATGGGCTATAGTCCATGGTCTCGGAGTGATTTTCGTCTTTTTTTCAAATCCTCAAAAATGATGAAAAACGTCATGCTATAGTATGCCGTCTGAGATGGGCTATAGCCCATGGTCAAAAATGATGAAAAACGAGGATTTGAAAAAAAGACGAAAATCACTCCGAGACCATGGGCTATAGTCCATTGTCTCGAGTGATTTTCGTCTTTTTTTCAAATCCTCAAAAATGATGAAAAACGGCGTGCTATAGTATGCCGTCTGATATGGGCTATAATAGTATGTCGCTTTCTTCTCGATTTTCATCTTTCTCTCAAAACCTCAAAAATCGAGAAAAACGACATGCTATAGTAAGCCGTCTGAGATGGGCTATAGCCCATGGTCAAAAATGATGAAAAACGAGGATTTGAAAAAGACGAAAAATCACTCCGAGACCATGGGCTATAGTCCACTGTCTCGAGTGATTTTCGTCTTTTTTTCAAATCCTCAAAAATGATGAAAAACGGAGTGCTCTAGTATGCCGTCTGATATGGGCTATAATAGTATGTCGCTTTCTTCTCGATTTTCATCTTTCTCTCAAAACTTCAAAAATCGAGAAAAACAACATGCTATAGTAAGCCGTCTGAGATGGGCTATAGCCCATGGTCAAAAATGATGAAAAACGAGGATTTGAAAAAGACGAAAAATAACTCCGAGACCATGGGCTATAGTCCATGGTCTCTGAGTGATTTTCGTCTTTTTTTCAAATCCTCAAAAATGATGAAAAACGGCATGCTATAGCATGCCGTCTGAGATGGGCTATAGCCCATGGTCAAAAATGATGAAAAACGAGGATTTGAAAAAAAGGCGAAAATCACTCCGAGACCATGGGCTATAGTCCATTGTCTCGAGTGATTTTCGTCTTTTTTTCAAATCCTCAAAAATGATGAAAAACGGCGTGCTATAGTATGCCGTCTGATATGGGCTATAATAGTATGTCGCTTTCTTCTCGATTTTCATCTTTCTCTCAAAACCTCAAAAATCGAGAAAAACGACATGCTATAGTAAGCCGTCTGAGATGGGCTATAGCCCATGGTCAAAAATGATGAAAAACGAGGATTTGAAAAAGACGAAAAATCACTCCGAGACCATGGGCTATAGTCCATTGTCTCGAGTGATTTTCATCTTTTTTTCAAATCCTCAAAAATGATGAAAAACGGAGTGCTCTAGTATGCCGTCTGATATGGGCTATAATAGTATGTCGCTTTCTTCTCGATTTTCATCTTTCTCTCAAAACTTCAAAAATCGAGAAAAACAACATGCTATAGTAAGCCGTCTGAGATGGGCTATAGCCCATGGTCAAAAATGATGAAAAACGAGGATTTGAAAAAGACGAAAAATAACTCCGAGACCATGGGCTATAGTCCATGGTCTCTGAGTGATTTTCGTCTTTTTTTCAAATCCTCAAAAATGATGAAAAACGGCATGCTATAGCATGCCGTCTGAGATGGGCTATAGCCCATGGTCAAAAATGATGAAAAACGAGGATTTGAAAAAAAGACGAAAATCACTCCGAGACCATGGGCTATAGTCCATTGTCTCGAGTGATTTTCGTCTTTTTTTCAAATCCTCAAAAATGATGAAAAACGGCGTGCTATAGTATGCCGTCTGATATGGGCTATAATAGTATGTCGCTTTCTTCTCGATTTTCATCTTTCTCTCAAAACCTCAAAAATCGAGAAAAACGACATGCTATAGTAAGCCGTCTGAGATGGGCTATAGCCCATGGTCAAAAATGATGAAAAACGAGGATTTGAAAAAGACGAAAAATCACTCCGAGACCATGGGCTATAGTCCATTGTCTCGAGTGATTTTCATCTTTTTTTCAAATCCTCAAAAATGATGAAAAATGGAGTGCTATAGTATGCCGTCTGATATGGGCTATAATAGTATGTCGCTTTCTTCTCGATTTTCATCTTTCTCTCAAAACCTCAAAAATCGAGAAAAACGACATGCTATAGTAAGCCGTCTGAGATGGGCTATAGCCCATGGTCAAAAATGATGAAAAACGAGGATTTGAAAAAGACGAAAAATCACTCCAAGACCATGGGCTATAGTCCATGGTCTCGGAGTGATTTTCGTCTTTTTTTCAAATCCTCAAAAATGATGAAAAACAGCATGCTATAGTATGCCGTCTGAGATGGGCTATAGCCCATGGTCAAAAATGATGAAAAACGAGGATTTGAAAAAAAGACGAAAATCACTCCGAGACCATGGGCTATAGTCCATTGTCTCGAGTGATTTTCGTCTTTTTTTCAAATCCTCAAAAATGATGAAAAACGGCGTGCTATAGTATGCCGTCTGATATGGGCTATAATAGTATGTCGCTTTCTTCTCGATTTTCATCTTTCTCTCAAAACCTCAAAAATCGAGAAAACGACATGCTATAGTAAGCCGTCTGAGATGGGCTCTAGCCCATGGTCAAAAATGATGAAAAACGAGGATTTGAAAAAGACGAAAAATCACTCCAAGACCATGGGCTATAGTCCATGGTCTCGGAGTGATTTTCGTCTTTTTTTCAAATCCTCAAAAATGATGAAAAACGGCATGCTATAGTATGCCGTCTGATATGGGCTATAGCCCATGGTCAAAAATGATGAAAAACGAGGATTTGAAAAAAAGACGAAAATCACTCCGAGACCATGGGCTATAGTCCATTGTCTCGAGTGATTTTCGTCTTTTTTTCAAATCCTCAAAAATGATGAAAAACGGCGTGCTATAGTATGCCGTCTGATATGGGCTATAATAGTATGTCGCTTTCTTCTCGATTTTCACCTTTCTCTCAAAACCTCAAAAATCGAGAAAAACGACATGCTATAGTAAGCCGTCTGAGATGGGCTCAAATAAATAGACTTGGGAACCTAACTGTAGGGAGTACAAACACAGTAGAGAACCTGGGGGTTATCATCTATGAAAAGGCAACACAATGAGCAGAACATTTAAATAAACCATGTAAATACAACACATTGAGCAGAGCACTCCAGGGACTTGAACCCCGTTCTGGAAGAGCAGAAGTACCACACCAGTGCCTTAGTTTGTTTTGTTGTAATTTACAGCGTGACGAAAAAGCGTGACGAAAAAACGTGACATCATCATTTTTGACCATGGGCTATAGCCCATGTCAGACGGCTTACTATAGCATGTTGTTTTTCTCGATTTTTGAGGTTTTGAGAGAAAGATGAAAATCGAGAAGAAAGCGACATACTATTATAGCCCATATCAGACGGCATACTATAGCACGCCGTTTTTCATCATTTTTGAGGATTTGAAAAAAAGACGAAAATCACTCGAGACAATGGACTATAGCCCATGGTCTCGGAGTGATTTTTCGTCTTTTTCAAATCCTAGTTTTTCACCATTTTTGACCATGGGCTATAGCCCGTCTCAGACGGCTTACTATAGCATGTCGTTTTTCTCGATTTTTGAGGTTATCAAATCCTCCGAAATCGTGGAAAATGGCACTCTATAGCATGCGCTCCGAGACGATGGACTACTATACTATACTAATATCGGAAAAGCGACAGGCTATAGTCACTATAGCCTGTCGCTTTCCGTGATTTTCACCTTTTTTTTCAAATCCTCCAAAATCGTGGAAAATGGCACTCTATAGCATGCGCTCCGAGACGATGGACTACTATACTATACTAAATATCGGAAAAGCGACAGGCTATAGTCACTATAGCCTGTCGCTTTCCGTGATTTTCACCTTTTTTTTCAAATCCTCCGAAATCGTGAAAAATGGCACCCTATAGCATGCGCTCCGAGACGATGGAATATAGCGTGTCGCTTTCCGTGATTTTCACCTTTTTTTCAAATCCTCCGAAATCGTGAAAAATGGCACCCTATAGCATGCGCTCCGAGACGATGGACTATAGCCTGTCGCTTTCCGTGATTTTCACCTTTTTTTTCAAATCCTCCAAAATCGTGAAAAATGGCACCCTATAGCATGCACTCCAAGACAATGGACTATATAGCCTGTCGCATTCCGTGATTTTCACCTTTTTTCAATTCCTCCGAAATCGTGAAAAATGGCACCCTTTAGCATGCGCTCCGAGACGATGGACTATAGCCTGTCGCTTTCCGTGATTTTCACCTTTTTTTTCAATTCCTCCGAAATCGTGAAAAATGGCAACCTATAGCATGCGCTCCGAGACGATAGACTACTATACTATACTAAATATCGGAAAAGCGACAGGCTATAGTCACTATAGCCTGTCGCTTTCCGTGACTTTCACCTTTTTTTTTTCAAATCCTCTGAAATCGTGAAAAATGGTAACCTACTTATTGTAATGATTTTGTCGTGGGAGGTCGGCAAGAGTACGTTTAAAAATATAGATTTGTGATTTATTATTTTATATACTGTTATTAATGCCTACAGTGTAAATTGTGAAATGACTACTGTTGAAATGTAATGAATGTGATTGCTGTTGGACCTGTAAATTACAACAAAACAAACTAAGGCACTGGTTGTGGTACTTCCTGGGTTACCAGAACGGGGTTCAACTCCCTGCAGTGCCCTGCTCAATGTGTTGTATTTACATGATTTATCACCCTATAGCATGCGCTCCGAGACGATGGACTATAGCCTGTCGCTTTTCCGATATTTTCAGATCCTCTGAAATCTTGAAAAATGGCACCCTATAGCATGCGCTCCGAGACGATGGACTATAGCCTGTCGCTTTCCGTGATTTTCACCTTTTTTTTCAAATCCTCCGAAATCGTGAAAAATGGCACACTATAGCATGCGCTCCGAGACGATGGACTATAGCCTGTCGCTTTCCGTGATTTTCACCTTTTTTTCAAATCCTCCGAAATTGTGAAAAATGACACCCTATAGCATGCACTCCGAGACAATGGACTATAGCCTGTCGCTTTCTGTGATTTTCACCTTTTTTTCAATTCCTCCGAAATCGTGAAAAATGGCACACTATAGCATGCGCTCCGAGACGATGGACTATAGCCTGTCGCTTTCCGTGATTTTCACCTTTTTTTCAATTCCTCCGAAATCTTGAAAAATGGCACCCTATAGCATGCGCTCCGAGACGATGGACTATAGCCTGTCGCTTTCCGTGATTTTCACCTTTTTTTTCAAATCCTCCAAAATCGTGAAAAATGGCACCCTATAGCATGCACTCCAAGACAATGGACTTTATAGCCTGTCGCATTCCGTGATTTTCACCTTTTTTCAATTCCTCCGAAATCGTGAAAAATGGCACCCTTTAGCATGCGCTCCGAGACGATGGACTATAGCCTGTCGCTTTCTGTGATTTTCACCTTTTTTTTCAATTCCTCCGAAATCGTGAAAAATGGCTCCCTATAGCATGCACTCCAAGACAATGGACTATAGCCTGTCGCTTTCCGTGATTTTCACCTTTTTTTCAAATCCTCCGAAATCGTGGAAAATGGCACTCTATAGCATGCGCTCCGAGACGATGGACTACTATACTATACTAAATATCGGAAAAGCAACAGGCTATAGTCACTATAGCCTGTCGCTTTCCGTGACTTTCACCTTTTTTTTTTCAAATTCTCTGAAATCATGAAAAATGGTAACCTACTTATTGTAATGATTTTGTCGTGGGAGGTCGGCAAGAGTACGTTTAAAAATATAGATTTGTGATTTATTATTTTATATACTGTTATTAATGCCTTTAGTGTAAATTGTGAAATCACTACTGTTGAAATGTAATGAATGTGATTGCTGTTGGACCTGTAAATTACAACAAAACAAACTAAGGCACTGGTTGTGGTACTTCCTGGGTTACCAGAACGGGGTTCAACTCCCTGCAGTGCCCTGCTCAATGTGTTGTATTTACATGATTTATCACCCTATAGCATGCGCTCCGAGACGATGGACTATAGCCTGTCGCTTTTCCGATATTTTCAGATCCTCTGAAATCTTGAAAAATGGCACCCTATAGCATGCGCTCCGAGACGATGGACTATAGCCTGTCGCTTTCCGTGATTTTCACCTTTTTTTTCAAATCCTCCGAAATCGTGAAAAATGGCACACTATAGCATGCGCTCCGAGACGATGGACTATAGCCTGTCGCTTTCCGTGATTTTCACCTTTTTTTCAAATCCTCCGAAATTGTGAAAAATGACACCCTATAGCATGCACTCCGAGACAATGGACTATAGCCTGTCGCTTTCTGTGATTTTCACCTTTTTTTCAATTCCTCCGAAATCGTGAAAAATGGCACACTATAGCATGCGCTCCGAGACGATGGACTATAGCCTGTCGCTTTCCGTGATTTTCACCTTTTTTTCAATTCCTCCGAAATCTTGAAAAATGGCACCCTATAGCATGCGCTCCGAGACGATGGACTATAGCCTGTCGCTTTCCGTGATTTTCACCCTTTTTTTTCAAATCCTCCAAAATCGTGAAAAATGGCACCCTATAGCATGCACTCCAAGACAATGGACTTTATAGCCTGTCGCATTCCGTGATTTTCACCTTTTTTCAATTCCTCCGAAATCGTGAAAAATGGCACCCTTTAGCATGCGCTCCGAGACGATGGACTATAGCCTGTCGCTTTCTGTGATTTTCACCTTTTTTTTCAATTCCTCCGAAATCGTGAAAAATGGCTCCCTATAGCATGCACTCCAAGACAATGGACTATAGCCTGTCGCTTTCCGTGATTTTCACCTTTTTTTCAAATCCTCCGAAATCGTGGAAAATGGCACTCTATAGCATGCGCTCCGAGACGATGGACTACTATACTATACTAAATATCGGAAAAGCAACAGGCTATAGTCACTATAGCCTGTCGCTTTCCGTGACTTTCACCTTTTTTTTTCCAAATTCTCTGAAATCATGAAAAATGGTAACCTACTTATTGTAATGATTTTGTCGTGGGAGGTCGGCAAGAGTACGTTTAAAAATATAGATTTGTGATTTATTATTTTATATACTGTTATTAATGCCTTTAGTGTAAATTGTGAAATCACTACTGTTGAAATGTAATGAATGTGATTGCTGTTGGACCTGTAAATTACAACAAAACAAACTAAGGCACTGGTTGTGGTACTTCCTGGGTTACCAGAACGGGGTTCAACTCCCTGCAGTGCCCTGCTCAATGTGTTGTATTTACATGATTTATCACCCTATAGCATGCGCTCCGAGACGATGGACTATAGCCTGTCGCTTTTCCGATATTTTCAGATCCTCTGAAATCTTGAAAAATGGCACCCTATAGCATGCGCTCCGAGACGATGGACTATAGCCTGTCGCTTTCCGTGATTTTCACCTTTTTTTTCAAATCCTCCGAAATCGTGAAAAATGGCACACTATAGCATGCGCTCCGAGACGATGGACTATAGCCTGTCGCTTTCCGTGATTTTCACCTTTTTTTCAAATCCTCCGAAATTGTGAAAAATGACACCCTATAGCATGCACTCCGAGACAATGGACTATAGCCTGTCGCTTTCTGTGATTTTCACCTTTTTTTCAATTCCTCCGAAATCGTGAAAAATGGCAACCTATAGCATGCGCTCCGAGACGATAGACTATAGCCTGTCGCTTTCCGTGATTTTCACCTTTTTTTTTAAATCCTCCGAAATCGTGGAAAATGGCACTCTATAGCATGCGCTCCGAGACGATGGACTACTATACTATACTAAATATCGGAAAAGCGACAGGCTATAGTCACTATAGCCTGTCGCTTTCCGTGACTTTCACCTTTTTTTTTTTCAAATCCTCTGAAATCGTGAAAAATGGTAACCTACTTATTGTAATGATTTTGTCGTGGGAGGTCGGCAAGAGTACGTTTAAAAATATAGATTTGTGATTTATTATTTTATATACTGTTATTAATGCCTACAGTGTAAATTGTTAAATGACTACTGTTGAAATGTAATGAATGTGATTGCTGTTGGACCTGTAAATTACTACAAAACAAACTAAGGCACTGGTGTGGTACTTCCTGGTTTACCAGAACGGGGTTCAACTCCCTGCAGTGCCCTGCTCAATGTGTTGTATTTACATGATTTATCACCCTATAGCATGCGCTCCGAGACGATGGACTATAGCCTGTCGCTTTTCCGATATTTTCAGATCCTCCGAAATCTTGAAAAATGGCACCCTATAGCATGCGCTCCGAGACGATGGACTATAGCCTGTCGCTTTCCGTGATTTTCACCTTTTTTTTCAAATCCTCCAAAATCGTGAAAAATGGCACCCTATAGCATGCACTCCGAGACAATGGACTGTATAGCCTGTCGCGTTCCGTGATTTTCACCTTTTTTTCAATTCCTCCGAAATCGTGAAAAATGGCACACTATAGCATGCGCTCCGAGACGATGGACTATAGCCTGTCGCTTTCTGTGATTTTCACCTTTTTTTTCAATTCCTCCGAAATCGTGAAAAATGGCACGATTTTATATATAGTCCATGGTGTCGGAGGGCATACTATAGTATGTCATTTTTTACGATTTCGGAGGATTTAAAAAAAATCGCGGAAAAGCGAAAGGCTATAGTCCATCGTCTCGGAGCACATGCTATAGGGCAGTGTTTCCCAACCTTTTTTGTCCCAGGGCACACTTTTCATAGCCTAAAGATCTCAAGGCACACCTAGATATACGGTGTATAGGCCTATCTATATACATACATACATACATATGTGTATGTATGTATATATAATATATACAGTATATATATTCATATATTCATCATTCAATATTTTGAACTAAAGTTCATGGTTCCAAAAAATGAATTATTGTAGTTATTTTTCGTTCTTTCTTTTTTTAATTATTATTATTATTATTACCACAGTACCACAGCCCATAGCCATATAGAACCTCAGACTTTATTGAATCAAAAAACTTTGGGGGATTTAATAATTAAAAAAAATATATACACCATAAAACCATCCAAAACGACATACAACAAACAAACGTATGCCGTTTTTCATGATTTTCTTTCAGCGTGGAAAATCATGAAAAACGACATTAAAGTACTAGTAGTATACTACTTAGTACAACTAACTATATAGATGAATTAAATACACAAACAATCAATCAATCAATCAATCAATCAAGACATGATTCTGACCATGAAACTGACCATGATTCTGACCATGATACTACTGACCATGATACTGACATGATACTGTCATGTGATGATATTGATTGACTGATTGATTGATTGATTGATTTATTGAGCACAAAAACTGCGAGGATAAAACTTTACACTTTATTTTCACATCACATTTTAAAAAGTGGGTGATAGGGGGGAACTGGCACAAAAAGGTTGAGAAACACTGCTCTGCACTGCAGAATATATTTACAATAGGCTGCCAGCATTCTGGACTTCAAAGTTCAAAAGACCTGTAACTTTTTAACAAGTCCTCGATGGAGCTCTGCTTTTGTGGTGGATCACCGTGGATGTCTAGCCTTGGTAATAACAACTTCCCCTTGAAAACATGATTCATCCCTTTTTTCTATTTTCTGCCTTTATTGATAGATACAAAGTAAAAGGCAAGGGAGTGGTTAACCAGTGTTAGCTCTGCTTTGAGTGCTGACCGCCTGTAACGCCGGTCATGTGTGCATGCAATATAATAATACAATGCAATATCTATTCTGCGTCCACCCAGTCTAATGTGTATGTGAAAACGTGTGCCACTGTGCCTCATTTACGTGTTCACGAAGTGTAGAGCGAACACACACACACACACACACACACACACACACACACACACACCAAACTGCCAAGAAAACGTGTAATATTCTAATTCATACACATTTTGTCCTTTGAGTTGACCTCACAAAAAGTCTGCCCTTGTGCCGTGACATTGTCTCGCAATGCCGTGACCCGGATTCGAACCGGGGTTGCTGCGGCCACAACGCAGAGTACTAACCACTATACGATCACGGCGAGCTACCGGGGCTTGGGGAGAGCTGCAGGCATGGAGTTTAGGGTTCTGAAATACTACTGTGCAAATTTACACCACTAGGGGCTGTAAAATGGAGCAGTGTATGTATGTTGCCGTAGAAACGGAGGCATGCGTCACTGGAAGAATTTGTTTGATAGAAAGTTTAGTAGCGGGGGAAAAAAGGAAAATCTAAAATTCTCAAACAACACTAGTGGTTGGCTGGTTGCATAAATGGCCACGGATTTGGAGGATTATTTCAACGTCGTCTTTGAGGAACAGCATGCAATGTGAGTGTGTTGATTAATGTTTTCAGGTCGTTTTGATACTAGCCACCACAAAAATAAATCGATCAAATTGATTATGCCTGCGTGTGAATAGAAAGCCGTCTGACGTCGAGATGTGTCTGATGACAAGGGCCACACGAATGTTGGAGAAACACAGAGAGATTACGGAGGTGGATAAACAGCTCAAGGGGCACATAAAGGTTTGTTACATGTTATTTAGTTTATTTATCTCGGTCATGATTTAACAAAGCAATTGAACATACATAATAAAGGTTACATGATAAAAGTAATGAAAAGGTGCAAGTCCTTGTATCTGTCCACTGCATGCCATGTGCACAACACAATCCTCAACACCAATATATATTTTTTTCATCTGAATGTTAACAGCCTCTTTCCCAGACTGGCCGAAATTAGAGAAATATTCCTAAACGATAAGGCTAACATATTGAGTTTCAGTGAAACCAAGCTTGATGAATCAATCAAGGACCCTGAGTTTGAAATTGAAGATTCTTCGATAGTCAGAAATGATAGAAACAGAAATGGAGTTATGTGTTTGCTTGTATGTTCACAAAGATACTGAATACATTACTCGTACTGACTTGCAGCATGATGGAATTTAAACTGTGTGGGTTGAATTCATTTTCAAAAATGTTGAATCAGTACTAGTCGGCACAGCCTACAGACCTCCTGACCAGCAAGGCTTCTATGATATACAGTCTTGAGGGATGCTTAGCTGAGGAGGAGGGTGCAGAGAAAATCCTGATTTTAATACAGACATAGGCCTACAATGTAAAGAGGCGCAGGTTTTCAAATCATTCCGTAGGTTTTGTGACATACACAGTGTCACGTCAGCTAATTACCAAACCCACAAAGGTGTGTGACTCCACTCAAACCACCATTGATCTCATTCTTACCTTGGACAAATCCTTAGCTTAGCGATCATTTTATGATTTTCTGTACCTGCAAAAAACAAAAACTAAAGACCGGCTGTCACAAAACAGTCATATCTAGGGACCTCAAAACCTACTCTTGTGAGGCCTTTAACCAAGAACTGGATAATCTGGATTGGACTGATGAGCTCAGGAGCCCACTAGTCGAAGAACAACATGGCTCCTTTGAGAACCATCAGGGTCAAAACCCACTCGGAGCCATGGATGAATTCGACATACTGACTGCAATGAAAGCCAGAGACTAAAAATGCTCTGAACTTCTAAAATGCAAGTCCAAGCTAGCCAAGCGCTTCGACAGTGATCTCCAAACCCAAGTGGGCATCCTAAAAACCCAACGAAACAAGCTAAGAAACATTGTAACTGCCATGACCAAATCCGCAAAAAGAACATCAATGATAAAGCTGAGGAAAACAAAAACAATCCTCGGGTGCTTTGGAAGCTACTACCAGCTAGGCTGCGGTCAGAAATTAAAAACCAGGTTTACAATAATAAACATCAAATCGAACGACACCCTCATCACTGACAAGCTTGATGTAGCCAACTACTTAAACATCTTCTTTACACACATTGCAACAACGCTGGTTAACAAACTGCCCTCCTACTCTGGGCTCGGCCATCTCTATATAGCTCCAATCATCACCCACATAATAAACCTCTCCATCAAACAGGGACAGGTCCCCCAAGATTTCAAACTGGCCAAAGTAACCCCTCTGCACAAGAAAAGGAGCAAATTAGACCCCGGCAACTACCGCCCTATTTCTATTCTTAGCTCCATCTCGAAAGTGATGGAAAAATAGTCTATGAACAGGTTGAAAAGTATCTTTCAACCTGAAGAAGGCAGTTGTACCTGCTGAAATGTTGGTTTCTATTCTACTCTGCATCCAAATAAATAATCGGCACTTTGGCTATCAGTGTGTGCGGCCACTCTTGTGTCTTTTTAAGACTTAACTCTTTAGATGTTTCTGCCGTGAGCTGGCACCACTACCAAGACTGGACAGTGAAGTATCTTGCCACACGAAAAGATTAAATTACCTACCTAGGTTCCATCCTGGAGGCAAATCTTTCCGGTGATAAAATGGCCACCAACGTAATCAAAAAAGTCAACCAAAGAACAAGATTCCTATACCGGATCTCCTCACTGTTCATTGGTCAACAAAAACACCTTGAAGACCCTAACAGGAGCCCTCTTACAAGGTTTCTTCGACTATGCATGCTCCTCTTGGTACCACAGCACCTCAAACGCCCTTAAAACAAGGCTCCAGACTAACAAACAAATTGGTCAGCCTCACCCCCCGAACCCACCTCACCCCTGCCCATTTTGACAGGCTGGAATGGCTTAGGGTTGACGACAGAGTACAGCATCTTGCAATGGGTCTGGTCCACAAGATTCGATACACCACCAAGATACCCATGTACCTGTCTAAATACTTCCTTAATGTCAATGAAGTCCACACCCACAACACCAGAGGGAGTTCAACAAACCATGTGCAACCCAGATTCAGCACAAAGAAGGGACTAAATTCGCTCCTATGCCACAAAAATGTGGAACGCCCTACCAACTGTCATTAAGACATGTGAATCCCTTGACTCCTTCAAAGCCGCTCTCAAAGGGCACCTACGGAAAGCTGCAATTCGAAACTGGCCCCCGTAAAATCTGAATCCCCACCCACCCCTTTTTCCCCTCACTGTATATGTTTTTCCCCCTTTTTACATCCTTTATGATGATTTCCTGTTTTTGGCTATATAGGAGTGTATATTTGTACGTCTCTAAATGTTATGATGAAATGAAAACCGTGGACCCTCTTGTAAACAAGTGTAATGCTTTATGGTGTCGTCCACTCACAGTTAACAGTTTTTGTATTGAGTTGTGCTTGAAATGTACTGTAATTCTGCAAACTGTTAATAAATACTTCAATCAATCAATCAATCAATCAATCACATACACATCTAGTTATGTTAATTTGCCTGTTGCCATTCAAAAAAGGAAAAGTTCTCATTGTTTTCTGCATCACTCAATGACCTGTATAGGAGTTTGAAATGAAAAGGAAGACTTTGCTGATACGCAGAGATGACGTGCTGATGAAGGAGGAAAGCCTGAAGGAATCACTTCTACACTTTGACAGATTTCTCAAGGTAGACGTTGGGGGCCACAGTGATCACATCATGTTTCAAGGAATCCACAAGTAATGCAGTATGCAGTAGGCTACCAATTGTTCACATTGATCTTCACATACAGCAGTCATGTGATGGAGGTTTGGATCATAGCCTAGAGATGTAAGCTAGAGTTATTTTATTTTTTATTTTTTGCAAAGTTGATTTTACTGAGCTCCTGAAGTGAACATTCACACATCATGAGGTATTGTTTATGCTTGACTAGTGTTAACTTGAGGTCAGAAGGGATATTTTCTTTTGTGATAGGCCTATGTGTTGTTAAGTTTATTTGACAAAATCTTATTCTTTGAAGTTTATAAAATGGGAACATTGGGAACGTTTTTGCATGCACAACTTACCACACTGGGGGTAAGTTTGTCAAAGGAACACCATTTTCAGTGATCAATAGGCAAAATGTTTTTGTTTTTATGGGTGCACTAAAACCGGCAAAAGGTATATGGTTTCATTATAGGCCTATACTTTATTGAAATCTTTATGTTTCTGGTCAATACAATGCTCAATGTAAAAAAATTGCTCAATTTATTATAACCTGTTCACTTATGCAGCTGCAGTGGATAATTGATCAGATTACCTTTTATCTCATCATTCTTCCCCACACAGGAGAACGATGCTAAACGTAACAGAAGTCTAAAGAAAGCTGGGAAAGAGAGGCAGATTGTGCTTCATAAGGAGGCAGAGGCGGAGGAACTGAAGGAGCAATGTGTTGCATTAGAGAACAGACTTAAGAAAATACAGCGCAGAGTACAGAGGAATACTCTGTACTGGACATTCCTAGAACAGGTTCTCAAAATGGCTACGGTAATCTAATTACAGTATGTGCACCTTTCACAGTGCCTCAAAATTTCATGTGGAAGTCAAACCTGAGACAAAATCTCCAATTTGTTGTAATTACTAATTGTATTTCATGTCTACACCACGTGAGTGCTGCAGTTTGAGGGGGTGTGGCAGTTGCTGGGTCGTTTTGAGACCCTTCGTGTCACCAGAGATCAGCTCCGCCAGAGGCAGAGGGAGGTTCAGGAGCAGACAGACAACCAGAGAGCAGTTCTGCAGAGATACACAGGCCAGCAGAGCTGCCTGCTGCTGCAGAAGAACAACCTGCTGTCCCAGCTACAGACACAGCTGGACCAGACACGCTTAGAGGCTCTCAGATGGGTATATGACCTGCTGAATGAGATAAAACATCAAATAGGCTACTTAATTTAGCCCAGTCTCTTTTTTGTGTGTGTGTAATGAATGTCAGTTGTTCCGATATACCCTACAGGAAAATAAGTTGAATCACATCCAGAACACTGCAGCAAAGGAGACGCTGCTGCTGGGCCAAATCAAAATGGTGACCCTTAACCTTTACCAAATGACAGGTGGGCACATAGGGGAGAAGGGAAGTGTGGCTGTAGATGACACAGAGACACAGTTGGATAAGGTGAGCAATTTCTCAGCAAGGGTAACATTTATCCTGATAAACTGAGTGTTCTGCTTTCGTAACTCCTAACTTCCTGGCAGACAAACAGGCATCTAGGCTAAACAGCCAGAGTCCAGCATTATGAATAGTCCAGCATTATGAATACATAATCTGAACAGAATCTGCTCTCCTCAGATCCTGATGTTCATCCAAACCCAGAGTGGCATAGTGAATGACATCAACCTGCCTCCCTCGGACACAACGGTGGATTTAAGATAAGAACAAGACAATGCCAAGAGTGCATATCAACTGCAGCAGATTGTTTAGTAGACTGCACAAAACAGAATATATTGCCAGATCATTTTTTATTTAAACTGAAATGAATGAAGGAACGTTCTATGGGAAATAGATTAATCAAAGATAATACAGAATAGCTTTACTGCCACTCTGTGGCCAATGCAGAGAATAGCAACCTGAATGCCATACAATAAACTGAAAAGTGCCATAGGCCTATAATATCATATGCCAAATACCATATATATATTTTTAATAATGACATGTATTCTGTGAAAAATACTGAAAAATATGTTTTAAAAAACGTTTTCATTTTGTAGTATTTGGTCATTATTTTCAGCAATGTAACACTGAATTGTAATCTCGGCAGCCGAGAGACCTATGTCGCCTAATGTACATCCTGAGAGTGTAATAAAATAAACAGTGACACATTTTGTTCATAAAAGAGTTCTTTCTTTTTAGATATTTGAATGACACATACAAGAGGAATACAATATTTTCATTAGCCTCTCTGAAAACTGTCGCTTTTTCATTATTTTCAGTGAGCAACATGGTCATACGTGCAAATATAAACTGGGCTTAATGCGCAATTAAAATATAGAAAAATACAGTTAATTTTAACGTCCTGAAAGGGAGCCTTTGCCAAACACTGAGATTAAACTATCTGCCTTTCTTGGCTTTTCCCTTCTTGCTTTTCATCTTCTTACTCTTGCCCTTCATGCTCTTGCGGACACGGAAGCCCCGCCACCAGGCCTGGATGATGACAGCAGCTCTGGTGTTGAACTCCAGGTCTCTCTCCTCCTCCTGCATCCTCTCCTCTGCCAGCAGGCGCTCCTCCTGGATCTGGCTGTACTCCACCTCCAGGACAGCATAGGCCTCCTGCAGCTGCCTCAGCTCCTCCTTTTCCTCCTCATAGATGGCTGCCATCTCCTCTAGCTCCACCTGAATGGATGGGGACGGTAGTGAAATTAATGGAAAGAGAAAGCCACGGAGGAGAGACAAATACTGTAATGATCGAAGTTAAAAGTCCAGTGTTTATTGGATTAATAGATATTCCATTCAAGAGTGCAGGTCCTGTATCATGTTTACAGCCAGGATAAACCCAGAGGAATTCATGGAATACACTTCTCTTTTTTACTGCTTGTAAGTGACCTTGTGTAAGTTACAGTATGTTCATTGTAATATTGGGAATATTATGTTAATTAATGCAGACAGATGTGTTTGTGATGAGGATGTGTATCTCATTACTTTAACAGGGATATTTGCTAAAATATTCTGAAACCCAGAACATCAATCACATCAATTCTCAAACTTGGTCCCAGCTCAGAACTGAACCTTTACCTGCTTCTCTCCCATGTCAGCATCATACTTCTTAATCCTGTTTTCTATCTCTGTTTCCAACTTGTATTTTTTCTGCCGGGTACAAAAATAGAATAGATAGCTTACAACAAATACATGTTGTGGCCCACACGATAGCAAACATTAAAAACTTAAGGTTTAGGTATAATTGTACATATTAGGTGCACCTTACGAAGTGCTGATTCCGCCTCCTTGTTCTCAAGGATACTATTGTTAAGCTGAACTGTAAGTTGATTGACCTCCTGCTGCAATCGAGTCTGTTTCCCCTCTGAAGCTTTAACATCTGATTGGCTTTGCTTCTCTGCATCCTGCTGTGTACGTGACACAACCTCTTCTGAGAGCTTTTCCATCTGGTGCAGAGAACTCTTCAATTTCTTGATCACATCATTTTTCTTAGAAATCTGGCAGACAAACAGGAAGATAAATGGGAAAAGGGTAGGGAAACAGTAGACATATTTAACAAAGTTATTGGCCATGAGTTTTCTTCAAACGTTAGAGCTGTGAATATCACATACTTTGCTACCCTCTCATGAGTAAAAGACTGTCATTAGCCTTGTAGCTAGCTATAAATACACATGTTGTCTCACCGCTGCATCTCTGTCCTTGGTGACTGCTGCTACTTCTGTTTCTAGTGAACCCACCAGCTCCATGTTCTTGCCATGGCGCACAGACAGCTCTTGCAAATAGCGGCCCCGTGCTTGTTGCTCAGTAGGACTGGTGAGCAGGTTCTCCAGTACAACCCCATGGAGGTCCCTTAGTCCTCCAATTAGACATTGCATGTTCTTACTCATCCCACTTGCCATATCTGCTTCTCTCCTCAAAATACGGATGGCAGTTGGATGGGCTCGGAATAGTCTCAGCACGTTCCTCAAGGACATCTGGAAATCCTTCTCAAGCTGATCTCTCTCTCCCCCCCTTGCTCCCCCAATTTCTCTTTCCTCTTCTTTACCTGACCCCTGCTTTAGATGTTCCAGCCTTTCCAGACTCTTCCCTAAGACTTGATGCTCTCTCAGTGCCTCAGTCAGTCCCTTATCTAGCCTACTAGACAGAGTGTCTAGGTGAACCAACACAGCAGGCAGCATGGCTACTAACTCCACTCCACTGAGGCAGTCTTCTATAACACCAGATATTTGGTGTGTCTCTAGAGAAGACAATTTCTTTTGTAGAGGGTCAAGGATCTGTTGGGAGTCTTCTGGGAGTCTCTTGGGCCTTGGCTGGGGAGTGGAGGACAACATCTGAAGACTGGCATCCACTGTCACCAAAGTTGGTACCTCTGCAGACATGCTGTCATTGGAACATTAGAATTAACTTTTAGTTTTTATTTTATTTTATCTGTTTATATTATTACTAGGGCACTGGCACCATTAGGCAATTTACACATGGCTAATTGTTATCAAGCTGTAAGGTAAATAACACACCTTACCTCAAGGTTAGACGCTTTGACATTGACAATAGTTTAAGTGTTAGGCTAATTTAGCTGCATGAGTGTCTAACTTGCACTGACAAAACAGTGCTTGTTAAAAATATTAAGCATGATAGTCACATTCCCCTGCCGTTCGCCTCAGCTACTGTATTTAAATGTCTTGTTGCCAACACAGCTATCTCGTATGTTTTTGTTTTGTCGGTTGCTAAGATACCATCTCCAACTGGCTATTGACAAGTAAGCCTGGGACCGAGGCTATTGACTACACAAGTACACAGGGACAGAGTGGCAAAGCACAAAATGACCTAGCGTTTTTCTTTTTTCTTTGTCTTTCCTTTTTTTATCTGACTAAACTTAATCTAATCTAATTAAATGTAATGACAATGTTGATTTTTAATCGCATCCAGATGAGTGTGTTTGGGAGCCTGTTGTTGTTTTTTGTAAGACAGGAACATGTAGCCTACATGCTTCTTATATTTCACAGATATATGAAAAGCAAAACTTTCTTGATTTGCATTCGGGAATCTTGATTCTGGCATTCGTTGATCAACCGGCATTTCAAAATAAGAGTTTGTATTATTTAGGCTACTGTGGAATGTGGATGCTTAAACAAATTAACAAAACAAAAAAATCAAACCCCCTAGTTTGACATCACACATGCACACATGCTAAAACAAAAGGAAAGTTTGACATTTTTTGCCTGCCATATATGTTAATGGTAGGGTCACAAGAAACCCCTATAAAAAAATTGCCCAATACTTTCAGCCGGTCAGCAATTGGATTCATGAATGTATATGTATATAGACAATATTTTAGGCCAATAAAAAAGACTATATACCAAATTTCCCACCCGTCCACCTCGGCTGCCGGACTATATGGAATGTCAGAACAGGGCCGCTATGGAGATCTAAGGGTGGTAGCGGGGACATTCTCTTGAGTGTATACAGGGTTTGATGAGGGCGGGGGCCTTAATTTTCGGCAGGCCCGTCTAGAGTTTGAATGGACAGGTATCAGTCAAAAGGGAATGGTCATGGAGTTTGCATGTTCTCCCCGTGTCCCCTAGGGTAGGTACCCTCACAAAAAACATGCAGTAATCCTGGTCTCTAAACTACCTACCCCTGGCCACCCGGGGTGCCGATGGAGGGGAAAGGAACTGGTCAGAATAACGTGTTCCTTCCACGCGCTACGTAAGGCCGGGGAAACTCCCCCCTCTCAGGTGAAAAGAAGCAGATTGGACTCCTCATGCATAGAAGGAAGCATGAGGTCAGTCCGCTGCCCCCCCAGGTTGGCAGAGGAAGTGTAGCGCCCAGGATTATATTAGATAAGACACTGGGTGAAAAAAATGGGTTGCAAAATCGTGGGATAAAAATTATATATATATTTAAAAAAAAAAAAAAGGGAATGGTCAAGAGATGCACGCACATCCACAAATTTCAACGGGTGCAGGACCCAAAAGAATAAAGGAAAGAGGAGAGCCGCACACCGTTTTAAAAGCTCCCAAAACAATTTATTGACAACAGAGCGGAAAACAATACAACAAAGGCCCTGACGTAGCCTGACAAAGGTAGCCTGGCTAATAAGCCAGACTAATATCACACAACACTGTCCGCCGGCAGGCAATTCTTTTTGCCAACGGCTGATTCGGTCTGGCTTATTAGCCAGGCTATGACAAAAGGCCCCTGAGGCCGAAACGTATTGTTTTCCGCTCTGTTGTCAATAAATTGTTTTGGGAGCTTTTAAAACGGTGTGCGGATCTCCTCTTTCCTTTACCAGTCAAAAGGGAGACATCGAAGAGGAAGGATGGATGGGGAAGGATCAACATATGGAACAGGTTCTGACATATATCCATATATGGAGATCTAAGGGTTTGAGGTCAGATGTGGAGTTGCTGGACAATATTGATGACATCAGGGATCTCCATATATGGGCTTAATTGCGACAGCAGGCCGCATATACTATGACATCAGATGATTTCAGTATCATGTCAGTATCTGAGTATCATGTCAGTATAGTCAGCAGTATTGGAATCGACAAAGCAGTGTAATGGTCAGTATCATGTCAGTAGCCTATGTCAATATCAATGGTCAATGATCAATGATCAATGATCAATGATCAAATAAAAAGGTATTAGATATTAGAGAGAGATTGAACACTTGTGACTTAATTATAGGCTATAAAGGAATTCAACTACCAAGTTTACGGTAGTCCAATACTTTTTACTGGACAGTGTTATAGACCTCCATTGACTATAGCTGTTTCTGTTAAACCAGTTTCTTTGTTTTTGGTTTATAATATACATGAATAACTTCAATTGTTGAGTTTTTCTTTTTAATGTGCAAAGAAAAAACTATTAAAGCAAAGCTTTTATTGTTTTCATTTTGATCCATAAACAAAAATAGATAAATCTTGCACTTAAGCTTTCATTCTTATTCAATGCACATGTACATGTTGGACCTTTATTTTGAAAATTCAACTGCCGTGAATTGACTTGCTTTGGTGTCGCAAACGTTTGTTGATGAAACAGTCTCCAGTGACTGGAATCTGGATGTCGTTATTTGCTTTGCGAAATTATATTGTTTTGGTTACGGTGAGATCGCAATATTTTGTACTTCACTTTCGATTAAACGTTTGAAAAAAATACTGACAAGCAGCTAAAACGCCTGTGTTGTTTTTGTTATGTGATGATGTGATGGGCTCAGAGACTCGGCAGGAGTTGTGTCGTGAATGACAGTGGGTCTGGGTCGATGACAGATGTCATCTCCTTAAGACCAAAGACAAAAACTGAAATAAACAAGCAATCCTGCTTGTCAGACACCCTGGGGTTTGCATTACACATATCGGTAACCAGATAGCCATTTAGCTAACTAGTTGTTATCTTAAGATAGCGTTTTTTGTTTTATATATAAAAACGTACAAAAGTTGCTTGCATGCTAGCAACTAATTAGCTATGAGCGAAGAGTGCGCACACAAGATGTCATGTCCTGCTACGGTTAGCAAAGGAGTTTGTACCGTTATCTAGTTTGAAAACCGAAGCTATCTGCCTATAAATACAGCGATATAACGCTGAATAGGCAAAGTGGAATTTTAGAAGATCGCGGTTGCCTTTTACTTGTGCTATTGAAGAATGGAGACTGATGACGATGTGCCTCTCATCTTAAACTGGGACGACGACAACAGCGGTTTGCTTAGCGACGACACAGAGAGGGGAGATGAGAGTAAGTTACTAAGTTTTACTGGCATCCTCATCCTTACATTGCCTCGTATACTGACAGGGCTGCCACTCATGATGCTGTTGATGATGAATGATGAATGAAAAAATGATGAATGAAAAAAAGGAAGAAAGAAAAATGTATCTGATTAAAGTGAAAATAAGTGATAATTATACTTTTTATCTTTATCTTTTTTTTAATCTCCACAATGCTTGTTGTGAATTTGTGTACGGTATGTCAGTCAGTGTATTTTGTGATAGTAGTATATTGTATATTGTTGCATGCCTACCTACCGGAGGCGTGCCTCCCCTCCCATGCTGTTGTAGGAGTCGGAGATGATGTTGAAACTCTCCCCCTGAGGATGTGATGTTGGTTGCCAGGTGCAATCAGGGAACATTGTTGTTTTTAAAAAGGGGAAATAGAAATGTCCATAATTCTGAGATCACATGTCCATGTCCACTATGTTGTAATCCTGCTGCCTTTGTATGCCTCACATATACTCTACAAACTGACCGGTGCAGGAAACTGCAGGCTCAGCAGTGTGTATGAGTGGCCCCATTACCCCCCATGCTCATCATGGGCAGCATGCAACACATACAACAGTATGTGTGTGTGAGACCAGACCTCCATACCACAACTGTGTTTTGTTTTCCTGCTCTGGAAGTGAACAGGAAGAGGAGATCTCCTTTCCCCCCAGGATATCAGGGAGTGGGAACTTCCCTGAGACTGGGAGGATTGATTGGGAGTTCTCTGGAGACAGGGAGGGAGTTTGAACGCTGACGGGGGCAAAAATAAGTCACCATTTGGACAGCACATTTCAATCTACGATGATTCTCAATCTCACTGGCTAGGGAGAAAGTGTGGTGTTTGGTTTCTTTGTTGTTGAACGCTGGCCATCGTTCTGAAAAGGAAAAGAAGAATAAAGGATTTTTACTGAGAACCAGTCACCATAGACATAGACATAGTAGTGTGTTTGCTTTTGGAAGAGCCGGCTCAGGGCCTGACCTCACTGGTTATTGACTGGCAGCAACAAACGCATTGTTGTTCTCAAACAAATGATGGGTTGGAATAGCGCACAGCGGATAGTGGCTTTGCTTCTGTCGGAATAACAGCTAGTCAGTCCTCAGCTGGACTAGACTTCACTGAGGCTGATTCAGTTGCTGTCATACAGGAATATACCACAGCTGACTTCCAGGGACTGATCTTTACTTTTTCTATTCTGTTCTTCTCCTACATGTTTTAAAAACTTCTACTAAGGATTACTGCCTGGGGCAGCAACGTGACATGAATGGGGCGAGAGGACACTGACAGGATCATTCCGATTGAAACGTGTTGTGACCACGGAAACATGTGGACTAGTTGTTTGGTAAAGACATAATGGACTGTAATATCTTCCTCCAACATACAGATGGAAACTCAAGATGTTGAACTGGAGTTGATTTAATATTTTTTCCTATTTATCTTTATTATGTCCAGTCGCTTAAAATACAAGTAGCCTCTTTATGGAATTTGTGGAATTGAATTAAGGATTACAGTGTTATATGCCTACTTCCTCTTCTGTGTTGAAAGAGCCATAAATAGATGAATAGATCTTCTGCGTCTATTGAATGCACTTGCAAGTTGCTACAACTGTCCACTGTGTTGAGTGAGTCATATAAAAAATTACTGTACTTACAGGCAGCACAGGGTTCAACGTTCAAACTCCACTGCAGTGGCAGCTACAGCTGGTAACTTTCAGAGGTATTGTGACAGTTCAGTTATTACCCTCCATTGCTGGCATCATGATCTGCAATCCAGCGTGCTGTCTACATGTTGATTTCTGGAAGGAGAAACTACAGCATTTGTGAAAGAAGTAATTAGTTCACAAGAAGACTCTAATTATCAGTGGCAACACCGGTGGACATTCTCTTGAAAGGACATCAGTATTGATTGGAATGCTTTCCTGTCTGTATCCTCGGGGGGGTGTGAACACTGGAGCTGGACCTGTGGACTGTGAATAACACACACATTGTCCGTGGTGGACTTCGGGGGACTGTAATACGTTCACATATGCTGAGACAAATACACACGTCCAGGCTGAGCCATGGAGTGCTTGTCTGAGCAAACACAAACAGCTGAACAGCATCAAAGTCAGATCCATGAGGAGAGTCCAGTTGTAATGAACTCTTATGTCCTACATGTAGAACTAGACTGCATTGGTAGGCACGCACCCTTGTGATGTGTGTGTCTAGATTGTCTAGTTTGTCTACAGTATGTCTCTAATAGAATCTGTATAAATAGTGACTATTATACTATAGCCTATAGTTACAGTGATGCTTCAATCTATTCTATATACGTGTGTGTGTGTGTGTGTGTGTGTGTGTGTGTGTGTGTGTGTGTGTGTGTGTGTGTGTGTGTGTGTGTGTGTGTGTGTGTGTGTGTGTGTGTGTGTGTGTGTGTGTGTGTGTGCGCGTGTGTGTGTGCGTGCGCGCACATGCTATACTCACTGTGATCTTGCTTGCCTTGTAACCGAGTCACATCATTAGCTTGGAGGAAATACCGCCGGGATAGTGTGTGTGTGTGTGTGATGTATATGTATGTACACTATACATGTATGTGACAACACATATCATACACGTTGTTCTTATTTTATAGATGGAGGTGGCAATTACGATATAATAAACAATGCAGTAATTCCAACGCCTGGCCCACAAAACTGCAGAGCCCAAAATGCATCATTACAACAAAGCTGGGAGATGAACTACCAAGAGGCAGCTATCTATTTACAGGTATTCACAAGCACTGGGCAAAGTAACTAAATAGCAGAACCTCCACTAGTAGCCTTTAGCTCATGTGATCATATGATAATGGTTTTATTATGTCCTCGGGACTTTGTACGTTTTAATAGAGCCCATTCTGTTCTGTCGCAGCGGCAAGTGACAGTGTTTAACTAGAAAATCCCAAGACAAATGTTGCTTATGTCTGCAGCTGCTTCTTATTCTTAGACAAAATTATTGCATGATTGCCTGTTCGAAAGTATTTGCGATAATCGTTTCCATGTTGAAAAACGTTCACACATTTTCAAAAAGCCTGTAAATCTGCTATGCTTGATGATTGGATATTTCCACTATTTGTTTTAATATTTGAAAGTATAAAGTTATTAAATGTCACGGTGGCACAGTCGGGAGTGCTGTTGCCTCACAGCTAGAAGGTCCTGCGTTCGATTCCCGCTGGGGATGCTGGGGGCGTGTTCCCTCCTCCGCGTCATCAGTACCCATACCCGAGGCGGGGTTGGCGAAAGGGCCTTTCTGTGTGGAGTTTGCATGTTCTCCCCGTGTCCCCTAGGGTAGGTACCCTCACAAAAAACATGCAGTAATCCTGGTCTCTAAACTACCTCCCCCTGGCCAGCCGGGGCGCCTGATGGAGGGGAAACTATGTCCGACCAGGGAAACTCCCCCTGTCAGGTGAAAAGAAGCAGCTTGGACTCCTCATGCATCGAAGGAAGCATGAGGTCAGTCCGCTGCCCCCCCCAGGTTGGCAGAGGAAGTGCAGTGCCCAGGATTACATTAGAAAATTGACACTGGGTTTAAAAAATGGGTTGCAAAATCGTGGGATAAAAATTAATTAAAAAATATATATATTCAAAAGAATTTATGTACAGTTATAACTGTACTGTGTAATATTTGTTTACAAAGCCTAAAAGGCCATTTTTATCCACATGTTCCAATCTTCAATGCCATAATGAAATCGTTAATTGCAATTAATTGTGCGACAAATAATCATTGTGTAAAATGTCATGATCGTGACAGCTCCTACATCCTTATATGCACTCCACTGTATGTATTGTATGTGTAGGAAGGGGAAAACAATGATAAGTTCTTCACCCACCCTCGGAACCCCAAGGCGCTGGCAGCATACCTGTTTGCTCATAACCACCTGTTCTACATGATGGAGCTGCTGACAGCCGTGCTGCTGATGGTGCTGTCGCTGTGCGAGGCTCCCGCTGTGCCATCGCTTCGCCTGGACGTCTATGTAAGTGGAGACACATGTAGTTCCAAAAACTTTTCAGAAAATATGAAAAAAGAACCTGTGTTCAAAACCCGGACTGCTGGCAGGCACCTAGGCTCCAAAGTAGCCTGACAGCACGTTGCGGGTTCGAGTCCCAGTCCCAGTCAACCTACAATCTAACTATAAATGCAGTATTGTACGTCTCTGTACGTCTGTATGTACGTCTGTAATCCACATAACTCGAGAACCGTTCGCCCCACCGACTTCAAATTTTACACATGTGTACCTCCCCACCACAGGGGGTGCAGTGCCCGGTGCCGAGTCCGTCGGACCCATGGTTATCCAGAACCGCCCCAAAAAGGCCTCTGCCCAGGCTCTGTACAGGGCCCCTGCCCAGTGTCCATATATGGAGCTGGCCTGTTCTGACATCATTCTGACGTCTGCATAGACTCCGTATTTGGGCATGCCTGACAAAGAACTCCATATATGGGCATAAAAGGGACACAGACATAATATATGTGTGGGGCATGCATCGTTCCAAGTAGGTCAGTGCCCAACTGGCACCGCTGTAGAGGCCCCACGGGCACCGCTGTAGTCCTATCAATAAAGGCATAACCCCCCTCCCCCAAAAAACATGCAGCTCTAAAAGCTCACAATGTGTTTCATTGCGACATGTTGTGAGCTTGTAGGAAAGAATTGAAAATGATAACTGTAGTCTATTTGTGTGTATGTTATGCTTCTTGTAGGTCCATGCCACTCTGGAGCTGTTAGCTTTGGTCATGGTGGCGTTTGAACTATGCATGAAGATACGTTGGCTAGGCTTCCAGACCTTCATACGACATAAGAGGACCATGGTGAAGGTAATGGATGCACCTCTGATACTTGCAGATGACATTAGGTAATAGTGTTCGGGTGTCTGTCCCTGTGGATCAGGGGTAAATTACTTGCTCACCACGTGGATTCGTGGTGAGCAGGTTTCCCCAGGCTTGGGCGGGCACATCAACAAACACAATTTGGGAAGCCTGCACGGGAGGGCAATCTCTGTCGCTGTACTAGCTATTTCTACAGCTTTGTTCAAAGCACCAGGAAGCAGAACTGGGAGGGATACCGTCATTCCTCTTCATGCTCTCCTATTGGAACTCCTCCGTTTAAAAGAAGGGGATGTATCTGGCGAGACGTGGTTGTCAAAATACCCCCCTATACCAAACAGGGATTATAAACATGACAATGACTAAATTGGGAGAAAAGTGAAAAAGAATGTGCACGATATGTAATAAGACATGAGTGTTGTGTATAGTTTTCTGAGTAATCTCATCTCTTTTCTCTGTGAAATAGACGTGCGTGTTGCTGCTACAGTTCATTGAGGCAATTGTGGTTCTCATCAGACAGACATCTCACTTGCGTGTGACCAGAGCTCTCAGACCCATATTCCTAGTGGACTGCAGATATTGTGGTGCAGTGCGCAGGTTCATAACAACATATTCAACACCACATATAACACGACGACAACACTTATAATATATGCTGTACATATACACACAAATCGCTGATCATTTTACAATTGGGCACTCTCATTAATGACAAGTCTTCTCCTTCCTTTCTTCCAATTAGAAACTTGCGTCAGATCTTCCAGTCACTCCCCCCTTTCATTGACATCCTCTTACTGCTACTCTTCTTCATGGTTATATTTGCAATATTGGGTAAGTCTTCTTATGGCCTACTGTCACTAAATAGTGACAGTAAAAAAAAGAAACTGCAAGCTAAACACACTTATGTTCTTCCAAGTTAATTTAACCATATTGACACTGTGAACATTTGCTCTTACATCATGATTCATGACACGAGCAAAATTGCCACAGGGTGAATATGGTCAATTCATCATCAGACTGTCCGCTTTCAGCCATAGAGTACTGTACAGTTTTTCTGTGTTTGTTTGACTATGGTCCATTGTCTCCTCTCAGGCTTCTGCCTCTTCTCTCCAAACCCTGCTGATCCGGTACGTCTGATAGATTAGTCTGGGTGACATTAGTTTGTTTGGGCTATGTTGTGGTGTTATGTGTTTTGGTTTCCTGGATGCCAGTTGTGGCTCAGTTGTGGTCAAAGTTTTCTGATTTGAGTCCGCTCTTCTCCCCACAGTACTTCAACACTCTGGAGAACAGCATTGTCAGTCTCTTTGTACTGCTGACCACAGCAAAGTAAGCACAACAGAACACACTGTATTGTACATTGCCCTTTGCTCAGATGCCATTCAAGCTATACGCATCATCTCCTTCCTACTTCCGTTGCTCAACGTTAATGTTTTCCATAGCATAGTCTGTTTGGCCTACTACCAGATATTTTTTTCTTTTTTTTGGTAACCATTGCTGTTGTATAACTTTTGTCACTGGTTGAGAACAATCTTCCCTGTTTCCTGTAGCTTCCCTGATGTGATGATGCCAGCATACTCTAGAAATCGCTGGTCCTGTGTCTTCTTCATTGTTTACCTCTCCATAGAACTGTACTTCATCATGAACCTGGTACTGCACACAGACTGCTCTCACTATCTTAAATGTTCTGATATCTAAACATTAGGTGTATATAACATCAACAGTCCAACTCCAAATGAGAAGCATTGCATTCTGAAAACCTTTTAAACAGGGATGAAATTGGTCAGCAATGCATATCACATCCTATTTGTCACTGACTGTGATTAATCTAGAAACTATTACTGCATTACACTGTCTCTGTTCCCTTTACAGCTCCTGGCAGTAGTGTTTGATACATTTAACGGCGTTGAAAAGATGAAGTTTAAATCTCTACTGCTTCACAAACGCTCAGCCATTGACCATGCCTTCCAGCTGCTTGTTAGCCGACAGGTATGCCCCTGTTTAATAACATTGGCATGAATTCAGTCTTCGAAAAGCAGTCATAGCTGTTGCATCACCTCTACATCATATTTTCGTGTGTGTGTGTGTGTGTGTGTGTGTGTGTGTGTGTGTGTGTGTGTGTGTGTGTGTGTGTGTGTGTGTGTGTGTGTGTGTGTGTGTGTGTGTGTGTGTGTGTGTGTGTGTGTGTGTGTGTGTGTGTGTGTGTGTGTGTGTGTGTGTGTGTGTGTGTGTGTGTGTGTGTGTGTGTGTGTGTGTGTGTGTGTGTTTTGTCTCCAGAGGCCGATGGGTGTTTCTCTAAAGCAGTTTGATGGCCTAATGCGCTTCTACAGGCCGCGAATGTCCGCAAGAGACCGCTTTCTCACATTTAAAGCTCTCAACATCTCAGGGGCTCCAATGCTTAGGTACCAGCATTACACACAAGCTGCTTATTAAAGGATTTATTTTGATAAAATAATATATTAAGTAATGGTAATTATTGCTATAGTTTCTTCATTAACAGGCTTCTTTAGTAAACAGAAAATGCATTTTCAGGTCAGGATAGCAATTTTATCCAATCAGGAGACACAACTCATGCAGGATACATGATAAACAAGTGGAAGTGATGACAAAAGCGAAATGAGAAGGCAAAAGTTATCCTGGAACACTATACATTTTAAGATGATAAATGGCTCCAGCCCCTGAATCGCAAGCCTCACATTCAGGGTCTAATGCTGTAGAAAGGTGGGATTTTCTCGGTTGAAATCTATAACCGCCCCAATCCGGATAACCTTATGAACCAATTGCCATAGAGTCCCACTTTGGCCACACCCCATGTCAGAAAACGGCTGCACTGAGAGGGCTTTTAGGCTGAATAATGGAGTGAAACTAAATGAAAATTCTGAATTCAGGCTAAGGTACTCTCTCTCCTCCTGATTAAATGCAATTGGCAAGCCACCTGATGTATTTTCTGTTTATTAATTAAAGCTCTGGAGAAACGGAAAGACCCTTGTTACTGAACATATATAGCAATGATTATTCGTTGAGGTAGTGACGAATAATAGCAATCCAGGACTCTTTGGAGGGCCAGTAATTGGAATGAGTGGACTTTAAATTCGTTAACCTTTTCACAAAAGATATCACTTACACTACCTTTAAGTACTTGTCTTAGTTCATACTGGTGGCTTAACCAAGTAATGCAGTTACCACTGAGTGTATGAATCAAACCTGGCCCTAAACTTTTTAAATCTTCATTTTTGTATTCCTAGTTCTATCTCATTCTCTGCTCCTCTTTCCGTTACAGCCTAGATGACTTTTATAAGTTCTATGAGGTCATTGGCCTTAAATGGAAAGTAAGTTTAAATTAATTAATTTATCATTTTTCCACTATTCCATTCCCTGTGTGTCTGTGGTTTTATTTGTCAAAAATAAATTATCTGTGTTTGA
This sequence comes from Electrona antarctica, assembly GCF_951216825.1. Classification (NCBI taxonomy): domain Eukaryota; kingdom Metazoa; phylum Chordata; class Actinopteri; order Myctophiformes; family Myctophidae; genus Electrona; species Electrona antarctica. The sequence goes on along the minus strand of NC_136793.1, from coordinate 33,246,303 downwards.
TGGCCAGGCGCGACGAAGTGGAGAATATTGGTTTGATGACCTTCCACACACGACTTTCCTCATTTTCAAAGGTGAATTCTCTCTTCTTCTCTTTCAAATCAAGGCTGAAATTAATCTCACACACACACACACACACACACACACTCACTGTCTATATACTGTCTATATATTTCTTTATGCATTCAATTTTAATAGGCATCAACCTTCTGGTGAAGTCAAAGGCCTTCCAATATGCTATGTGTGAGTGCATTCATTCATTATACTCAACATACCCCTTTTTATTCTTGCTATTTATTTATTTAAATTCTCAAAAATCTTTTTATTTTATTCTCCCAAAGTGGTTAATTCATATGCTCTTCTCATATCTGCAGACGTGGTGGTGGCTGTTAATGGCTTATGGATCCTTGTTGAGACATACATGCAAAATAGTAAGACCCTTGCAGCGACACTGATTTGATTGTGGTAGTCGAGAAGACTGTGGTTCTCCCGGCCTGTGACCTCTGTCTCTCCCTCTCCTCCTACAGCCGGATTTTCCTGGTCCAGAATTGTTCCATGGAGTTACATTGTCTTCCTTACCAGTGAGTATGACTTGTCCTGTATCTTGCTTGCATACAAAAGCCATAATAGGTGGCCGTGTCCACAGAAAGCATTTTATGAGCAGCGGAGGATACCACGTTCACAGCGTTTATATGGGGAGTTGAGAACAGGGAGTGACAGTGATAAGCAGAGGGTGGTCTCTACTCCTGAAACGTTGTACAACTACCCTTCTGTTAAATGCTGTGTTATAGCTGCGTTATTAGCACAAATAGTCTAGCTGAAACAACGGTAAACATGGACTTCTCATGGTTGTAGAAGCGATTCAATGTCAGGTTGTTAAAAACCGTCAGTCACAGCCAGAAGGATCAAACATGGCATTGATGAGTGGCGCACATCTCGAAAAGTTGAAATATTTTCTGCTTGGAACGCCGTGAACGCACCCCAAAAAAAGCTGGGCACCGAGAGAACTGAAACGCGATGCTTACACTGGGATGAGGAGCACGTCTTGACTCTTTACCATGTCAGAAAGATGCTGGCAGCTAAAATAAAAAGAGAAAAGAAGAAGCTTTTTGTGGACACGGCCTCATTATCAACATGTGACTTATGCTGGTCATCACCATCTGTTAAGTACTTGACACACATCCCACACAGACTCCATCTATGTTCACCCACTTTCTCTCCAGTTTATGGTGTGGAGGTGTTAATGAAAATAACAGGCTTGGGGCCAATTGCTTATTTCTGCTCCGGATGGAATCTGTGAGTACTGGCCTCTCTCATGTGTGACATCTTTACAATACTCAACAGTAGTACAAGAATGGCAATATTTTAGAAAGAAACTCTCAGTATAGAACATGTATCAAACTCAATTTCTACTGTGTTGTTTCCTAACTACTGATCTTCCTCAACCAGGTTTGACTTCTCCGTGACTGTGTTTGCCTTTATGGGCTTGATTGCTCTTGCCTTCGACATGGAACCTTTCTACTTCATAGTAGTGCTCAGGCCACTTCAGCTTCTCAGGTGGGCCTCAATCCAATGTCCTTATTCACATGCTCTGTTTTGCATATACCGGTAGCCATATTTATATGCATATTATGCATTCTTCTCTCTTTCCTCTGCTCCCGCAGGTTGTTTAAGATAAAGCAGAGGTATCGTAATGTGTTGGACACCATGTTTGAGCTGTTCCCCAGGATGGCAAGTCTGGGCCTGACCTTGATCATCTTCTACTACTCCTTTGCCATTGTCGGGATGGAGTTCTTTGCTGATGTGGTCTACCCAAACTGCTGCAAGTAAGTTGTTGGCAACCCATCAGGGTCAGCACTTATACGTGATTGCTGCTAGCATACATTTGTAGTCCTCACTCACGGTAATTGTTTGAAATGACTGAAATGCATACAGAGGTACGCTGTACTACCAGATTTGACACTTTTACTGGTGTTCCTCTACAGTCTCTATGTTCTACTAACTGTAGTCCTTCTTATCCAATCAACCCCTCAGCACCAGTACAGTCGCAGACTCCTACAGACAAATCAACATCACCATAGGCAACAAGACAGTGCTGGAGGAAGGCTACTATTATCTCAATAACTTCAACAACATTCTCAGCAGCTTTGGTAAACACCTTGTTGCTGTTTTGTTTTGCTTTACATGATCTGGTTGTTGCTTTTAATCAGAGGATCACAGTACCACATGGGAGGTGAATACCCATGCTTGACTTAATAAGCCATGAAAGAAAGACTTACCCCCTTTTCTCTTTACCTATAAATCTGTACATTTACCAAACTGACCATTTGCTTGTCTCATTTATCTCTCTAGTGACACTGTTTGAACTGACAGTAGTCAACAACTGGTACATCACCATGGTAAGATCAAGTTAGCTATCCATATCGGTTTTTCAGCATCATCACATACAATATATAATAGCTACAATACCCACCCTCTCATAGGAAGGAGTAACATCTATGACAACCCACTGGAGCCGCCTGTATTTCATGACCTTCTACATTGTTACCATGGTGAGGTGTGTGCGCGCACGCGTGCGGGCCTGCCTGCATGTGTGCGTCTGTGTTGTGTGTAAGAGAGAGAGACCTGCTTTGTGAATAGATGGGTCTAGACCAGTGGCATCCCAGTAACCCATTAACATTGTATTAGTAGTGCCACCCGTAAGCCACTTTCACACTAGAAACAGTATCTCAAAATCTGATTTGTGAATAGCCATTGAAACCTGCTGACCTTTCCTGTTGTGTCAGCCTGAGGCCAAAATTTCAATTTTGAATGCAAGATATCTCATAATCTAATAGGCAGATTGTAGGATTGCCCCACCTTCAGGCCAAAGAGTTCTGCTTGTTTTTCTTTTTAAAGTCACTGGAGGTTTTTCATTATTAAATTTGTACTTAAGTTGATTTCACTTTAAAGCTTTAGCTGTTGTTTATAGTATAGGTGTTAATTCTTCAGTGAATGTACAATATACCCCACCTCAATCTTTTCTTTTTGCTTGTTTTGGTAAACATAGTATACTTTTGCATATTTTGACAGCATATTAGTATGACCTATTTCTGATGAAATAAACCTATGGTTTATTTACATATTACATACTGTAGTACTGTATACGTTGGTGTATTTTGGTGTGTCAGAAATGCATGCTTATCTTTTTTTGGTCCCCCAAAATGTACAAATCTCTACCAATTGTTAACCTTTGAGGATATATTAACTACTATTTGGTTAATAGATGTGTGAACCACTAGTGTACCCTTATTTCTGAGTGTCACTATCTTGCAAGCAAGTACAGCATTCTTGCCCTTATATGCAAGTACGCTCATGAGATCACTGATGTGTGTCTGTCCTCCCCAGGTGGTGATGACCATCATTGTGGCTTTCATTCTGGATGCTTTTGTGTTCCGCATGAATTATAGCCGCAAGAACAGGGAACCAGTGGAGAACCCAGAGGGTGGGACTTTGTGTGTGCATGAGAGAGAGTCTGTGTGTACAGCATGTGTACTGTATGTGCACATTCTCACATGGGAATACTTTTATAGACGCTGGCAATTTGTTAAATTTGAATGTATTATTATGTATACAAAGTTGTGTGCTTACTGCTTAGGATGTTTGTTATGCTCCGGTAAATAAAAGATAGAGTGACCATGTAGTAGTGCTGTTATCTGAAGCTGTGTGTGTGTGTGTGTGTGTGTGTGTGTGTGTGTGTGTGTGTGTGTGTGTGTGTGTGTGTGTGTGTGTGTGTGTGTGTGTGTGTGTGTGTGTGTGTGTGTGTGTGTGTGTGTGTGTGTGTGTGTGTGTGTGTGTGTGTGTGTGTGTGTGTGTGTGTGTGTGTGTGTGTGTGTGTTAGATGAGAATGGGATAGTGTTTGAAACAGAGGTGAGTCGTGATGAAGCCTTGGCCACACTGGAGCTGTACAAACAGACCTGTCCAGGACAGAACTCTCTACAAGGAGTCCTACTGGTTATGGACCGCAGTGGGGTGAGAACACATCAACATGAGCCACACAGAACCTGGACGTTTTTTCCCACAATTTTTGTAGCTCATTTTTCACCCTGTGCCAATTGCCTAAGCTGTAATCCTGGGTGCTACTCTCCCTCTGCCAACCTGGGGAGAGCCCCGAGGGTCCTTCCTTCCTTCAAAGCATGAGGAGTGAGCAGGCCGCTTCTTATCACCTGACAGGGGGGGGAGTTTCCCCAGTAGGGCGTAGCGTGTGGAAGGAACACGTTATTCCAACCACTTCCTTTCCCCTCCATAAGGCACCCCGTCTGGATACCTACTGTACCCTATGGGACATGTGGAGAACAGGCAAACTCCACAGAGAAAGGCCCTTTCGCTAACCCTGAACCTGGAAGTTTGTGTAATCTATCTAGTTGAGTTTTTTTTGAAGGATAAACATATAATACTGATATGTGTTCAATAGTCTCAGTGCATAATGATGCACAACTGTTTTGTGTCATGGTGCAAGCATTAGACTAAACCTAGTCTCGCGTTGCCAGACTGTTGCCTCTCGCAATTTCCAAATGCTTTCATCATACAGTCTGGACCAACGCTATCATGAGTAAAATATAAAGAGGAAGTGGAGCCTCCTCGCCACTTCCGTTTCGTCTTTACAGTTGGGCAAATGTATCCTAATATATAGAAATCATCTAAGCATATATAGCTTGCTTGTTATTAGCAGAAATGGAAATTAAAAAATATGCTCTAAAGATATTTTAAAATATATTTTCGTGAACGGAAATGGCAACTTCCTTACTCGGATTTCGGGAGGTGTAGTTCCATTCGGAGATTGTGGAATAGTTGTCTGGCTACGCGAGACTAGGCTAATCCTGGCCACATGGGTCATGCGTGGGTTATAATCAGCCGTTATCACTGCATTAAATATACGAAATCCACCGTTATCAGGACGTTGGAATATGGCCACATTGTGGTTTGGCTGTGTTCACCCGGACTGCACACATACAGAGTGGTGCAGACATAGCCTGGTCAAGGACTCCCCCTGCTGAACTCATTTCCAACTCTATTGTCGGGGCATGGAAACTATGAGCTACTAATATTTACTATTCTCTGCCTATCGAGACGTAACTCGGACGGCGCTGAGTCGGCTCTGGTGGCCGTTGCAACGCTCGGCTGGCGCCTCGCTCGGTGGTGCCTCACGTGTCTCAAGGCCACCAGAGACGGCGCGCCTCCGTCATTGACACAAAAAGCAAACACTCCCATAGTTTCACTTCCGGATTTCCCAGTATGTTGATTATCACATACTGGGGGTATTTCTAAGGTGCTGATCACGAACATTCTCTTGATTAAGGGGTGATAACATCCGAAGCGGGTGCAGCAATGCATAACCACTTGGACCCTAGTGTCCCTATTCTGGGGAAAATAGCAGATGCTGTGAGCTTGTCAATGGGCTATAAGAGATTCAGTGTTAAGAGACAAAAGGAGTGGGCCAAGGACAGACCCCTGGGGCACATCAGTCAACAAAGTATATAGGTTTCAACTACGGATGTCTCGATCCGATTCCGATCATTTGATTTTGACCGATTTTTCCCGATCCGATATTTATATTTTATAGAACACATTTATGCCATATCACAATAGTACAATATCCGAAATCAGACAATTTCCAGACAGTTTAATATCATGATATCGATATAATATTGATACTAGGGTGATCGGTCCCGATTCGATCGAGACAACCCTAGTTTCAACTAAAGTGGTTCAAATATTTTCTTTCTCTGCACGAGGGATTTGTATTAAAATGAAACATAAGATTGACAAAATAAAGTGGGTTTGTGTGATTTTGGAGAGGCACGCACCTTGCTGTATGCTAGTTGAGGTGTTTGAACATAAAAATTGGACTGTATCTTTTGGTTATGTGTAGTTCAACTAACAGTCTTTCTTCCTGTGGCAATGTATGCAGCACACGTCTCTGGTGTACATTGGTCGAAGATCACGGACTAAGAGTGACCTCAGCATGAAAATGTATGCAGAGGAGATTCAGGTGAGACACTGTTTGGAAGAATCATAATGTGTCATCCTATCATTTGCTTGTGCGTTCATTGAGCAATAATCCTTTTGCTTGTTTTCCTGCACAGGAATGGTATGCAGAGTACTCGAGGGACAACCTGCCTCAAATAGACCAAAGGCTGCCCCGGGAACTGGACAGTCCCGTCTCTGACCCATCTCCCTCCCCCGAACCCCGGCTCAACTCGCAGACTGGACCGCACAGCATCAACTGACAACCAGTCCCCCAGCGCTATAATACACCTGTCTGAGAATTCCCGTCACTCCATGTCTCTCCTATGTAGTTGCCCTCACCCCTGGCCACAGCAGGCATCTGTCCCTGGGGCTCAGATTGGAAGTGAGGGTGCGAGCAGCAGCTAAAGAAACTGAACTGCTTGGACTCCTCACAACAGACAGACAGAAGGACATAATGGCTGACTGACAAGTAGAATGGTTTACAGGTCTGTTGCTTTACCAGTTTAGCTGGATCATGAACCTTCTTGGGCCTTCTTAAAGACTCCCTCTCTAGCAGTTTGTGTTAGGAAGGAGGCATGTATGGTGTGTATGTATACTGCTGTACGACCCGTTTGGACCTCTTGTAGATCATATACAGTACTTAACACCTGATGCCTTAGTTGAATGGCTCATCTAATCAGTGTTAAACAAGGTAATACTATCCTTGTGTTCCCAATGTTCATACACAAACCTACACTCCTTTAAGCTTCTACCATGTACTCCTACAAACAGATAAATTATATCTCTCAACTCAAGTCTCAATAGACAGAAGAGATGGTTTTACTTTTATATAACTTGTTATTCTTTTAAGTGTATGTGTTTGATCTTAATCATTTGAATAAACTGTCAAGTGCATTGATGTACCTTTACTGTTATATCTTACAGTACATCAATCTATTCTAAAAATGGGAAAGGACCTGTACTGTATGTTGACGGGGTGATGTGGTTGGAACACCAACCAAGTGAAACAAACAAATAACAGTCAAACTGAATTAATGACTCTGAATACTTTTAATTGATGTTGATACTGACATTACTGTCATGGTGAGTGTGTGTATGCGCGTGCAATTTCTACATGGTGTAAAATCATTGGTTAGATAGTAGAAACAGGTCTCTAGGCTGGGTTGCCTACCCAGGTCCCACTTGGAATGAAAACAGAAAACAAAAAAACACATGTGTGAAGTGAGGGGCGCTCTTATCATCGTACATCATCCATTGTCAATTTGTGTAGGACAATAGCCGATTTGCTCGTCTCATATGATGTAAATTCTCCATTCATTGTCAATGGGAATTTAATGTTTGTAAGACGAAGAGCTACACTCTAGCTGAATATTGGAGGGGCTAGCGCCCCTCAATCATATACATCTTGATCACATGACCCCAGAGATCATTGCAATGCCCCCATTTAGGATGAATGAACACACACACACACACACTTGACCTTAGGAAGACTTGACCATCTGGTGACCATTTTGAAAAATGGCTGCTGCCACACCAAATGTTTGATGGCGTATGCAATGCATACACCAAAAAGCAGCTTTTTGCCACCATAAAAAACAAAACGGCAAATATTGAACCAAAGTGATTTAATCAACATGTAGGTACTAAAGAATTATTTACAAGTAAAAAAGCAGCTTCGTTTCCAAGATATTTAACATTACAGTTGATGTAAAGCCCAGTTATTACATTCAAATTGATTTGAACAACAAATGTTATGAATATTCATCTCCACATTTTTCATACCCATGTTGTTTCTAGTCTGTCATTGATGGCAAGAGTAGTCCATGTGTTGCACTCCTGAGGTGCTACAGCAGCTTTGGTCAATACAAACAAGAGTAAAGGCAAGGCACAATGTGATCTGGTTCAATGCTCCCTGAGGAGAACATTTTGTTGGCTGTGTTCCAAGGACCATTCATGCCGTTCCCATTTTTCCTCATGTAACAATGACCCTTAACATCAGCTCAAATTGTTCACAACGAAACCAAGCTGTGTCCTGAAATATCCGTTTGGTCATTCACGTTGATGCAGCTAGGTCTCCCTTGCAAAAATAGATCTTTGATCTCAATGGGACAAACCTGGTTAAATGGAGGGGGGAAAAGGTACATCCTTCTTGCTTACTGGAACCACCCACAACACAGCTCTGGATAATACAGGTATGCATGATTTCTACGTGTATCCCAGAATAAAGAGAGAGAGAATAAGGGGTCCACAAATTGCATGGCCCCTGCTCCAGTGTGTCCACCAGTAGATGTACAAGACAGAGTTTTGGACTAGACAAGATGGATCATTCCAAACTCTGTTAGCAGTGCAATGACAAGAAAGACAGCATAGAAGATGATAAGGAAGATCCCGTAGGTCCGACCCAAATGGAACCGACACAGTGGAACAATAACAAAGGAAAGGACTAACGACAAACCCAGAGAACCTGCAAGAATCCATGTCAGCAAACCCTCTGGTTCCAACTGCAGAAGAGAAAACAACATAAACATAAAACAGGTGCATGATGTGATGTCTGCTCATTTAGTGTTCAACACAGTTTAATCTCAATGCATGTCACAAGTAACTTGTTTTTCTGTCCATTTGCTCGATTCTGCCGTAGGCCTGCAATGTGACGTGAGTCACAAAATAATACAGATTAGGAGTGCGATGGGACAATACCTGTACTTCAGAATGGCTCGTATACATCTGCCTTAGACAGCCCAGTCCCACACCAAACAGCATATCTGATGGAAGCGGTCAAGGTTGACAGTAATATACCACATGTTTGTGTACAATATGTCCACATATATTTCATAACGATTTCACACTAAAGGATACTGAAGATGATGCCTCCGAAGCAGGCAGATATTGCCATTCTTGGGTAACCGTGACGCGCAATGGTGATATCAGAAAAACAATCTGAAAAGACATTTAATACCAAACAGTAGGTCATCAGTTGTCGTTAATTATAATTCCAGATATGCTTTTTTCACAGGGTCTGGTAAAGGTGTGCACTGTGCATGCATTCTAGGGTATGGGACGATATGAAAATGACCCTAATTGCAAATGAAAATGAATAATTGCAATTAACAATTGACAAATATGCTTAAAACTTAAAATTACACTTTTGATAACCACTTGAACCCCCAGCATCCCTATTCTAGATTTGTGTGTAGAGTGAAATAAGAGCGCATCAAATGTGCTCTTTACAGGTCCGTTTTATCAAGTAGGATTTAAGTGTTAGTGGTACTGAATTTGCAACTCAAAAAGCTACTTCATCCTAATGTATGTATGACAGAGGACAATGTCACAATAAATTAAACCATCTCCACGATACAATTACTGTGAGCGTTTTAATAATTATTATTAATAATAATAATAATTATTATTATTGTCCCTTCGTTAATCTTACCTCCTATGCTGTTGCCCCAGGCCAGCAGGGTGAGTCCCAGCACAGTGTTACTGAGTCTCAGCACCATGCCCAGCATGTGGAGAAGGCTGACCACCTCTGATGCTGCTGCGCTGATCAATATGGCACTCACCACAAAACCCAAAAGAGCAAACAGCTAGAAAAACAGCACAGGACAAGCATGTCATACTGACTGAGCACTATAGAGCGCCGCAGTCCCGCCCCCTTTCATGACAACACCAGGCCCAGGAAATAGTTCCCAATGCATTTTTCCCATAGACATTTCGAAACGTATTTATTTAAAGACCTTATAAGCGTCGTACAAAGCCAACTCTTGTCGTGACAAATCATGACAACAAACACAATATTTTGGACCAAACAAATAATTACAAAAAAAAAGTGTTGTTTCTACTTTCTAATTCTTTGTTTGGCCCAAAACATTGTGTTTATTGTCATGATTTGTCACGACAAGAGTTGGCTTTGTCCGCGGCGTAAACGTCTTTAAATAAATACTTTCTGAAAAGTCTATGAGGAAAATGAACAGGGATTTATTTTCCGGGTCTCTCGAGGGGGCGGGACTGCGACGCTCTATAAACACAATCCGTTAAAGCATAGCCTTTTATAGAAGAATTTACTACTACTAGAGAAGTTTCTACTTTCTACAGGAAACCAAGGGGAGACATGCAAGATATAATGGTGGCTAGAGTGTGTGGCTAGAGCAATAACTGACTGGACCACCAGGCAACCCTCACCAGGCTGAGGGGTAGAATTATCTTGTCGTTTCGTTTGACGAAAATGAATCAAATTTGTATTTTTGAAAATCACTTATTTCTGTCAAGCAGCGATCATCAAAAGACAATAGAAATATTTGTTTTGTTATGTTTAACCAGATACTACAGGCTTTATGAGACCTTTCTCCACCTCCAAAGCCCACATTACTTACTGGGTGATAGGTGGGAGGACAGTCATTGGTGGTGGTACAGAAAATGATGGCAGAGAGGAACATGCCCAGTAGAAGAATCAGGAGCCAGAGGGGAAACTGTCCTTGGATCATATATTTAGAATCTAGAGACAAAGCAAGAGGATGAGGGAGAGCAAGATATTAAGGATGAAGAGGATAGGTGTGGTTTTCACCTCTATGACTTTCCTAGTTTCTAGGACATGGCTCCTTCAGAGGTGAGCCATCTGTCTGTGTGTTTTCTTGTGTATACTAAATGGTGCATTTATATAGTAAATGGTGAATTTATATAGCGCCTTTATCCAAGGCGCTTTACATAGTGCATTACATTCACCCATTCACACACACATTCATACACCGATTGCTGCGGAAGCCATGCAAGGTACCAACCAGCACATCGGGAGCAATTTGGGGTTCAGTGTCTTGCTCAAGGACACTTCGACATGTAGACAGGAGGAGCCGGGATATACCACCAGCTTTGTTTACTCATCTATGGCATGTCAAATTGTCACTGTGAAAATTAGTGACATACTGGCTCACAGCAGAGCACATGAGAGTTAAGGGCTATGTAGGTCTTTCCATTTCTCTTTGCCAGGGAGGTAATAACACGTGAACTTACATAATCCAGACTGGAAAGTGAGCACACACACCATTGGAGTGGTGATCAGATGGAGGCAGTTTAACGGCCGTCTCCAGTTCCTGTCTTCTTTATCAGGATCGACGACAGGGACACACAACAGAAGTAGAACCTCCAGTGGAATCTGGTGGATGGAGGGCACGGTTATAGCTTAAGCGTCCACATAACACAATGACAGATGTACAGTCAATTTTCAGTTACATTAACTTTGTATTTCGCTGTGCAATATCAAATTAGGGCCCTTCCGTTTTTCTTTTTGGAATACATACAGATACAATGATATTAATGGATTTCCACTGCCTGGTCTGCCTGTGATAACTGTAACCTGGCATCACAGCTTTCTGTAGTATTCAGGCATATCAGTAGTCTCCATTGCATCAGTAGTGAGTCCGACCATAACAAACTCATCATATTGTTCACCTGACATCGAACTGCTCTCTGTAAATCTGAGACCTAGATATCTCCCCCGTGAATTTGGCCAGCTGAACATTGTTCTGGTTCACATCTCCCTCTGGCAATGACACCCGCACAACAGAGGCCATCTCTGTGGGCATTCATCGCACTCCCTGGTCTTAATATATTCTTTCAAATGAGGTTTGGCCTTATAGATCAAAAATACATGGTCAGTTTTTTAATGAATACATTTTCAACTATTTGAATGAAGGTTGTACACTTCAGTGAAATGAACTGCTGGGAAAATCCCTAATTGAAGCCACCACCGCTCAGTGGTCTAGGCTGCATGGCCCACAGGGCTTGGGCATTATAACCCGAACATCTCTCTCCATATCTTTTGATAAAGGCATATAAAAAACATGACTTATACACACAATGAAAATATACACTTCACAGAGTATAGACCACTTGGAATTATAACAATCGGTTGAGGATTACCTGAGTATGACGCAAGTTAAATTACAACCTTTTGACAGGATGCGGAGGAATTTACATACTTCTGCTTGGATTCGGTGAGTGGCATGTTGCAAGCTCACAACGCGCTGCGACTTGTTGGAGCTTGTAAATCTTCTATTTTCTGTGCACCATTTCATTCAACAAAATATAAATTAAGCGGACTAAGTTTGACTGCGCTCTGTGTTGTGTTGCTCTGAACGCTTCTCTGTCGGGTCCCTCCACCTCACTACGGACACAACCTTTGTCGGTAAAAATAAAATAAATCCCATAACTTTTGATTGGGTGGGCACTGGGCAGGACGCACGTTTCCCCTTATAACTGGCCTTGGCGAGGATTACGGCTGAACGATACGGACTACCAAAATTCTGCCGGTGGTATTTCAATCGGATAGGCCCGGAGATCATGTGTGCCGATTTTTGTGAGATTTGGACAAAATCTGTAGGAGCAAAAAGTGTGTTTTGGAGAAAATTCTAAATGGCGGAAAATCTATCCTGACGGAAATGGGCCTATATGGGGAGATGCGTCATGACCCAAGGAATCCAGGGAAAATGGTTTTGATTTTATGACCTACGGTTCAAGAGTTATAAGCCAAAACGTAAAGTGGGCTGTTATAGCGCCACCATGAGGCCGACCGATAAGTTAATTAATTTTAGTAATTATTATGAACCTACCCTAGTAGGTTTTGTAACTATAGTGCTTACAGTCTCCGAGGAAAAAATACTTGAAAGTGGTTTTTCGCATTTTCCCATTCATGTCAATGGGAGGAGTGGGAGGAGTAGTGCGTCAAAAACAAAGGTTACCCCAGTGTAAATAAAGTGTTATAATTACAATAGTCTGGTTGCCCACACTAATTATGTCTGTACTAGTACAAAGTATTTCCTCCCGCAGCATCACACGCAAACACTCAGCGTCACCTGATATTCACAAACCTTCATGACTTTAAGGACTTTCCAGGACCAGGGCTTCCTCCTCCACTTCATGTTGTCCACCGGGTTGAGGGAGCTCAGCAGAATCTGACTGGTTGACTCAGAGTACGGGAGGAGAGGCCTATATTCTGCATCTGAAATGCACACGTGCAAAGGAAATAGCACTGAGTAACTACAGTCCTGTCACTCTGGTGAATAATATATTAACTTACATTGTGGTGTCACAGCAGTGCTGTATTATCCCCATAGAAATAAACCTTATCTTACTTGTATAAACCTTGTTTTAATTACATATGTCATTACACAGTGTGGTGTGGCCTGCCACGCCAACATTTAACCACAGGAACCTTAGCGTCCATATTCTAGGCATAATAGGTCAACGTTTGGGAAACAAAGCAGATCTACAAGCTCACAACGTGATATGATCAGCCGTTTTTGACGATGAGATTTGGTGTAGAAGGGAAAAAAGGAGAGGACCTCTGGGGAACTGTGGTGTCGTCAACAAACTATGTAGTAGTAGGGTATAGTAATTGTTACCACGGATACGGATAGCAGCGTGATGCCACAGCAGTGATCACACCAAGTATAAGGTCTACCCTAGGAGATTGAGAATAGTAGTAGAGTGTAGTACAGAGTAGTAAGAAGAGAAAGAGAGTAACTCTAGACACGTAGCATCGACAGCTTGTAGCACCAAGCGAAGACGTTCTCAACCCCAGGGCTCAAGGTCTCTCGGAACCTCGGCCTCCAGAGATAATCCATCTACACAGGTAGACTAGCTCTACCCCCCATTGTGCCAGACTCTCAGGCTCTCCTGAGAGGTCCTTGGTCACAGTAATGGTTAACTGCAAATACTTGTATGAGCATGTGACAAATATAACCTCTTGATAAATGTATAGAACAGTCATTTCCATTCAACAGCAATGCTGTGCTTCTGACTGTGTCAACTACAGAAGAGGAAGTAATCAATTCATACTCCTCCGTGACGCTTTGATCCATATGAGGCTCCTAGAAACTAAGCTCACGGCTTCTATGAACTCATAAATACAGACCTACAAGATCCAAACGCATCATGTTGTAATGCGTTGGGAGCTTGTAGATCTGTTTAAAAATAAAATATATTTCTGCCTATTATTTGACAGGAAATGGGAAGGAGAGATGGGGAGTGACACGCAGCAAAGGTCTTACTTTTATAAGATATGTGGTTCTTACCATAGTCCTGCTGGATGTTCCCATTACCCATATAGGGGACCTCATTATCAGAGTCCGATGACTGGATCTCTAAAAAAAGAAAATAAATTGTCACCTCTTCTCTTTGTGTGTGAGGCTTGTCTCACACATACCTACAGGCTGGCCAGTGTGTGTGTGTGTGTGTGTGTGTGTGTGTGTGTGTGTGTGTGTGTGTGTGTGTGTGTGTGTGTGTGTGTGTGTGTGTGTGTGTGTGTGTGTGTGTGTGTGTGTGTGTGTGTGTGTGTGTGTGTATCATGCATCTTCAGTGAGAATGTACAAACATTCCTGTGTCATTCCATCTATGTTTCAACTCTGTGATAACCCAGACATATTTACTTATCTTTGACAGCTAATACACCAGATGTTGTTGTGGTTGAAGAGTCCAGGGAGCTGTCTGTATTAGAGATAGCCTGCACCTTTGACCACAGCCTAGACTCTAGGCTGTGGTGCAGACTATTTGTGTTTATATTCGGCAGCCTAGGGCATACCCACAGACTGGCTGTTAGAGGGTTCCAACAACTTGGGATGCCCAAAAAGGAGGCAAAAAGGCTGGCAAAGTATTGTAGTGTCTCTGCTATAATTGGCAGCCGCCACATATGGCGGAGACGCTGCTACTTATACCCATAGATATATGCTGAGTGACATGCCTAGTATAACATGAAAACACATGCCATGATTTTTTAAGTGTAACTCTACTGCACCTTTACTATTTGTGTCCTTGTATGCATCTCCTTTGTGTGGACATAAATAAATGGTTAATGTGTGTGTGTGTGTGTGTGTGTGTGTGTGTGTGTGTGTGTGTGTGTGTGTGTGTGTGTGTGTGTGTGTGTGTGTGTGTGTGTGTGTGTGTGTGTCACCTGGCGCCTGCGTCACCACAGTTGCAGTTGCGTTGACATATTGTTTTTGTCGGTTGTAGATGTATGCACTGACGATAACAGTTAATACATAAACCACGTAGAGGCCCAGGTATCCTACAGCAAAAAAGTACAACATTCCGGTCCTCAAACCAAAGCCGACACAATGCTTTGTCAACAATGATGGGTCATGCTATGTGTGTGTGTCTGTGTATGTACATACCCACTGTCTCTCCCATTGATATGGTTCCTCTATAGAGGATGACAAATGTCCAAAACACTGCTGCCATGTAGAAGATGATATCACGCAGGAAGGGGCGTGATGCCACAGTGAACGGCTTGACCAAGGACACGCTCCCTGCGACTACAGTGGTAACAAATATACCAGCTCCTACACACAGACAGGGACGAGACATAGAGTCAAATAGGACACAAAGGACATACAGTATGTTAAACACTGGCATCCCTGTTTTTGGCTTGTCATTATAGGTAAAAATAGCACATCTCCAAGCTCACTCCACATTGCAATGTGCTGCATTGTGAGTTTGTACATCAGCTATTTTTTGCTGTGTTGTACGTGTGTATGTGTCTCGTTGCGTACCAAACAGTGCCCCGACAGCCAGTCCAGCAGTATGTGGGCGGGAAAAAGCCGCCATGGCACTGAAGATGTCTGGAGCTCCATTTCCAAATGCCAGAAATGTCACCCCCTCAGCAGCCATACCAGTCAAGCAAAATGCACAAAATATGGTAATCAGAAAAAGATTCCAATCATGACTGCTATTGAGAAGTAATAATGTAATCTGAGAAGTTCTCACTGACAGAGGAACTATGATGGTCAGTCAACAATTAAACTGCACTACACTCCCTGAAGGGGAACTGATACCGTAACCAGAATAGGTGGGAAGTACTGCATCATAAAGGAATGGTTGTTTTTTCATAAGCACAAAAAGGATACAGCCACGTTGTGAGTGAGTCGCAGGGAAGTGGAGATAGCCGAGAGATTGGGACAGAAACTGTAGAGAAACATCAAATGAGTAACTGAAATACTGTACACCCTTGAAGTTACAAATTTAAAAATGAACACTGAAGATTCTACTGTGCAGCAACACAAGTAAATGAATAGCATTCAGCAGTTGAAAACATTCTCATATTTAGTGTGTACAAACTCTGAGTTACAAATAAAATGAATTACTCAACACTGAGAAGTTTACTGTACAGAGTATGTTCATGGTATACTAGGCTTGCAGATTGATATCACACAGGAAGGGGCATAGGACCACAATGGAAACAATTCCCCAGGACATTTTGGTGTTATCCTTTCAGCCCAAAAGTATGACTGTATCTTGTGCTGTTTGCATTTCCATCTAATAAAGTATTTATGGCTGGGACTTTAACTGATTAATTTAGATTACAGAAAGAATAAAACGATTAATAAATGTACGTATTTTAATCACGCTTAGCTTCTGTGATGCAAAAACTTTCTCACTGGATGAGTTTCAGGCCAACCAACAGACAACAAACCCCAGTGCACGTAATGGGAGAGAAAATGATTCTCATAATGATTAATTAATTAAATACAAAGCCTCTGGTTAATTCGATTTTATTTATTTTTTTGTATCGAGTCCCAGCCCTAAAAGTATTCAATCAATCAATAATGATTTTGTACTGTATGTGTGTCTCCTTTTGTGGGAATATAATAGGCATTCTTACAACTCAAGTAGTTAGATGACAACAACAAAAAACTTTCACTGCAGTCATGTGATCCGTCTCCATGTGATTACAAAGCAGCCCTAAAGATTACGTTCAGCTTTTGGCTGGTGTGTGCTTGCACGAGAGCAATAAAGAGAGAGCGGGTGTCACTGGACCACAGCAGACAGCACCACAATATGTAATCAATGGGAATGGAATATTGCATTAGGCTGTGCCTTTGGGTATATACTCTGCAGATGTACAGCATGCACTCACACAGAAACCCAACTACAAGTACAACTAATCATGGCTGGATATTTAACATTATTAAATATTTTACAGCAACAAAAGAGATGCTTACAATTTAGACGCAGTGAGTCCCAGGATAATGAACAGGAAGAGGAGCCACATAATCTGCAAGGAGGGTGTGGAAGATAAAGAATGTCAGACACTTGTTCTCTGTTTCGCTTTCATTTATGTACTAGAAAACAAGAACTGAGATTTATAAGCACTCACTGCCACTCAGGTGTTGTATCTGAAATAGGATCCAAGGCTAAGGCTAAGGCAATATTATTATTATTATTTTTTGTAAGATATTTTTGGGACTTTTTTGCCTTTATTGATAGGTAGCCAATAGTACTGTGACAGGAAATGGTGAGAGATGGGGGATGACATGCAGCAAAAGTCGTCGGGATCGGGATTCGAACCTGCAACCCGCAATCAATTTAACCGTTGCTGGACAAGAAATACGTACAATGAAAATGAAGAGATGTCTACACACTGCACTGTAGCTCACACGGGTTGAAATTAAAGGTTTTAAATGATTTCCCTAGAAGCTACAGTGCCGTGTGATTCTTTGTGTAGACTTGAATGTCAAGCCCAGATTTATTTCCACAGCCTGTTTGTTGCATTCAAGGAATTTGAGCAAGTTATTTTGACATTAAGTGAGTTGAATTAATACATTCACTCACAACTTCATTAGTCAGCAAGTGAGCACATGACTGGAACCCGGCCAGTAAGGCAATATATGGCTGACCGCAGTCGTTTTCTGCTGTGTACTCAAGAGTAATTCATTGTCATGGATAATCAACTGCTATATAACAGGAATGTGTATGACACCCACCCAAGACCATGCCCTCTCTATCTCTCTCTCTCTCTCACACACACACTTACACAGAGAGTGATGGTGAGAGGTGTGAGGTCAGGGCGAAGCAGGCAAAAGGCCAGTTTAAGGTAGTTGATGAAACCATCTTCCATATAGCAGTCTGGTGTGGTTTTCACAAACGTACAGCGTTCTGTAGCATTGAGGTTCATTACAAGGTCACACTGAAAATATAAGTAAAACACACACACACACACACACACACACACACACACACACACACACACACACACACACACACACACACACGTTATTTTACCAGATAGGCAGGTACATGTGTAGTAATGTAATGTATTAATAACAAATTAAGGTAATTGCTACAAGTAAATCCATGGCATTTAGCTACCCTGAGCCATTTCACAATAATAAATAAACACAAGTGGCACAAGTTGAACTTCTGGTGGGGACATGTCTACCACCCCACGTGACAGCTCTGAAAAAACACTTGACAACCTGCCAGGGGCTTGCGCACGGTTATTATAAACAAAACTAATATGCACCTAAGGCAATTAAGCATACATCAGTAAACGCGTCAATTCAATTTGGACGGGCAATGTAACAAGTCTAATTTAATTTCTCACTAACCTCATCCGTCGTCCCTTGAGCCATCACTGTGCGCCTGTCTGCGGTGCTCCAAACTAGTCTGATACCAGAACGTTTTGTAAGAACATGGATCATGTTACTGTCACTGTCAGTGGAGCCTGACGACACATGATGTTGATGACACAAAAACACCAGCAAAACGCAGAGTAAAATCCATGAAGTCATAATTCGCTTCATCCGGGAGCCACTTCCATTCCCTTTAAATAAAGAACAGCTGCACTGCACTACTCCAGGCGAAATATGTCTGTGTTCAATCTGCGTGTGCTCCATTTTAAATTGAATGTAACTATACGAGTCGTGTCTTGTAGCCTAGCATGCTTCTCTGAAACTCGTCTTTATAAACAAACGTCCGTGTACATTATGTACACAAACGTAGCCTGCTTCATTGAAACCCCGCCTGCTTCACCCCCTAGACTTGACGGCCGACGTTGCAACACTTCCAGAGCTCGGTCCCGCCCCCTGTCTCCTTTGCACCTTAGAGCAATTATTAGAACATTAGAACATAGGCCTACTGAGTTCTTGGTTGGTTCATAATATGGCAAGCAACTTGATGCGTGAATTGAATACACAGTCAGGACCAAATAAGCAGGGCTTTTTGTGTTGTCCTTTTAGTCGTACCACTGTAGGCTACTATTTGCAAACTTAATAAAGTATTCAATCAATCAAAGTCAAAGTCAAAGTTTATTGTGCTATTACAGAGGCAAACAAAAAGGTCAGGGTATCGTCATAATATAATTTATAGAATATCTTTACCAGTGTCCTTCGATGTAAAAGTCAAAATCACACAAGAATATCCATTTATATACAAACTCAGTGATGTAAATAGGTTTACAATGAGGGGGTCTCATATTTTAGATGAGTCCCATGAGGGACATTTTATGAGTCCCACTTCAACGCTAGGAGTCATATTTTGCCATTTTTACAAATTGCAGCATAAAACTACAATTTCATTTGATATGGTTATATTCATACAGAAAACAGAAGAAGAAATGATTATTATAACTAAAGCTAGCAAAATAAACTACAATAGAAAACAGTACAGTAGTACAGTAGTGCACCCCGTGGATGCAGAGGTCGTTGTTTTATTGGGTCCCTTAACTATAAACTGCGTTTTGGGATGCAAAATGCACCCTATTTTAATCTCTGCAAACTACTTGCCAAAATAAGAGCAGTTAGAAGTTTAAGTAAAGGTCCGCAAATATTTAACTAGAAAAAGTGCCCCTCGGGGCACAGGTCTCCTATAATAGGCCAATGTGAAAAGGGTGCCATTTCTTCTTATGCCTTGGATGGCAATTGGATGATTTGAGGCATTATGTTCCAAAAATGTGTTTTGCAAAAATCCACCTGTTGGTGGCGCTATAACAGGTCAATGTGAAAAGGGTGGGATATATTCCTCAGCCTAGTAGGAAAGTCTGTGAAAGATTTCACATAAATTGCACGCTGCATGCCTTCAGCCTGGTGGAGACAAATATTAACAATGCACTCAGTCTCAGAGTGTAGACCTCTCCCATAAAAGTTTTTCTCAGTTTTCTCATTTTTGGCCTGATGTTGGTGCTATGCTGTAGTCGAAAAGTTCCTCACAGCCACAGGGTCATACATTTCTTCATCATGGAAGCATGAATGTACAGATTGTACACAGCAATCTTTATAGCTTATTCAGAGAAGGGCAACCTTCTCGTTACCCTCTCGTTGTTACACAAAAGATCATAAAGATCCAAAAGATAACATTTTCTACAAGGCTACAGTATGAAAGGGTCTTGGATGGATGTTCATTCTAGAGTTGGTCGCTCATATACCAACGCAGCATCTTGTGAAGGAGTCTTGGCATTGTACCAGTTTCTGACCTCGTTGGTCACCACTGGACATAAGTCCTGCTCACACCACCTGAAATAGCAATTCAATTAATTAGCTGAGTTGTAAACCCACACAATTATATGCATGCTCTTTGTGGCAAGAATAAAATAATTAAAGGAGGAAAAAGATATGCACATCCCACAGTTTATACGGTGCTGGACCCAAAAAATTATCAAATGAAGAAAAAATGTAATGTCTGCACACAATATAATTCTATGCTTTCTCAACTTGAGAAAGCCCGGAGGGGCGAAACGTTGTTTCATTAGGTTGAAATAAAGAGGACAGGGAGCAGAATTATATCGTGTGCAGACATTCCATTTTTTCTTCATAAGAATAAAATAAGTTTAATTTTAAAGATGGAGTGCCACAATTCTTTCAGTTTTTCATGTGTCTATGAGGTGACAGTACTTCATTAGACACCCTGGAGTCGTTTTTATGTGCAATGGTGTATTAACTTTGTATTTGGGGTTTCTTCCTGGAGGCTGAACCCTTGACAGTCAAACGGGCCAATGAAATAAACAGTAATATAGTGACATCACACTATCAAAATCGTGGCACTCCATCTTTAAGAAATTCAATGAATGAATTATTTCTTTGTACCTGAGAGCAGCATACGTATCAGATGGAGATGCTCCTTTCCAAGAGGCATGGTCTATGAGCAGAGCACCTGAAATTAACAGTGGTGGAAAACGTACTAAGTATCAATACTGCAATGTAGAAACATTCTGTTGCAGCAAGTACAAGTCCGGAATTCAAAATTTACTTGAGTAAAAGTACAAAAGTATTGATATAAAAATGTAAAGTTCCAAAAGTAAAAAGTACTCATTATGCAGAATGTCCCATTTCACAAGTTTTCAAATGTGTACAATTCTTTTGAATATAGCAGATCTACAAGCTCACAATGTGTCGCAATGCATTATGAGGTTGTAGATTGGCTATTTTAATTTAATTATTGTATAGTAATCAAAATCTACAAAGTAACTAAAGTTTTCAAATAATTGTAGTGGAGTAAAAGTACAATATTTGTCTCTGAGATGTAATGGATATTTTGGCATTGAAAGTAAAAAAGACCTCAAAATTGTACTTAAAGGGGCATTCCACTCATTTTCAACATTTTACTATGTCATTAATATACCTTAGAGCTGTTGTGTGGAAATAATAAAAAAGTTCCCCCATTCTGTGTTTCCTAGAACTAGAGGTCTGAAAAAAATCATTAACATGGTGAAACACATCTTGATGATGTCATCAAGATGTGTTTCACCATGTTAATGCTTTTTTTCATAATTACAGTTCTAGGAAACACAGAATGGGGGGACTTTTTTTTATTATTTCCACACAACAGCTCTAAGGTATATTAATGACATAGTAAAATGTTGAAAATGGGTGGTTTTCCCCTTTAAGTACAGTACTTGAGTACAAGTACTAAGTTACTTTCCACCAATGGGAATGAAGATACAGCAAGTTTTTAAAGGAATGTATAACACATGTTCTGCTTGTTCGTGTAAATACCCATGTATATGCGTGCCAGGCTGTATGCCAGATCTCTAGCTGCCAGCTCTAGGTAGGTGGGGGGTCTGGTAGCTGCAGCCTGTACAAAGTTCCCCAGTCCACTAAGGGCGCCATCTACTGCTTTAATGGCTGGGGCCAGGGATGGAACACCAGAAGCTGCTCCTAGTAGGGACTACAAAACAGCCGCATATTAAATGCCTGTACTAGTCAAAGAGTAGTATAGGTCATTATAATTGTTGTTTTCTTTATTGCGGACCTTGGTGTGGGTGAAATAGGCCTGAAGAACCAGTCCTGAACTACGAGCAATGCAGCGCAGCACATCCAGAGACAAAACATTTGTGGTTCCTTCCCATATACTCAACACCTGACAGAGGTAGAGAGAGAGACTTCATGAAAACTTAATACAAGTTATTTTTATCTTAAAGCAGTATATTCATTGCAATATTCAAGCATTATTTTATGTTTCGTGGCACATTCTGGGATTTTCCTACCCTTCTATGCACATATGGAAAGTCCCCTTTTTTCCCTCACTGTATATGTTTCTTTTCCCTTTTTACCTCCATTATGATGAATTCCTGTTCTGTTCTTTGTCTATATAGAAGTGTCTATTTGTACGTCTCTAAATGTTTTGATGAATTGAACATGGTGGATCCTCTTGTAAACAAGTGTAATGCTTAATTGGGTCGTCCACTCACAGTTAACAGCCTTTGTATTGAGTTTGTGCTTGAAATGTACTGTAATTCTGCAAACTGTTACTAAATATTTCAATCAATCAATCAATCAATCAATGGAGAGCAGCAAGTGAAGACCATAGACATACTTGGATGCATGTGATGTATTGCCATGCTTTTTGTTCTCGCTCTGGATTGCCTAAATTGTAATTGAGGTGAATCTAACAAGAGCTTGCAGGTGGTTATGCGTGAATGGGCAAGATGAAGCAATGTTAAACATTAAGTTAAAGATCAATCCACAAAGTGAAAAGCCAACGATAGCTTAGCTGACAGCTAAGTCAGCTGATGAGGCAGACTGGCGGGAATCAGCTGAGCATCAACTGATGAGGACGGGGCTTGCCAGAACTAACTCTATTTATGTTCTACTTATGTAAAAAACTAAAATGGATCCCCCTATATAAACAGGAGGCTTGTTTAAACATACCGTAAATAAACATCATTCTCCCCTACAATGCATCACCTCACCTGAGCATCCCTAAGAATTCCAGGTAATCCTGTGTCCTCAATGTAGCCCTGACCACCAAAGCTCTCCAAACCCTCTGAAACCACAGCAACTGCCTGACAATGGACACAGAGAGAAAATAAGGGGAAATCAGTACTACTACAGCAATCCACAAACTCTCAACACTCTGTGATGCATCGTGAGCTTTATATGTTTGTATGACTTCTTTGCACCTGTTTCCCAGTGTAGAGCTTGACCACAGGTGTGAGCAGGCGCAGAAGGTGTGTGTCTAGCTGGGATGCCAGGCCAGCTTCTTCTCGGCCCAAAAGACGACACACGTCCATCACCAACAGAAATGCCCCACGGGTCTCTACCTACAGGAGAGGTAGAACGATTGGAAAAGTGAGTTTGTACATAGACTACATGTAAAATCCCTCTGTTCTTTGGTCTGTTGTGATTTCATGGCTCATCGTCTGTGTTTTGTTCTTAAATCTGCTGCAGTTAAGGCAAATTACTGTACATTTAGGACTATCCAGAATCGGGATTGACATCCGACCAGAAATCAGGTATTGGTCAATATCTACTACTAATGCCAGCTTGTGACAAATGCACATTATGTCATAATATGTATCTTCTATACGACTGATATAAGTACATGTGAATCCCTGTGAGGTGACTTTGAACACATTTCTATTTCATGTGGGAGGTACTGGGTCTGATTGTGCAGGTTAATTGGGTGATTGATACATCCAAGTGACCTGTTCTTGTGGATTACAATTAATAAGGGGTACCCCGAACGTTCATTCTTCTTTGGACCGTTTCGTTTGGACCGAAGGAACTATGCTGCAGATATTGGGACTTGGTTGGGTTGGGAGGGGATCATTGAAGTAACATTTTGATTTGTTTGTTGATTTGCTTTGTTTATATAGGGAGAGATAGGGACAGCCTGTTTGTGCATAAAGTGTATTTTGTTTTCCATTTGCCAATTATTACCTTTGTGGGGCTTCAAAATAAAGTTTCACTAAGCTAAGCACCTGCCGATCCTGTTGATTTTCCTTTAGCTAATTATTTGCCTTTCAAAGTAAAGGCTGATTGTTACAAGCTTACCTCCATTCTAGCAAGGGTCTGCATGTGGAGTGTGTGGTCTGCAAGGAACTTCCCAAAGGCAGTGCGACGAGTGGCATAATCACGAGCCAAATGGACCACCCTGAGAGACACGATTGCATGTTTAATCAGCTGAAATCTTAGCAACCTTAGAACAGTGGGTACACACACACACACACACACACACACACACACACACACACACACACACACACACACACACACACACACACACACACACACACACACACACACACACACACACACACACACACACACACACACACACACACACACACACACACACACACACACACACACACACACACACACACACACACACACACACACACACACTAGTAGTAGTATAGCCAGTTTGGACATAACACCTTCTCATGGCTGCTGCTGCAGAGATGCTATTGTGGATTCTGGTCACAGTCAACATGTTAGCTATGGAGGCCACGCCTCTCCCTTCATCTGACAACTGTACATTAAGGAGAGGGAATGAAGATGACATTCTTCGTTAGTATACACAGTATTAATTTATCCACAATGTTGTACAAGGAAGTACAAGAACTGCAACGCAATGTTGTGACTGCTGTCTTGTAAGCATGTGACAATAAAACCCCTGAACCTTGCATTTATAAGCCAAAAATAATTGCACTAACATAGAGATGATTGATGACATTAAATTTACCCTGTGTGCTGGCAGGCCATCGAGTAGTAACTCAGCAGTGGGCATCTGTCTGGTGCCCAGTTTGTCTTTTAGCCTCTGGACCTCTATTCCCTTTAACTTCCCTACCTCGTCTCGGCTCACCTCTGCATAGAAGAGAGACAACCCCCTGCTGCCCTGAAGGGTGGAAACATGAATACGCACTGTCTTTGATGGGAAAGCAAACAGTAATTAGAATGGTGCACTCAGTATAGCGCAAAGATTGTCACACACGCGCACACACACACACACACACACACACACACACACACACACACACACACACACACACACACACACACACACACACACACACACACACACACACACACACACACACACACACACACACACACACACACACACACACACACACACACACACACACACACACACACACAAGGAGCTGAGGTTTGAGTAGTGAGTGGTACCGGTGTAGTTGCCCCCTCTCCATCTTGGACTCTGGCCAGTGTGAGAGTCATGTCTGCATCTGTAGCAGAGGTGAACCATTTGAAGCCATGTAGTTTGTACGAACCATCTCCTTGAGGCACAGCCACTGTCTCCGTACCACTGGCTAGATATGCAGACAGGGGGAGAGAAGGCAAGAGATGCCAACATTACTGGATTCTGGACCTATTAGGCAACAGACAGTGTAGGTAGGATAAATTATAGTGTTATCACTGACCAACGTCTGATCCTCCTTTTCGTTCAGTCATCCATTGTCCAGATGTCCAGAAACGTTCAGGGTCACGAGACGTCAAACGACTATAGGCTTCATCTACTGGCCATGACACACCTAGACACTACAAACACACAGTGATCACTATGAAATCATGCTGAAACCCTCAATTATTTCAAAGTATAATATTGAAACTAGAGATACTTAACTGTAATCATTGGATTGTTGTGAGAAGAAGTATATTGTGTTTCTTCTGACCTACCTGGATGACTTTGGCAGCTCCATCGGTCATGGCCAGAGGACATGTGTAGAGACCAGAGGAAGGCGAGTACAAATACAGCTTACTCATTTGGTATACACGGCTGAAACAAACATACACACCCGCACATACACAACCAGTTTGACTATGTTAGTTATAGTATGCATTTGTTGTTTCTCAACTATATGTAGTAGGGCAGTATGCTATTAGAATGAGTGATGGGAGTGTTGTTGGTCAAATAGAAAAAAAGAAGGCAGTGGATATTCAGCAGAATTCGTAAAGGAAACGATATTAAGCCATCAGGTGCTAAGCTATAACTATTTGTTTGGTTGGGCGGCCCCCAAGTAAACATTATGGGAAGAGTTCCCTCACCTCCATTCACCAAAGGTCTTCTCATAGCCAATGGCAACCAGACCCTCCTGTGCAGACAGGTCTTTCATCCGTTTCCAAGCAGGAGAAGTGATGATGAGATCTACTCTGCCACCCCAGGGGTCAAAGTGTTCCAGCCGTGGAGGAGTGACCTCACATTCCCGACCCCACCCATCCACCTCACTTG
Source organism: Electrona antarctica (assembly GCF_951216825.1). Lineage (NCBI taxonomy): Eukaryota > Metazoa > Chordata > Actinopteri > Myctophiformes > Myctophidae > Electrona > Electrona antarctica. The sequence continues at coordinate 33,220,059 of NC_136793.1, read as the reverse complement.
CCAGCTTCGTTCCAAAAGCATGCAAGTCTGAGAACACTGCCTGTGTGATACACACAGACACACAGGTTATTTAAGACAATATAGAAATGCCTTCATTGATCAGAAATAATCAGAAGTAGTAGTAGTCTACATTTTAACTCATGCCCCTCACCTCCTGCTGTTCCTGGGGCAGATTTCTTATCAGATATCCTCTCAGTAGGGCATCTTCTAGAAAAGGATTCTTCAGCACTGGCTTGACTTGGAAGAATGGCCCTATCCTGGCTTTAGCGAATAATGGATGGCCTTCTGCCTCCCAGAGTTTGTCTTCATGAGACCTTCTGCCATGTTGAACTGCGCTGCTTGTTCGGTTGTGCCGGAGTGGTCTGTGCACCCTCCAAACCGACCGGTAACAGCTTGCACCTCTGTAGCAGTTGAGTGCTGGACACGCTGACATTGCTCAGGGAAACTGAGAATCCATGATAGAAACCTTAGTTGTCATGACATGCTTAGTTCGGAGCACTAGGCGTAAACATGCTAAACAACAATCCCTTTACCATATTTGTATTTTATTTTGTAGGACAAAGTATTGCTGATTGATTGATTGATTGATTGATTGAAGAATTGATTAACAGTTTGCAGAATTACAGTACATTTCAAGCACAAACTCAATACAAAGGCTGTTAACTGTGAGTGGACGACCCAATTAAGCATTACACTTGTTTCCAATAGGGTCCACCATGTTCAAATCATCAAAACATTTAGAGACGTACAAATAGACACTTCTATAGACAGAACAGGAATATGCATAGTCAAAGAAACCCTGTACAAGGGCTCCTGTTAAGGTCTTCAAGGTGTTTTTGTTGACCAGTGAGGAGATCCTGTAGAGGAATCTTGTTCTATGGTTGACTTTTTTGATTACGTTGGTGGCCATTTTATCACCGGAAAGATTAGCCTCCAGGATGGAGCCTATGTAGGTAATTTCATCTTTACGTGTGATAATATTGTCACCCACTTTAACCAAGAAGCCATTTGCCTTGCTGAGATTACTAATAGAGCCAAAGAGAATGGATTCAGTTTTTCCCAGGTGTAAAGATAGTTTGTTATCAGCGAGCCAGGTGCAGATTCTACCGAGTTCAGAGCCGAGGGCATTTTCAACCTGCAGTTTGTCCCTGTCCGAGACCAGCAGTGCTGAGTCATCTGCGAACAGGAACAAGTTGCAGTCACAAGCTGAAGTCATGTCGTTTACATATATTAGGAACAGTAGAGGCCCTAGTATGCTTCCTTGTGGAACGCCACAGCTCACTGGGAGGGGGGGGGGACAGTGTTCCGTTCACTTCCACCATCTGTTCTCTCCCCTCCAGGTAGGATTGTAGTTGTTCCAAAGTATTGTAGAACTAGTAATGTAATCTCTAGACGAATAAATCCAGCCTTGTGATCACAAAATTGTGTCAAAGTTCATGTCGCGGTGCTCAATGGCGTTCTTTCCAAACACGCACGCACACCAATGGCAACATTTTGACATGGTATGGTATAATGGTAATACATTTATTTGGGATAATATAGCCACATAAATACGTTTCAACTGTTGCACACTTACGAAACTACGTTTCACAATTTCCAATTTATGACAGCTTTAAAGACAACTGTTCATTTCTCAACTACAAATAAATGTTATAGGCCTACTTATGTTATTAAGTAGTTGCTACTAGTAACGAAAGAATGTTGGGAGAAATTTAAAAACCTGCCTTACCGTATCGACGGCTCAGTTTCCTTTCTCTTCACAGCTAAAATCTTGCCTTCAAAATAAAATACACTAATATGTATTTGGAACCTCAATTTGGACCTGGGATCCAGAGTAGTTGATTTGTATTCATTTCAAAGTAGTTGGTTTTGGAAACACCACTGGCGTTTGTTTATTAGGAGTGTGTGCGCGCGCGCCATATATATAATACACACACACACACACACACACACACACACGTACGGTATCTAGATAGGCTTATATACCGGACCGGTGTGTGTGTGTATATACAGTAGATTACTGTAGTTGGTGGTCAGAAACTGAAAACCAGGTTTTCAAACATAAACATTAAAGCGAACAACACTCTCATCACTGACAAGCTTGATGTGGCCAACTACTTGAACATCTTCTTTACAAACATAGCAACAACGCTGGTTAACAATCTGCCCTCCCACTCTGGGCTCTTTGGTGTAGAGCACATTAAAACCTTCTACAGAAACCTAGGTGTTTGTAAAGACGATTTTAAACTAGTTATGGTAACAACTGATGAGGTACTTAAGAAACTGAGTGCCCTCCAACCCCACAAGGCCACTGGCCATGACAATATTCCCTCCAGATTTCTCAGAGACTCAGCCATCTCTATAGCTCCAATCATCACCCACATAGTAAACCTCTCCATCAAACAGGGACAGGTCCCCCTAGATTTCAAACTGGCCAAAGTAACCCCCCTGCACAAGAAAGGGAGTAAATTAGACCCCGGCAACTACCGCCCTATTTCTATTCTAAGCTCCATCTCGAAAGTGATGGAAAAAATAGTCTATGAACAGGTTGAAAAGTATCTTGCCACTAATAAATTATTGTACGAGTTCCAATCTGGCTTCAGAACATCCCACTCCACTGACACATGCCTTCTCTATTTGAGCGACCACATCAAACAAGAGGTGGATGCTGGCAAATACTGCGGCATGGTCATGCTGGACCTCCAAAAGGCTTTTGACACCGTGAACCACTCCATACTGGTTAACAAGCTAAAAGCAATTGGTTTCGATAGCACATCAGTGAGCTGGATGCAATCCTACCTGGAGGGGAGAGAACAGATGGTGGAAGTGACACTGTCCCCCCCCCTCCCAGTGAGCTGTGGCGTTCCACAAGGAAGCATACTAGGGCCTCTACTGTTCCTAATATATGTAAACGACATGACTTCAGCTTGTGACTGCAACTTGTTCCTGTTCGCAGATGACTCGGCACTGCTGGTCTCGGACAGGGACAAACTGCAGGTTGAAAATGCCCTCAGCTCTGAACTTGGTAGAATCTGCACCTGGCTCGCTGATAACAAACTATCTTTACACCTGGAAAAAACTGAATCCATTCTCTTTGGATCTAATAGTAATCTCAGCAAGGCAAATGGCTTCTTGGTTAGAGTGGGTGACAATGTTATCACAGGTAAAGATGAAATTACCTACCTAGGTTCCATCCTGGAGGCTAATCTTTCCGTTGATAAAATGGCCACCAACGTAATCAAAAAAGTCAACCAAAGAACAAGATTCCTTTACAGGATCTCCTCACTGGTCGACAAAAACACCTTGAAGACCTTAACAGGAACCCTCGTACAAGGCTTCTTTGACTATGCATGCACCTCCTGGTACCACAGCACCTCAAAGGCCCTTAAAACTAGGCTCCAGACTTCCCAAAACAAACTGGTCAGGCTCCTACTTGGCCTCACCCCTGCCCACTTTGACAGACTGGCATGGCTTAGGGTCGGCGACAGAGTACAGCATCTTGCAATGGGTCTGGTCCACAAGATTCAATACTCCACCAAGATACCCATGTACCTGTCTAGATACTTCCTTAATGTTAACGAAGTCCACACCCACAACACCAGAGGGAGTGCAACGAACCATGTACAACCCAGATTCGGCACAAACAAGGGACTAAATTCTTTTCGCTCCTATGCCACCAAAATGTGGAACGCCCTACCAACAGTCATTAATTAAGACATGCGAATCCCTTGACTCCTTCAAAACCGCTCTCAAAGGGCACCTACGGATGGCTGCTATTCGAAACTGGACCCCGTAAAATCTGAATCCCCCCCACCGCCCCCTTTTCCCCTCACTGTGTTTCTTTTCCCTTTTTACCTCCATTATGATGAATTCCTGTACTGTTCTGTCTATATAGAAGTGTCTATTTGTACGTCTCTAAATGTTTTGATGAATTGAACATGGTGGACCCTGTTGTAAACAAGTGTAATGCTTAATTGGGTCGTCCACTCACAGTTAACAGCCTTTGTATTGAGTTTGTGCTTGAAATGTACTGTAATTCTGCAAACTGTTAATAAAATTTTCAATCAATCAACACATACACAACACTCAAAATCAAATATTTGTCAAAATGGTAAACATACTATAGCAGATTATTATTACAATCCCCAAACCTAAGAATAAAAAGTACATTAGCCTGGATACTTTAGAGTGGTTATTGTATTTGTTTTATTGTTCCATGTAAAGCGTGTCAAAAATACAGTAGAACATCCCATAACTATTTTAAAATCTCTTCGATCATTGTACTGTATAATTATGAACAGAGCAACATAAATGAAACATATCCGAACATAATTGAAAACTGTTTTGCCACAAATGTTTGTTTTTTCTTCTTGTGATTTCAAAATAAACATAATCACATAACTGGAAGGAGGGATTTATGTGAAATAACCATACTGATAAAACGCAGTAAGGAGTTTTGACTTGTGGGTGTCTCACCAACACACAAACTTGGTTGTACTCTGTAGAACCAGGATACAGAAGGTAAGAAGCAACACCGATCTGATACTAGGTGTTTTGCATTAGCACAAATTGAAGAGACTGAATATGCGCTAAACTGAAGAAACCCAACCGGTGAAGTTGCATCTGGAATTATTGATTTGAGTGCCTGGTAAATTCTTTTAATCCAATCACAGATAAGAACGAGGAATAAAAATAATCGTCACAACATTTGAAATAAACAGAAACAGTATTAAACATAACAGTTTAAGTCACCATCAATTGGGGTTGTAGAGTTTAACACATTTAACATACAGAAGTGAGTATATAAAAAGACTAAAAAGGAGACAAAGGGCTCTGACCAAAAGGCTCGTTTCAACCGGACCAATGCAGGACTTTCCGAAACTCAGAGAGCATGCTGGTGCTAACTAAAACACTGAAACCAAAAGCTCAAGATAAAGTTCTGATGAAACGAGCGGGACAGTCACATATTGACAACATCCTCAGATGTGCTTAGGGACCTTTCATGTCCCTCCAACTCAGATGCATGAAAGAATATCCAGTCTTTAGAGAACTATCAAGTCCCAGGTGCAACTGTTAGTCCAGTCCATTGACTCGGTCCATTTATGTGCATATGTGGGCCTCTTCTTCCCTTTCAATCGGTTCTCTTCCATCCTTTTTACTCGCCTTTGGTAAGAAGGTCCTCTATGTAGGCATCTAGTTCATCATCCGTGTTTATGTCAATGTCCTAGAAGTATCAGATTGGCATATTAAAGTGTGTGTTTAAGTGTGAAGACATAACAAATATACAGTAACTATATTCAGTGTTATAATGGCAGTGAAGAATAAAACAATCTCTCTGATGGAAAGATTCAAGTGGAGTTTAAAATCCAACTACATTATCAATATCACAAAAGTAGGGTTTAAAATAATAACCAGCAAGCTTCTTTTTTTTTTTTTACCTCCTGTACTTTCTGCAGAAGTGCTACAATATTGGTTCGCAATTTCTGTAGCTTCTCATCTGCCTCCTTCAGTTTGATCTCAGCATTGCTGCTTTTCTCCTCCACAGCTTTGGCCCTGGCGTCAGCTCTGCTCTGGTAGGAATTACACAACGACTGGAGACCCAGCTCATACTGCTTGAAATACTCTTGCTAAAGACAGAGGAAAAGTCACAAATATACCATGAGACACAATATCAGAACTATTTCAAAACTATTAATAGCACTGTGAAGCATGCTGGCCATGATCCATTTACACATAGTAGAGGTATACACGTTTTAAATACTCAATTAAATGAAAACCATGTTTGAACAAATTCTGAGTTGAGGGTCAAACCCCCAAATCGGAGATCTGACTCACCAATGGAAAGGCTACCAGCTCCTCTGCCGTCATGCTGTTGACATCATCCTTTGGGATCCGAAAATCAGGAGGAAAAAAATAGCGGAGCAGGTTTCTGGTGAACACACACCACACAGATTACTCAATGAAGAATCACCCATTTTCTAAAAACAATGTACCATTTCTAGCCTCGTATTTAGAATCTTGTGACAATAACTTAGTGGTTTAGTGTAGCCAGGGACAGATGTCAGCTTACCTGATCATGGTGACCAGGCTGCCAGTCACCTCTCGACTGGTTCCTGGTTGGGTGGTGTCAGGCTCCATGGGTGCTGGCCCCTTCTCCGTCTCCTGCTGTGTGTCCGGGGTCTGAGAGTTTGGAGACGGAGGTCGCATCAACCGCACGTCATCACTGCCCTTGAACACCCTTTGCAAATAACACAGTGCAATTGGCCCATAAAAAAATCATTTTTTGTCATAAGTCATGTCACATTTGCCATTGACAATGAAATGAGAATTTACGTGTCTGAGCAAATCAGCTTTTTTGCCAACACAAACATTAAATGCCATAGACAATGAAAGGAGAATTTACACCATGTGTCTGAGCAAATCGGCTCTTTGTGCCAACACAAACATTAAATGCCATCATTGACAATGAATGAAGAATTTACTTTTTATGTGTCTGAGCAAATCAGCTTTTTGGGCCAACATTAAATGGTTAAAAGATAATAACATAAGTTGACATATGAATTCATGAGGAAGTATATTCATTTTGTTATTGGATGATGTACGATGATTAGAGTGCCCCTCAATTCACACAGGCGTGAACATTGAACAAACTTTCAAAATAAAACATTCAAATAGTCTGAGTAATTAGAAATTTGCAGTCATTCTATGCAAAAGGGTTTCGGCCATCATCAATGAATATGTGAAAGCAACCCAATCAGTATAAACAACTGGAACTTACCAGCGGTCTTTCTGTGTATTTCTGGGAACATAGTCAAATTTCACTTTCCAACGAACATTGTGCTTGTTGGCCTCCACAGCAACCACTTTTCCCGTGAACCACTCCTTATTCACACGCACTTCAACCAGCAAACCTTTATCTAGAGTAGGAGGGAAGGAAATCCACATAGTTCCACTTCATAGCAGTTTGCAGCTTATATATAACCTTGGTTCATTTAGTAAAGTAGTGGAGACCCATGTCTCTCTGCCTTACCATTCTTAGGATCCTTTTCTGGATCCTCCACTGGAGACTTTTCAGATGCCTACAGACAAAAACAATTATCAACACCATTATCAAGGGCCATTACAAGTACAGAATGTTAATTTCCGTGGCGAGGTGGAGAAATGAAAACGAGAAATAGAAATGATTCCTGTCCAAATGCAATAAAAAAGGTGGTAGGCCTAGTTGGACTGGAGTGGTAAGGTATGAATGACATGCTCCATAGAAAGTCGTTTATTAGAGAAGGAAATAGATACTTCTACTCAAAGAGAGGTTAACTGGAAGAGTCAGTCAGCACATCTAGAACAGATGACAGAGAAAAGCCCTTTAAACCTTGTGAGATGCGAGGACGAAATCGACACGGCTCCACTTGAGAGTGGGTTAGTAGTCGGACCGGGTGGGTAGTGGGGGTATATTCTACCTTGGCCTGTGGGGCAGCTTTGGGCACAGGGGAGGGTGGTATGAGGGGTTGTCGTGTTGTTGTAGAACCTACACCCTTCTTCTCTGGCTGAGGGGGTGTGGCCACCTGCAATGTCAACATCACAAAGGGGCTCTGAATGGAGTTGTAGTTTACTTTATAAGGAAACCCCTTTCAATTGAAGTGTACCCATCTCGTCATCCAAGGGAAGCAATTATATTGATGATAAAGGCCTTCTAGATTTCTGAAGGCCCACACCACTACACAGTATTTGTAGTGGATTGCCTTAACTCAGCGGTCCCCAAACCTTTTTGGCCATGCACCCAGTTACCTCCTAACCTAGCTGACACACCCCCCAGCGCTCAGTCTCATTGTATTTGGCCGAAAATGATAATCTTTTAATGATTATGGCAAATAATCACAGCATGTCACTGTACTGAGAGACATGCTGCTGTACACTCCCACAGCTGCTCTATACATCTCCTTACAACAGTGTTTTACATGGTTTTGCAGTTTGTGTTAAATAACACCATAAAACCACCATTACCCTTTTCATGTCATGCACCCCTAAAGAGCGTTCGAGCACCACAAGGGGTGCACGCACCACAGTTTGGGAACCCCTAAGGCTTAACTAAACATATCAAACGGAATCACTCCAAGACAGAATTGTTACAGCTCTGAATGATACTTCCCAGACAATTCCAGTAACAATCAATCTGAACCTGAATTAGAACAATCACTCTCACAGGACAAAGCAGCTGAGGTCTATCCAATGCATTTCTAGTGTGATGGGGAGGCTGGTGCAGTGGTTTAAATATGTGCCTCTTTAACAACTTGAACCCCTTGCTGACCTACAGTAGGATTGGAACCTCAAGTCCTCAACTCATTACAGCTCGTCAGCCTTCCTATCCAACATGTGATGAAATGGATGACACAATCTCCATTTTGAACTTTTGTTTGTGTACCTCAATCTTGCCACGTTTGAGAGGTGTTGCTTTCTCCACAGGTTTCCCCCGGGTACCAGCTGCTGCAGCCATCTTGGATTTCTTTGTTTGGGGTTCTTCTTCACTCTCTTGTTCACTCTCGTCCTCCTCCTCCTCCTCCTCCTCCTCCTCTTCATCCTCCTCTTCTTCATCCTCCTCACTATCCTCCTCTTCTATTATTCTCTTGCGTTGGCTTGCAGCTGTTTTGGCAGGTAGAGCTCTGGGTGGGGTCTGTGGAAGGACAGAGGATATCACAAATACAGAACCATACATCAGTAGGTGCGTTTCCATAAAGCCTTTTTTTGTGCATTAAGGTTCTTTCGCAAAATCTCCTGGATGGAAACACCTCAAAATGCGTATAAGTCTGCATTTTTCGCAAAAACACTTTTTCGCTTGAAGGTGGCGGCTTTTGGGGCTATATCGAAAAAGTGAAATGCGCAAATGGGGTATGGAAACACTTGCGGAAAATATTTCTAATTAGAAAACATTGAACTCGCATTATATCACTTTTGAACAGTTGGAAAAGAAAAAAACACACGCGATGGCGAGTAGTGGACTTGTGGAGTGATCGAACGGGAGGGTGGGTGGGATGTGGATACATAAATTATTAAATTTACACACTCGAGTCTCGAAGCCTCTGTCTGCAGGCTGAGGCTCTTTTGCTCTCCCCGGTGAGGGCGTTCGCCGTTGATCATGAAGTTAGATCGGTGATATTTCTCCTAAACAGCTCGGAACGAAACGGACGAGAGGAGACTAGTAGTCAACAACAGAAGCGACATCAACACGGCCAAAATGGAAATGTACTGTCAAGTCGCAGGGCAGGGGTCCCGATCGTCCCTGTACTTTGAAAACGAAACTATACCAGTCCCTGTCTAGTCAAAAACACACGCCTATTTATTTAACAGCCTGTTTGAAAGACAGCCTGTCCCAGTGGCCCATCTGGACAGCGGACTTCATGCAAGTGTGTGTGTGTGTGACATGATAAAATAATCGTGTAAGATTATCCTGTAGTGTGTGATGCAGATGCTATCAGATTTCAGACATCAAACGGTAAAATAAATGTCAGATAATATGCACCTCTCTGCGGGTCTCACTTGACTGGCAAAATAGCGCCATCTACTGCTTATTTAATATCTCCAAAGAAGAATTTTATCAGTGGATGGAAACAAGAAAAATACGCTTTTCTTTTTTCGAATTACTTACTTATTCCCTTCCTATTTTCGAAATGTTTTGATGGAAACCCACCTACTGACACACAGGACAGCATTGTTTTAAAATTGTAAGATGGTATGGTAACCCTAATGAAATGTACATCATATGTCATCATCATCTGCGGTCGAGATCATGGAGATATATATATAAATGTACAATGATACTATACAATTATTTCCTTTCCTATATCATAAACCAGTTTCTTAATATTTGTAGGTGAACGATTGTACATTGTGTTGTGTGTATGAGATTTGTATTTGGGTGTGATGGACCCCAGGAAGAACAGTTGCCATGCTTAGGCAAGTGCTAATAGAGTATCAAAGTCACTCCCACTTCCCCAATTGTCACACAAATGCATCCCTCTACCAGTCCTGGTGACACTATTCCCACTTAAGCCTCTACATTTTGACTATCATCAACAGTTCCATATCCTCTGGTTGTGTGCCCAATTCCTTCAAACATGCAATTATTCAACCTCTCTTGAAAAAAACAGTGGAAAAGCCTTGATCCACTAGTCCATAGCAATTACAGACCCATCTCCAAACTCCCGTTTATCTCTAAAATTCTGGAAAAAGTAGTCTGTAACCAACTTCAACATTTTCTGAACAATAATATTTTTGATAAATTTCAGTCAGGTTTCCGTCAGAAACACAGTACGGAAACCGCTCTTCTTAAAGTTTCTAGTGACATTATTATGAAGGCTGATGTCGGCGAGTGCTCAGTGCTGCTCCTGCTTGATTTAAGCACAGCTTTTGACATGATTGACCATTCCATCCTTCTCGGCAGGCTCCAACAGTGGGTAGGTTTAAGTGGTTTGACCTTGGAATGGTTCTCCTCCTACCTGTCAGATAGAAGTGTGTCTGTCGCTGTCGACAGCTATGTTTCCTCCTCAGCTCCTCTGACCCCCAGGACTCCATCTTAGGACCTATCCTTTTCTCCCTTTACATGTTGCCACTTGGTGCGCTTATAAATAGTTTTGAAGGTGTATCCTATCATTGTTACGCCAATGATACCCAACTTTATTTCTCCTTTAAGCACAATGACATCAACAAATTCGATATCCTGCATGATTGTTTAGCTGGAATAAATAACTGGATGGCACTTAACTTTCTTCAGTTGAATGCTAACAAAACAGAGATCCTTGTCATAGGCCCTGAAAACATCACTAACGCAATCCGGCTTTCCTTGGGCCCGCTGGCTTCCAACATGACTGACACTGCGAAACATCTGGGTGTCTTTTTCGATAAACACATGAACTTCGAGCCCCACGTAAAGAAGGTCACCCAATCATGTTCTGGGGGGTGTAGCACCCCCAGAGATCGACATCAACATTTTGTTTGCATACATTTGCATAAATCACACAGGTGCCATATTTGGAATAAAAACGTAGATTCTTTGCCGAAAAGCTACACTTTTGCATGTCTGATAAAGTAAAATGATCAGTAAATCGGTTTATTAAGCAGCCTATAGACTGTTTCTGGTTGTAAACAATAACAGCTTTGCAAAAGTCTGGTTTGTGAATGTTGCCCTGGGAAATTACATCAACTATCAGAGAAACGGCTGTTCGTTATCTAGTTATAGCCAGTTCAGGAAGTTTTCAATTTGCTTTGAGCCTGCCCATTCCTAATGGTGTAAACAGCTGACCCGATGTTGAAGGGTCACATCTCTTCCAGCAACAGTAGACTCTTGACACAATAACTATTCTCAGCTCAAAACCTCAAACATAATGTGAGACACTGAGGGACCACAACTTACCCGTGAGCTGCGTACGGGTAGGGGTGTTTTAGCAGGAGCTTTGGAGGCAGGCCTGACTGGAGGAGGAGAAGCCTTTGCTGCTGCTCTGAGTCTGGACAGGTCAACTTTTTGAGCAGGAGCGGACGCTGCGGGTGTCCGCGTGGGGCGCTGAGGAGTGCCTCGCGTCGGAGGGGCAATGGGGGCATTTTTCAGGTGAGCTGGGAGAGGTGGAGAGCGGGGACGTGTTGAGGACCTGGTGGCCTTGGGGACAAAGACAGGGGAACAAAACATGCATGAAATAACAGAATTAGAGTTTGCATAAAGACTACTACGCTGTTTTTCAAACCTTTATGTTTATATTGGGAATAGTACGTTTTAAACGATTATGGAAATCAATCACTATACATTAACCAATAATTTTAATTAAATCATTTAAACATAAAATATTGTACATAATTGTTACTCATACAAGATATAAGTTATTCTGTTTTTCAAAGTGACCATCAGCAGTTCTCACACAAAGTGGATTTAATAATTAGTTCTACAAGCTTGTCATTCAAATGTGGGACGTGCACTGCTTTGAGGTGCGCCACTAGAAGTGACAGGTGAACCACAGCCACGAGTCCTGTGACGTCAACTTTATCCTGTTGGTTAACCCATTTTGGGCAGGAACCCCTTTTGGTGTTTCTAGCATTATGTTATACTTTAGCTATTGAAAAATAGCAGATCTACAAGCTCATAGCACGGCACCAAGTGCCGCCCTATGAACTTGTAGGTCTGCTATTTTTAAATAAACGTGTAAATGTGCCTCAAATCTTTGAATATATATTCTTTCAGAGTTTCAGTTTTTCCTTTTTATTTTTCAGAATCGATATTTATCGATTTATAGATATCTTCAACAACACTATACATGCATGCATAGAGGGAGCATACAGACCAGTGCTGTTTCAGACAGCTGGCCTCTTTAGTGCTACAACATAAAAAGTGAATGAGAGAAGTTTGCTTGGTACCTGTGAAGAACTCTCAGATGGCCTCATGCTGACCTCCAGTGGTAGCTTCCTCACATCTGCAGCAGATTTGATAGTGGTGGTTTTCTAAGAGGAGGATAAATCTTCTGTAAATTCTCAGGTACACAAATGGAGTATGAGAAGGTTTGTTTGATTATAAATGGAGATACCTGCAAGGACTCGAGTTTCTCTTGCTGCTGTTTGATTTTGTCTGTCAGTTCTTTTTGTTTGGATTCAGCTGTGGGCTTGTCTTTCCTGAGAATTCCACATGGCAGGTTCGGTTTCTGTTCTGCAGCGTCACACCTGAAACAGATGTAGTCGCATGGGAACAACGATCACTACAGTACAGGGTTTTCATACTCGTACATGGACTTTAAAGTAAAATGTGAACTGAAAGAATCTCCCACTCCCACGCCCAGAAACATGGCTGGGCACACATGGGAAAAAAGTACAATAAACCCATCCAATCTGTGTTCTGTGTTCAGGGAATGGGTTGCCCCAGGACCCAACACAAATGACATTTTGTCGGGACTCCCGCGGGTCACGTGATTCCCGGGACAGAATGAAAGTCAACAGGAGTGGGCAGGAGCGGGAATGACATCGATCATAATGATCATTTTCAACTGGTCGCACTGCCAACCAAAAGAACAGAAGCGCCCATTTTTGTTGTAGTCAACTTTGACGCAAGTCAAAAGAACTACATACCCAGGAGGAGGATGAAAACTTCCTCCATGCAGTTCAGTAGGGCTGGACGTTTTATAGTTTTATATGAATTACATGACAATGTGGCCGTGCATGATTCTGCATCGCGCCGGTGACGTGATATAATTGATTATTTATAGCCAGATCATCCTGATGCATTTGTTTAGCTACATGAGCTCCCTGTTAGCTCCCTGAACAGCTGTTCTGAGCGAATGTTCTACAATAAATCGTCTCCCTTCTTTCTCCCAACAGAGTCCCTTACACCAGTGGTTCCCAAACATTTTAATTTATTAGCCCACGGACCCCCATTTGAAAGTGCCCTTCTCAGTAGGGTTCTATAACTATCCGTAGGCTTTAGTTTAGCCTATATTGTGTTTTTATTGGCTATTATATTAACTATTAGCCATAACAATATTGACAAAGCACTTGTTAACTGTTAAGCTTTTAGTTCTGTTCAGGGAAAAACCGTGTCATAGGACTTAAATTATTTTAAAAATATTATGTTCATTTGAAGAGTCAGAACTGTTCTTGGTTTTGTTTTAATAGTGATATGAATATACTGTATTTGGTAGTCAAAGTTAAATCCACCACTGCCCACTTTATTTTATTGGTAGGCTATCTGTCTTGAGAAGCAGGAAGAGATAGATAGATAGATAGATAGATAGAGTGCATCTCCAATTCTGCATGAGTAATCATGCCGAATTGGACCGTGACTGGCATTGGCCACAGTGGTCAGCCAGCCCCCCCCCCCCCCCCCTCCATACTTAAAGTTTACTTTCAAAATGGTGCAAGAACCCTGTTATGTGTTGGGCCTTTGAGGATGTGTTGTTTAAGAAGGCATTATATTAACCACACATTAACTATTCCTGTTGCCATATACTGTAGCACAAAATGCCATATAACACAATTGCCTTTCCTAATGACTTTAAAAAAACAAAACAAAAAAAAAACAGGAGCGGGATGGGAGCGGGAGTAATTTCGAGTGGGAGCGGGATGGGATCAGGAGTGGGACAGGATGGGATTTTTTTTTACTCTGGTCCAGGACAGGATTTTTTCTGTGGGAGTGGGACAGGACAGGTGTGAAAATCCACTCCCGTGTCAGTCTCTAATGTGCACATCGCGGCATACACACAGAACAGCTACATAGCCTACGCCTATTGTTAAATAGTGTATGAGAGTTTTAGACACACAAACACAAAAGTAGACTTAAAATAGTCAGACAAACATGATCTTTACTGCACACTATCAAAACTAAAAAGTTTGCTTTGGACAAATTAATCTGTTTGATAGAGGAGGCGGCATTCTTCTTACTAGAGCCATAGCCTACTGATGCAAGTGTGCATGCTTACCGTATAGACTACGTGCGCTCAGGTATAAACAGTTAAAGCTGTCGTTATACAAAGTAGTAGCCATTAAGTGTGAATCTAGGAGGACGCGTTCTAGCATTTCATTCTGTCCCTGCACGTCAAAAAATTACTGATACCACGCCGTGGTACTGCGTTCTACGAGCATGACACCACTGGTCACCAGTGTATCGGGATTTTCAGACAGGGAGGGACACAACGTTGATCAGTGGCAAATCTTTGGCCAAAATCCAGCTCTTCTCACGTGTGGCCGTGCGTGTGAAACGAGCGCAAGCATGTCAATTTCAGACGACATGGAACATCACTGTGAGTGTTCAGAAATCATGCTGTTGTGGCTGGGTGTGGGATGCAAAGAACAGCGCATGGAGGGCTCTATTTCAGTGAGTACCTGTCCTGGGTGGGGTCAGGATTCATCAAACACACCCAGCTGTCAGGGTAGCGTTTGTCCACGGCATCCATCTGGAACGGTAACGTTCTCCACTTTAAACACTTATCTATGGAGAGAGGGGGGGAAGCAATGTGTCTGTGTTGCAAGTGTCACTCTGGACTGTGTGCTTATACGTATTTATTGCAAGCTTTGTTTGTAACTCACCACACTGTATGGTAATAGGTATCTCCATGGCACGACGTCTCTTGTATCTCTGTTCTGAAGAGGGAGGTGCTATCCAGCTGGCAGACAGGTAGCCAAACTCATCCCAGAACTTCACTATGCCCTTCTGAGCTGCATAATAAACAAACATGTTAATTAATACTGAATGCAGGATACTTGTGTTTTCTTTACCCAGATGAGTACAACTAACCAACTAGCTACAACTTTGACCTTGCCATCTCCGCTATGTCATTAGCCTCGGAAACCACAGGCGTTTTTACTACGTCATCAACCCCTGATCTAGTAGTAGAAATACTATTTAGTCATCACATAATAAACAGTATACAATATAAATAAATGTAATATGCATATGCATATATGTAATATGTATAAACAATATATAGACAGAATAAAGAAAGTCAACAGTATTTAGTAATTACTAAAAAGGCACAGGCAGAAGCAAAATGATTATATATGCATGTCCTACATTTATATCAATTTAAGATACCCTCCAGAAATAAAACAAAAACATTGTGTGTGTGTAAAATGTAATTAACTCACCAATGTTACTATCCTTCCAGTACTGAGCGAGATGCTCTCCCATGGATTTCAGAAGATGCCGATACTCCTTGGCGTCTGCAAAGTCTTGTTTGTTGTGAGTAGGTTCAAGTACTAGATATGGAACATCTACTACTCCCACTACACCTCCGCAGGCCCTGGAAAACAAAGAAATAATTGCCCACTCACCTGACTAGAAAAAACACAATGTCATTTTGGGGATTGTAGTCTCCAAACCATCATTCAATTGGATTAAATCCAATTGTTTGACAGGAATCAAACAGTTTAAAAAACAAGCACCAAAAGTAACGTAACATCGCCTTCTCAGAGAAGTGTGCAATGAGTCATTAGTACAGATACCCTAGATTTTGGTCAAAACATCTATAATTTATGAGGTACCAGGGACAGACCACATCCAGTCATTTTTTGTCCTGAATAGATAGACTAAAAAAAATTATATATATATTTTATTATATTATATTATATATTATATATATATTATTATTATTATTGATTATCCTATTGTGTGTGTTTTACTCACATGCCTCCCTCGAGCTGGGGGCCTGTTTTCTCGTACATCTTGATGAGGCGAGAGCAGTTGTACACAAACATCCCATCAAGCTCCCTCTGGTCAATGTTCACCCCGAATATGAAACTCAGCTCCTTGGGCTCCTTTAATGCTCTGAGGAGAGGAGGAAGGAATGAGATCGAGGGAATAAAGAAACATTTCAGCGAGAACCTTTTAATGGGTTGTCCAGCCACTATGCAAGCCACTGTTCAGCTTTCCGAGCACATGGCAGGCAGTGGGGTTTTAATGGAACAGTATGCAAACTGTGAGCCTTACTTCTGTTTGGTTTCATGGATCTTCTTCTTCATGTCAGCATCCCGCCGAAGCATCATCGCAGTGTCCTGTGCCTTCCTTACGAGCGCCTAGAGATGGGTAGGGAAAGGAAGAGACAGAGGCCAGTGATTGGAGATGTAACATAATGGCTCTTGCATGTTACACAAATTATGATTTGAGATTAAAATGGTTACCATTTCTAATAGCAAATTCTATATAGAATCGAATTACCGGGGGAACAACTCAGACCGAGATTGTATCTCCCAGGTGAATATCTGTAAATATCCATTCATATCATTCTGAGAGAGACATTAACTATCCAGGGTGATGTGTACTGTCCATCTGTATTAGTGGTGTCTTTGTGAAATTTGTAACATACTGGCCCGATGTTGTAAGTTACAAAGTCTTTGAGGTTAGAGAATGGCTTAACACTTATACCGCCATTGGCCGAGATCTACGTCAATTAAAGCTCATTATATAATAAAACCGTCAACGTCATTGCCGTAGATCAATGGCAATTGCGCTTTTATAGCGCTTTCGATTGATCAAGCCATAATGCTACATCGGGTTGCTAGCCGGTGCTCTCAATAACACACATCGTGGCCATAATCACCCATTCTATCCGTTTCTTTCAATCGCCTGTATCTCCTATTCCTTGTCTCAGATGGCATTTTTGGTCAAAACAAGGTTTATTCCAAGGCCCAGAGCAGACGATGCGATCCTTCTGCATCATGTTAAAGCAGCACCCGCGGCCATTTTTTACAAATTGCAGCATTTAACTCCCATTTCATTTTATATGGTTATAATGTGGTTATATTCATGTATAAAACGGAAGAAGAAATTGTTGAAGCTAGCAAAATAAATTAGAATAAAAATAATGCTCTACATATTTCATATTATTTTATATGAAATCTATAATAATTCTGCCAGTTTTAACTGTTAATAAATTGTTATGTTGTTGGTTTAGGTTTAGAAAATGGGTTTGCTAATATTTTCTGTTGCCCCAGTGCCCTGCAGTTGTCTTTGGCACTTTTTTGGGGGGGCATCTTAATGTGTGTGGTGGCACTGGTTCTGATCTTAAATCCCTTTATTTTAGATCGTTTTTAGTAATAGTACAACATAAACATTACAGAGACTGTAGCCTAGTTGTCACTGTACAATACTTTAAAACAGTTGTCATGTTGCACACATGCCTAAAATTGCTGTTATTTGCGCTGCCAAACTCCAGCTTGTCACACTCCAGGCTGCATGAACAGCGCTGCTCGAGCACTGTTTTCTGCCCCCTCAATGGCGCAAAGTTCTCTGTTGTACTTCAATGGCTAGTTGGCTACAACGGTAGCTTTGCGGTAGTCAAAACTAACAGCGAGTGACAGCGAGACGAGATCAACATAACATGTCAACCGTATCAACGCAGAGACCTACTTGGCATTATTAAATCCATTATTGGCCTGGAGGGAGAACATTTACAGCCGCCGTTGCTTCCTCCTCCTCCTATCCGTCTCCCCACACTGGCACGGCTTACGGCTATCAAGTTAGCCATGTGCTATCTGTGGTTTGAGGGTTTTCTCGTCAGCGAAAAGTCAACTAACAGAACATGTTGACATGCATGCTGATCTTCCTTAATAATAAAAAGAAAAGGCTTAGCCCAAGCGGCCAGTGGCTTTATAGGTATAGGTTGCTCCGTTGCTCAGATCTGGACTGGACTTATTTATGTTTTGGACTAGGACCGGCGGACACCTGTACTGTAGACGCGCAGATGCGTGCAGATGCGATGCGTTGCTTATTGATGATTAAGCCTACAACAATTTCTTTGTATTGTTAATGTTGCTTTTTTGTTTGGAGCATAAATAAATGTATACCATTCGACTACCAACGTTAATTATGTAGCCTATACATGCATATTACATTTGGGGTAGCCTATAAATCAACAACCGTTAATTAACCGGATAATGCCATCGGCTACGCGGCTGGGAAATTAACCGTTACCGACATCCCTACACCGGTCCACAACGCACAACATACAACAGTGTCGGTGTTTGTTACACACGATGTGTTTCCCATTCAATCGGGTCTAGTTGCTCGTCATGCTCAAAAATGTTCCCCTGTCTTTCTGTCGGAGGCAGCGCCGTTTAGATGAGAGAGTTGCGACAACTCTGTTCACTGTTTATTCACAGAGCTTCATGAGTCACTGAACGGTATGTTGTTGTTGTCGTCACTCTCTCTCTCTAAACGGCTCTGGTCTCCAGGCTGCACTCTGCTCACCGCTCAGCGCTCGTCTCTGAGCAAGATGATGGCGCCCGCCTGTGTTGTTTTTATGACAAACTAGTGGTTCTACAACGATTCCTATGTGGATTTTACTGTTTATAACAGAGTACAGTAGTGCATCCCGTGGACGCAGAGGTTGTTACTGTATTGCATCCCATAACTATAAACTGCGTTTTGGGACGCAAAACACACCCTATTTTAATCTCTGTAAGTGTTAAGCATTAAGGAATCTGGTGAAGCTGATTTTGGTATTCGTTTTTGAACAACATTTGGTTTAAAAAAAGAATCATTAAAAAAAAGAAAACGGGCTGATTGACAGCAGTGCACATAAAATAAATAGCTGTGGCATTATCTTTGAATGCTTACCCGTGACTCTTTTGATAGGTCATCCCCTAATTTAAGATCCAAAGCCGCTCTTTTACTCTCTGCCTCACGAGCCTTTTCCTCCGCTGAAACAAACACACAAAATCATTAAAAGTCAGTGACTTAAATGAACGCAAAGACAGAATGACACAGCTTAAACAGCCAATGGATATTACAGTGAACTCACAGATTTTGGCAAGGTGATCTGCCTTCTTTACTTCTTGCTCGGCGCGAGTTTTGAAACGAGTTGATGTGTATTTATAAACCCTAATGACAAACATCATGGAATGTGTTAGAAAAATCTGCATTTTGGAATAAGTTAGTTTTAGACAGAATGATGAATATTATATGCATTTTCCTCTGCACACTTTACCTAGGTTTATAAAGACAACAGGACAATCTCTTGGTTCTGACTTTGTGGCTCTGGATGAAGATTCTCATGCGTGGGTCAATGTACAACACAGCTGCATAAGCTCGGAACGACCGCCTCTCTGGCTTCCTGTGAGATAAATTTTTTTTACATGCTCAGCAGTAAAGCTAACAAAAGAAAATACATTTTCATGGTGGACTCTTGAGTTCGTATTACATTTAAGACGTAATTTGAGGGACACCTCCTCGAGTCCGACCTGTCCAGCCAGCCTGCCAGTTCCATACATCCGGACATTGACTGTGGAGCTTTTTTCACAGGGGGGAGGCAGTACTTACACGCCTTCTGCAGGTGTCCCAGCCATCACAATATCCTGGTGATCTGTCTCTACGTCCAACTCAGGCTCCCCATTGTCCATCAGCTTCAGATTGAAGATGATAACCAGAGTACCTTTACAGACCACACGCATCCAAATTAGGAAATAATTAATAAATGATCAAGTCAATGCTCAACCATCAGATGAATGAGTACAGTAGACATACATGCACATAAAAACACTTACCACTGCTACTTTCAATTTTCTTGAATTGGTCCATCAGCTGCTGTTTAGATTTGAATGGAGAGTATTTGAAAATTAGCTCTGTCTCAATTGCATATTTCTCAGGGTCAGAGGTAAGCGGCTCCTGTGTCTTCAGGTCCCAGGTTGGGAGGGGTACAATCACCTGAATATGGAGAACAAGATACTATTAGAACACAATGCCATCATTCCTATAATAAACACTCAAGAGATGTTAGATTAAGGTACATTAGGTGATTTGTTCGCAAAATGGGTCTATAATATTCTATTGCTGCTAGTATAGTGTTTGTTCAGTAACAGTGATCTCCATGTCTTTCATACTGTATATGTATATGGTATGCGCCTTAACCATTCGGCCAACAGCACTCCAACAATATTGAGCTTTAACTTTATTTTTTAAGTTGTTTTAACCAAAATATATCACTCACTCTACCTACAAGACTGTCTGTAATAGATTTATTACAGAGCTGTGGGACAAAGTTACATTATTAATCGTACTAAGCCGAAATCCCATTCTGAAGCAATGATCTCTTCCCTTGGAGAATTTGAACAAACTTGGGGAACTAATGCGGAAGTCTGTTGTGTCCCAATCAATATCATAGTAATCATACTAAATCACAATGGCCAACAAAGGCCATAAGCATAAATAAATACTCTTTTCCACCGCTACATTCAACTCTGACCTCATCCAGTCCCTCTTCTTCATGGAACGTCCTTGATAGAAAAAGGCACGTCAGGGTGTTGTCCTTTTTAGTGAACAGGATGAAGTCCTTCCCAATACGCATGGACCCCCTGTGGATACACATAACATACTTGTTTCAGTCATTTCTGAAAATTGTCTTATGTCAGTACATCCAATTAGTGCCTGAATCAGTCGGGACTCTTACGATTTTAATCCATTTCCGTATTGGCCAATATGAGTGGATTCCGGGGTCCGCTTACTAGACTTTCCAAACTGAATCACATGGGTTGCCTCATCTAATTAAGACAACAAAAATCAATCTATATCAGTATCATTCAAAAACACCAAGTCACTCAAGCATGTTGGATTATCATGAAACATCTATTAACTGATCATACATTTGAATTATTTAATTGTATAGAAGTATAGTAATAATAGTATTATGGTGTCATGTGCAGCACTCACTGGGATCCATTCCAATGCCATCATCAAGAAAACATAACATGTAGCCACCTCGTAGTTCAGGTCTCTTTTCTGTCATCCAAACAGGAAAAGTCAGGGAAATGTGGTTAGGATACGACACTAATGTGTAGTAATGTGTACCTAACTGTGTACGAGTGTGACTGATGTGTACCTGTGTAGAGGTCTATTCGTGTGGCACTAGCATCTCTGTGGGGTTAAAAACAACAACTAATTAACAGACTGTTATATGGAATGGTCTCTGCCTCTCTGGTATAATCAAGGCTTTTCCAAAGCACACTGTCAACAATCTTTGTGCCCATCTATAATCATTACAGGTACCTGGAGTTATCCACAAGTTCTGCCAAGGCTCCAAACAAGAACTCATGTGTCGTCCTGAAAACAGAGAGCTTATCAGTTCTTTGAAAATAAAGATTTGTGAACGCAGAGTACAGATAGAAACTGTAATAGATATGTATTGACAGTCAGTGAAGCGTTTTTGTGAATGTTCGTTGTAGAAGATGCATGGCAAACTGGCAATGTAAAGCGCATAGAATAATACAAATATTTTCAAATACAAAAGTAGACAACTGTCAATTTTGTTAACCTGATGACTTTTGTTTTGCTGGAATTCTAATTGGTTCAGCCTACACACACACATAATGGTGGCGGGTTGCGCATGCTTATCCGACACACCATAGGACCGACATGCGGAAACAACAACCGGATTAAGGTTGGCGAACATGCGCTGCTCCGTGCTTGCGGTTAGGGTTTGAGGTAGGTTGTCGTTCTAATGACAGTCGGACCAATAGTATGTCGAAACTAAAGCCTGTACCCGTCGGTCCTATGGTGTGTCAGATAAGCGTGCGCAACCCAATGGCTTTTGGGTTATTCTGTACATGCTTGCCTTCCTTTATTTTGGCTACATGAGAACATAAGGAGAATGGATTATGTTACTTCTGAGTATATAGCTTTGTGGATGAATTGAATTGATGCTCGCTTACAGACGTAGCCATGTTGAGCTAGACATCTACTGTGCTTCAGAAAGAGTTGAATGCCAAGTATGAAATAGAATCCAAAAGGAAATACGCACATCTCTAAAATATTCTACAGGTGCTGAACAAAAAGAAAAGGAAAGTCCGTGTGCGGACTGCCTTCCTTTTTCTTGAATGGCAAGTATGCCACATTCATGTAAGTGGAAGTATACTTCCTACATCTCACCTATTCTCAACAGTGGGTGGTAGTCAGGGTCAGAAGAAAATTGATTAAGACAGATTAAGTCAGGAAATTACTGTTTTAAATTTGAAGATTGAGTACCAGAACATAATCAATGGGTAATTTAATTTTAAGAACTGGAACTTGCGACAGACTGTCTACAACTATAAAGATGTTTTATCTGTGTTGCAATAAAAGTTAATAAATAACGATTTTTGTGGTACAACTGTATACTGATAGAACTGTGTAAACAAATGTTAAACAATGAATACGCTCTGTGTGCAGTTTAACCTTTACCACTGACCACTTCAACACTTTTCAACCTATCTTCATATAATTGGTCCTCACTAACGATCATGATAAAATAGCAAAAGAAAATTCTACTCAGTCTCTGTCTCATACTGTACAAGGGCTTTGGGCAGTTCAGAAACCGATCGGGAATCCAAGCTAGTAGAAACTGCAGGCTTTCTATTCCTGAAAAGTTGCAGTGCGAAAATGGAAGCCATCGTTCTCACGATAATATAAATCTAAATATATATTTAAAAAATCACACCTGTGTGAACTGAGTGGTGTAAGGTCTTATATAGACTGATCAGCTGTGGTCTGACGTAATGTCTGACGTAATGAAATCACACCCGTGTGAACTGGGTGACCATAGCAACCGTGCTCATTTTTTGAGCACAGACAGACACGTAAACTAACAAAGCCAGTTGTAGGAGTGGTTTACACCACTCAAAAATCTTGTTTCTGAACTGCCCACAGCCCTCCTATGAGACACAAACGGAGTAGAAGATGATTGTGGTATTTTATCATGAACATTAGTGAGGACCAAATATATGAAGATAGGTAACCTGGTTGAAAAGTGGTGAAGTGGTCAGACATTTAACAGATAAACTGACTGACCAAATCATCATGTTTCATGTACTAAACTATGATGCCCCCCCCAGAAAATAATCTTGTCTGTGTGGATGAGCCAGTGTTTTACTGTTTTAGGGAGCTTGTATTTTGTTGTATATGTGATTATGTTTATTGTAGATAGAAGTACTGGTATACAAAAAGGTTGTTTTTGTGTGTGTGTGTGTGTGTGTGTGTGTGTACGCGAGAGATAGAGGGGGAGTGAATGAATGAGAGACTGAGGAAACATGGAGACCATCACTGTCTGTCAATAATGGAAATGTAATATTAGCTTTTGTGTCCACTGGGGGGGGGGGGGGGGGGGGACATTCCTCCAATAGAGCCACGTCAAGTTGGCATTGCTATTTGTAAGAGATGCAGTCTTTGTATTTATGTGGTAATCTCTGACATAGAACCTTTGAAACCTTTGAGCACAACACATCAAAACATTTGAGTTGGATTGGTTTTAGCAGAAGAATGTGGTGTTTATGTCAACATGTTGGTCCATAGACGCACTTTATTCCTATACTGTGGGAATATAGTCTATGTAGTAAGTACATAAACTGTACTTACGAGTTGGTGTGCAGGTATTCAAAAGTCAGCTGAGCCCTGTTAAGGGTACTGTAGTTTGAGTAGGCCATTGTCCGTAACTTTCTTCCTGGTCTTGTGTCTCCTCTTAGTCCATCATTAAGCCCTTTTCCATTTCTGAACCCCTAAGAAGCAGAGCTGTTGGTGGTGTGGGGAGACAAAGCAACAGCAAAACGGGGAAACACGTTTAACTCTTGACAGTCCACCGTGGATCATTTTTTCAGATAGTCAAAACACACCCCACTCCCACCCACCGTCCCTCCAAATTATTGCCACTCACTCACGTGGTTAGGCCTGCCGTAAGGTCACCATGTATTTAAGGTTTGTATCAGATACACAATTTTGCCAGTTTATTGCACACTGGCATTATTCGTATTTTCAGATGAGACATGAGTTCTTGCCACGCAATGTGATGCGGAGGAAAGAATGTCTAAACTTGTTAACATAAAAGGCATAAACGTTCGTCTGCCAGCCTGGACTACTGTTGTTCCTATCCTATGCAACTTAGCGAGCTTGTTAGCTAACGTTAGCGTCTGTATGGCAACGTAATGTTAGCTTGCTTGCTAGCTGAAGACTGAATAAGAACGTTACGTGTAGCTATCTAAATGAACATTCACCAACTTTGCAATCCAGTAGAAGTGGACACCAACTTCATCGAGTGTTATGCGTTGGCGCAAATACGTCCTTTCGATGAAGAATAAAGTAATTGGCGCTTTTATTTCCTTTACCGGATACATACATCTGCAATTCGCCACAGGCCGCCAAGAAGACAGTCCGCCCCAGTCGTTCCAGAGTCGGTCCGTTTACTGTTAAGGTAGTCTACATCCCATAGGCCGGTGGGAAAACTCGTGCATTGATTGGCTAGTTGGTTGCCATGCAACTGCTAGCAAGGTCTTTGGTTTGCACATCCGTTCTAGAGAGGATGCGGAAACTTTGTATGTGTGTAGGAGTAGGCGGGCTCTGGACCGGATAGCACTGGTTAGCAAATGGACTTTCAAAAGCTTGGTAGAGTGGGGCAAGGTTAGATCCACTTTCGCAGCAACTACTACAATGATATGCTTGTTTTGGTCTATAAGTTATGAGTTTTAAGAGGTTGTTGTCGTTAACATATATATCTCTCCCTCCAGGCTACATTAATTAGAAACCAGCACACCTTTGTTTTTCGTTTCACAACCTGTAAAGACAGTCTGTGCATTCTTGCCATTGATTGGGAGATGTACAACTTCGTCCACGTCCAAAGAGTAGACATAAGTTGGTCAGACTTCTTTTAAGCAGTTATAGTACCTCAGAAGTTGTCAGTTCGTGTTGCAGTCCCATTTAAGGCAAATATCCATCGTTTCTAATAATAGGACAGAGTGGTATGGTAGTTCGGCACACTGACGGGGGCTAGGATTGTTCCCCGCCAGGTTCTGTAGTCAGTGAGTGAATATAGCACTTAGTTCTGGTGCAGAATAAGAGGACCAGTTACTTAAACCTGTGAATTATCCTTGTGTTCCAATTCTACTCGGGTATGGAATTAAATAAAGACGCACATGGAAACAAAATACTGATTAATAAAATTAAATAAAAACTTTAATCTTTCGGTTAAGATGGCTACATTATTATAACGCTACTCCCAGAGTAGTTAACATTAACAGTCTTGGATGAATGAATGCAATTAAAGCCATGTGATAATCAAATGAAATATATTATACAGATATATTACTGCACACTAATATATAAATAAGATTTAAACACCAATGTATTCTTTGCCAGTTGAGGAGTTGGTCCGATTTGGTTGGTCTATCAGGAATCATGTACCATACTGTATACAGATTCCTGACTGCCTGGCTGGCTCACCCCTATGTTTATTTTCTTCCCCAAATGTGAATTCTTCTTCTCTCCTTCTGCAACTTGATTTCTTCAAGATGTAGTGAGCTGTTCATGAGTCTATCAGAGGTTCCTGCAATTCAAGAGCGGCAAGCAGGTTAGGGTTTGTACTTGGTATACAGCACGCTGTCCGTTATGCAAGTGCACCATCAGGACTGCTAGTCAACTTCATTGTAGCATCTACAGTGAAAACAAAGTAAATATGATTTTTATTTTTATGACTGGCTGGCCTGCATTAGTGTTTACTGGGAAATAAGAACTGCTTTGCCAAAATACTGCACCAGGGTCATCTGATTACATTTGTATCCTTTGGGTTAACCATTCATCCTCCTGGAACTCTACAGTATATGTAGGTTTTACTCCCGGTCACTCATCACTAATAATCATGAAAAAATGGCAGGATTTTTTCCTACTCAGTCCGTGTCTCATAAGAGCGCTGTGGGCAGTTCAAACCCCTCCACCAGTGACATCATCGCTATGCACCGCGGAAGTTCCAGACCCACAGGAATGCGGCACAGGGTGCCGGCCCGGTTCCAGCGAGCCCCCCGCGTCCGAAACGGTCGAGAAATGACAGAGTTACCATGTGGGGGGCCCCAGGGGGTCCCTGGAACATCCAAACCCCAGTAATGCGGCCAGGGGGCTGGCCCTGTTCCGGCAGGCCGCCCCGTGTCCGAAACGGTTGAGAAATGACAGTCACAGTGTGGGGGTCCCTGGAACATCCAGACCCCCAGGAATGCACCCAGGGCTCGGTTGAGAAATGGTGAAAACCAACCAAGCTATTTTCGTGCTCGGACAGACAGACAGACCCAGGGACACACATAGCTGTGTAATGGAGTGGTTGCACCACTCAAAAAATGGTGCCATTTTAGCATGATTAGTGAGGACCAATTATATGAAGATACTAGGTTGAAAAGTGGTGAAGTGGTCCTTTAACTAAACCTAAAAGGTGGCAAAGCCTTTCAGGCTGAGGCTCCTCAACTTCTCCTAGTCTAGAGATCTCTGTGGACATTTTTAAGAACTTTAAAACTCTGAAGTTGAACAAGCGTTGGCTGATTTTACGTGTTGTCCTGCTTGAGATGAAGTGTACAGCCTTATTCTGCTTGAATACCTTGTTTTGTTTTTAATCTCACTGTATGTAAAGCATTTTGTGAGATCCCTTTGTGAGAAGTGCTATATTAATAAAATGTACTTACTTACCCCCCACCCACTTGGTACAAGGCAGCACTCATGTCAGTTTTTACCCAGCTGTCCGATAAAAAGGACAGGACATAAAAAGTTGCAGATCTAGAGTAACGTTTATATAGTAGAGTAACGTAGAGTAACGTTTATATAGAAATGATGTGCGTGTTATGCGTGTGCAAATTACTGGATAAAGTAGGTGCGCTACTGTAGATCGGATCTGAGCTATGAGAGGAATACATATAGTTTTATCCCACGATTTTGCAACCCATTTTTTCACCCAGTGTCTAATCTAATGCAATCCTGGGCGCTACACTTCCTCTGCCAACCTGGGGGGGCAGCGGACTGACCTCATGCTTCCTTCTATGCATGAGTAGTCCAAGCTGCTTCTTTTCACCTGACAGGGGGGAGTTTCCCTGGCAAGACGTAGCGCATGGAAGGAACACGTTATTCTGACCAGTTCCTTTCCCCTCCATCAGGCTAGCCAGGGGGAGGTAGTTTAGAGACCAGGATTACTGCATGTTTTTTGTGAGGGTACCTACCCTAGGAGACACGGGGAGAACATGCAAACTCCACACAGAAAGACCAACCCCGCCTCGGGTATGGGCACTGATAACGCGGAGGAGAGAACACGCCCACAGCGTCCCGAGCAGGAATCGAACCCAGGACCTTCTACCGACTGTGCCACCGTGCCCGAATAAATATAATTTCTTGCTTAAAGCTTTTGTGGGGTTTGACCTACCCCATCTCCACTGTTATTGGGCAATAGGCAGCTAGGTAAAAAGTGACATTGAGCACTGCAATGTAGCCAAAGCGCTATATAAATGCACCATCTACCTTTCTTTACCATACCAGTTAGAAACACCAGTGACGACTCGCTCTGCATTGCAGAACTGACCAGATGGCATTCACGTTTACACTGCATTATTTGACCATATGCACAAATACAATAGAGCTTCGCAGTCCCGCCCCCTTTCAGAACGACGAGTGGCCCAGGAATTGATTCCCCGTTCATTTTCTCCATAGGCTTTTCAAAAAGTATTTATTTAAAAACGGTTACACCGCGGACAAAGCCAACTCAGATCGTGACAAATCATGACAATAAACACAATGTTTTGGGCCGATCAAATAATTTATAAGAAGAAAAACAAAACAAATAGTGTTGTATCCTGCCTTTATTTTCTTCTAATTATTTGACTGGCCCAATATATTGTGTTTGTCGTCATTTGTTACGATCTGAGTTGGCTTTGTCTGCAGCGTAACTGTCTTTATATAAATACTTTTTGAAAAGCCTATGAAGAAAATTAATGGAGAATAATTTCCTTGGCCACTTGTCATTCTGAAAGGGGGAGGGACTGTGACGCTCTATAAACCATACGAAATAGAACTAACTATTACCCTTTGCAGATCATTCCCATTGTAGCGGTGAGATGATGAGTGTGTCAGGATAGCCGATAAACAAAGCATTAGACATATTCCTAGCAGGCACACACCGACTTCCACCAGATGTCGCCCTGCCACACTTTGTTCGTCCTACAGCAGAAAAAGAAGAAACGTGTGGGCTTTTTTTCTGGCAGAAGCACAGCATAATTGTGTTTTTTTACCCATGTTCACATCTACCTTTGTTAACATGACTGTTAGTGTGGGGTCATGCTTCCACTGTAAACTGTAGCAGGTGCGTGAATTCGTAGGTGACTTCTTGTAAGATTCCACAGATTCCACTTGGACAGTGGAAATCATTTTTTCATTGACTGGACATTCTGGAGGAAGTCTTCACAAAAGGTACAAATTTGCACAAAAAGACAAACTCAAACAATCAAGCTTAAATAATTATGCAGAACACACAGAGGTTACAACAGTCGGGCTTTCAAGTTTGTGTGCATAATGTATATGCAAACTCACAGAGTTGAGGGTAGAATGTGTGTAGGAGCACTTATGGTAAGGCAGGTATAAGTATCATTTCTATCTGGCTGGGATGTAGAGTAGAGATGCAGAGTCACATTCACAGTTGCATTGCCTGCATGGGGAACAAATTATAATTTCATGATCAGCACTTTATTTATTTTTTTACAAATAAACAGAAAAGACAAACAAGCAACAACAACAGAATACAAGTATGCATTGACATTATCCGTTTTATATTATGTTTCTGTGCATCTCATACATAGACAAGATAAACAAAAATAAAATAAAAAATTGTTTACACGCAGCATCAACCGTATCGTATGTATTACTAAGACAACGAACAATCAAAAGGGCCTGACCATGGATCACAACAAGGGCCTGCAACATGACAGGAACACGTTCAACTTCAAGGAACAAATTATAATTTAACTGTGGACCATATTGACCCTAACCAACAAAACAATCATAGTACCACATTCCACAGCAACACCAACCTTTAAACCCCAGCTGACTGGCCACAAGGGTGCTGTGTAATCCCAGGTCTTTCAGAGACTGACTTGAACTGCACGTCACAACCACTGGAACCTTCAGATGCAGTTGAGTAACAGGAAGAGGCTTCATTGTACTGCTAAGTGATGTCATTCCAGCTGTCCCGTGCTCCGTCAGAGGAGAGGTGCTGGGAGAGACCAGGTCATCTGAGCTGACATTGGATACACACAGCTGAAACTGTGATAACGAAGACAAGATGTGGTTCCAGTCCTAATAGGAGAGGAAACAAGAGATTACATATTTGACATCATCTCCTCATAACACGAATACAAACGATCACACACTCCTACATCAACAGTAATAACATCACAGACCAAGTGTTCACTTTTTGTAAGCATAACATTTTTTAAATGTAAATATGACCACACCACAGATGTGAGCCAAACAATGAAAGTGCTGGGTATTTCTTAATTATATTTAATGAGTATACCCATTGATAGTGTTGTTCGTGTCAGATGAGCACAAGCTAAATGAGACTTCAAAGGATGCAATGAATTGTCTACACTACTACATGTGCTTCACAAAAATGGTCTGGTTCTTGCTAGTTCGGTCTAGATAACTGCCAGTGTTCCAAATATTTATCAGTCTCAAACATCTAACTTTTCTCAGGAAATGTGGGCAGAAGTTTCTGCAGTACCAACCTGTGCAATGTCTGGGTTAGGCAGGGTGTGAGTTTGGCCATATAAACTGAAGCCGATAAAGGAGAGAGCCAGACTCAACACACAAATAAAGAAGGTAACTACTGGAGGGTTCTGGGTTACAAAGTCTTTCAGGGTAGTTACTGGCTGCCAGAACCCCATCACCAAACTCCAGATGCATTAGGATGTGCGTGACCTGTAATAGCAAATATTGCAATAGCAATAGTACAGCAAAGAAAAAAAATCACATTAAGCATAGTTTACAACATGGTTGGTCACAATGACCACAATTTTCCCGTGAATTTTCGTGCTGTGGAAAAGTTCAACTGTCTATTTTTATGTGCACCAATTGACCAGTCTACGTCAACAGGTTAAAACAAGTGCAGTACAAAGTTTATACTATACTTATACTATTCCCACTTCAACATTAGGAGTCTTAAGTCCAACACTAACATTACGCAAGTTACTGCAGCTTTCATAGATAACATGGTTAACGTTCATCATGCTATAATGCTAACCACCTACCTTGCACGAAATTATCAAATTCACGTTGGCAGCAATTAGGTAAACGCAAGTCTGAATACAGAATTTAAAATGTTTGGTAAAGATAAAATCGACAACTTGAAAGAAACATTCTGCCTGCTGTCTGCAAATTGTGCAGACAAATCCACACGACAAAAATACTTCCTGTTGTACTCCGATTGGTAGAAACGGAGTGATTCTTCGCTCTCCTATTGGATGTTTATCAAGGGACGTACAACAACAAACCCGCCCCTTTGGGAAACACTCGAGAAAGATGCAGTCAGGATCAGAGCCATAATCTAAGGATCTGGTCAGGATCACAAAAAGTATCGTTTGTTATAGAAAACAGGTACATAACTTAAAAAATGACACTCATTGGTAACATTTTATTTGCATACAAATCATTTTACAAAATAAACATATCAATCAACTACAAGTGAATTTACTAGGTTCTAATGCATAGCAGCGAGGGCTCTTGGTTTGGCTTGGTTACTGTACAAATCACAACTCTCTGTAATATTCTTTGTATTAATTTATGTAATGGAAACACTGTGTATAGTGCAATACTTTGATTTCCAAACATTGTGCCTAGTGTTCCTGAGAGCGGATACAATCCCATGTCCGATGACAGTCATGACCATTAAAAAAATCTTGTTCGAGTCCTTTGTTCATGGTAAAAATAAAATGGTAAATGGTGCATTTATATAACGCCTTTATCCAAGGCGCTTTACATAGATTGTGCATTACATGTGCATTACATTCACCCATTCACACACACACATCCGTACACCGATTGCAGCGGAAGCCATGCAAGGTACCAACCAGCACATCGGGAGCAATTTGGGGTTCAGTGTCTTGCCCAAGGACACTTCGACATGTAGACAGGAGGAGCCAGGATTCGAACCGCCGACCCATGGATCATTGGACGACCTGCTCTACCTCTTGAGCCACAGTCGCCCCATGGCTTGGCATGTATTCCCTTTTCTAAAAAAAATCAAAAATAGCTGGTACTACAAACAAGTATGAGCCACCTAAGTACGTGAGTTTGAAGAGAGAGTGGTTAAGGAGACCAGGTGACATGTATAGGCTTGAATGTCCAAGTATCAGGGTGTCCCATATGTACAAGGTCTTTGTATGGAGAAGTACTCCACTGGAACGGTGGAACTTGGTCCCAGGTGGGTCCATTCACTGCCACCATACCAAATTCGTGGAGCATGCTGTATGAGGTCACCTGGAACGTGCAAAACATGCCTGAAATTAGCACGCTTCTCTAAGCTCTTTGTCAACCGCAACCGAGAGAGGACAGATAATGAATCTGTATTATTCCCACAGAGACAGAGACTGATTCTACAAATGTCTTCTAAATCATGAGTTTTCTGAAAAACCTATGTTTCTATGTCATTTTTCAAAAATAGCTAAAGTATAACATAATGCTTAAAACACCAAAAGGGGTTCCCGTTCAAAATGGGTTAATAAATTAGACATTTGATGAGGGAAGATGAGAAAGAGACAAACCTTCATGTCTGTTCCGCCATGTGGTCTCTGCCTCAGGGCACCAAATGGGTATGTACCATTAGCTGGGTTCAGGTCTGAGCGGGCTGAAATGGCATTTTCCCCATTGGCAAGTGGATTACAGCCATCACATCGTGACAGTGGGTCTTCCTTGAAGTTATTGTACCTGAAAGGAGAGACATTACAACACCACTCATTAAAAAAAAAAGAGTAATACAGAAATGTTACAAGTTCAAACTTATAACACACAAATCACACCAGAAATAAAGTTTGTATGTATCAATAAGATTCATGTCAAATTCCTATCGCAGATCTGCCTTAACAATCCAGAAGATCATACCTCATGAGGCGGACCATAGAATCCAAGTCTGTAACATCGGTCTGATTTCGTCTAAAGATCTGAGCTCTGGGATTCTGTTCCAGAGAGAACCATGGACCAAACATCTCAACCAGCTCATTGCAGCCACTGGCATTGAATATGTCAACGTAGTATCTAAAAGTCAATACATTAACAAATCAAATCATGCACACATTTGATATGTTTGTGAAAAGATTAGCACTTCACATACTTACGGAATATTGAAACTTGCCCAATAGCCTTTTTTCAGCAATTCATCCGTTTTGTCACTGTAAACAATCAGACCCCTGCCAGAAAACACAGTTTAATCAGAATGGAATAGAAGAAAATCAGACATAAGTCTTGATCACGTGACCAGAGATAATGTGTACTAATGTGTGTGAGGTTTGAACAAAATCTCCAGTAGTATAAAAAGTGTTTTGCAAAAATCTGTCTCATGGTGGCGCTATAACAGGCCAGGGGAAAAAACATGTCTCTGGCCTTCCGCAGACAATTTATAGAAAATTAAATGTCGAGGGTGTTGTTGTGGTGGTGGCCATTCAAAATGGTGGTGCGAGGACTTACGGAATCTGCTCCAGAACAGTGAACAGCTGTTCTTCATAATCTGTCTTTCCTGGAGTGAAGTGGTTATAATCCACTATCATCCACTGATTGTTATACCTGCAACAGAGACAAACACAGTACACAATGTAAAAGTGTACCCAGCTGGTCCATAGTCCAGTTAAATTAACACTCAGCATTTTGCACTGCATATTGAGAAACAGGTCAGACTAAACTGTGTAACAGGTTTTGTGATAAGTCAGTGGAACACACAACTCTGCTGACTTTATGTGATAATGTTGCCTTGTGTGTGATTGTGTACACTGACTCTGTACCTTCCCCTTTGCTCCTGTTCTTGCATGGTATATTTCATGTTCTAAAGACATTCAAAATGTGGTGGGAAACAATTTGAGATGGCATTTAAAGGAACAAGGAGGACCCCCAGTGTACATATGCTAGCAATAAAGAAAAATAAAGGCATCCAGATTAATGTATACAGACTCACGTTCCACTGTTGTACTCGCTAAAGATCTTTGCCCATTCCTTTCCAGTTGTGGCCAGTCGATTGGCCACAATATTCCTCAGCCATTCCATGACTGCTCCTTGAGGCTGAACAAACTTCCAGCGAGCCGAATTGCTGTTGCCAATGGTGGTTTCCAAAGTAACCTAGATAAAACAGGAACTGACAACTAAATCTCTATTACATTTCTCATTGTAAAAATAACATTGGCAGCATGATTATCCCATTAAGACCTGAGGCCAATTCTAAAAATGCCTTCCAAACCAGTAGTTCTATCAGGATTGTCATGTAAAAAAATCACACCTGTGTGAACTGAGTGGTGCAAGGTCTTATATAGCCTGATCAGCTGTGGTCTGATGTAATGTCAGTGACCATAGTAACCATGCTCATTCTTTTGGGCCCCACGTACAGGTACACACAAACACGGATACAAACAAAGCTGGTTGTTGGAGTGGTTTGCACCACTCAAAAAATTGCATATGTACAAGCTTGCTTATAGCTTTTATCTGCTATTTTTGAATAGCCAATGCAAAAATCTAAAATGACACAAATGCTTTCCCGATTTTAATGGGTTAAGACTCATTCTCACCAGACCACTGCTTAGGATGTAGAAGTCATCACCAGAGAAGATGGATCCTGGGTAAGAGGAGAATGCTTGGGTTCTTCCAGGAAGTGGCTCACTGTCTGAGAACACCACATAATATATGTTTGCTAAGTGGAACAGACTTTCATAGGTCAGGGAGGACACGTTTTATAAAACGCACAGCTGTGGGTTGCAAATACATTTAAATTACTGTGACTCTAAATAGCCTCTTATATTAAAAACATTGGTCGTGGAATGGATTACCTGTTGGGGACACATTGAAGGCAAAATTATACTTCTTCATAATGCGCAACATGGATTGATATGTGCTCCAAGTGTCATGTGACACCAGCAGTTCCTTATTGCCTGGTAACAGCTTAATCAGAGCAGAACAGGAGCCTGATCCCAGAGTCCGTGTTTGGCTGGATTTATTTAGAGCAGACTCCAAATCTTCGAGATCCCCACCCATTTGGAACAGTCTAGTAGAGAGGGATGTAAAATGGTTGAGAATGTGAAAAACACATTCAAGGGGCAAATGTATGGTCTGGAGGAAAAAAATAAAAAAACTCACAGGAAGCCAAATGGTTCAATGGAAAAGGGGCCTTTAGGAAATGATAACTGGTCATTATAACTGTCCTCCAGTCCTTTCAGTTGCAGCAGAACCAGACGTACCTGAATACAAGAACCAGGGGGAATGAAGGCTGAATTAATTTTCCTTGAGGGGCTAATATTCAGAATATGAACGGATTACCATCTTTTCACAAATAAATGAGTCAAGTCAGTTTTATTTAAAATGTTCATTTAAAAAAAAGATCAAAATCATGGATGATGAATACATATCATATGACAAAAAACTCAACTGTTAATAAATGCATAAATTAAATGTGTAAAATAAGGCATAAAAACACAAAACACACACATTAAACATTACGACAAAATAAAAAGGAATGCAAGAATAATACGCTAGTATTATATGCTTTTTGTGTTGATGGAAGGTGAAGACAAGCAATTATAATATAATGTAGTGTCCAACCATGAAATTCTTTCAAAACAAATGATAAAAGCTTAAATTCAATATCAAACAGTGAAGAGAGAACAGTATAAACAGAGGAAACTATAAACACAAGTACCTGGTGCCAGTAGGGTGAATTTGGTTGATCCTGTATCTGTCCCTGTATCCACTGCATGTTTTTAATGATGTAAGACTTCAGTTTCTGGCAATATCCTGCCTCAAATGTGAAGGGTCCACAATAACCCATTAGTGTGTTCATCCAGTGCATGTAGATCGGCTGAAACAAACATCTTAAATGTGAACTGTGCAATATGATTTTGCAGATAAAGTTCGAACGCATATGACCATAAAAAGTCACTATTTATCCTGAGTGTCTGACCTGCGATGTGACAGCAGCCTCCACTGCGCCTGCAGCATAAGCCTGGATACTGTCATTGTACTGCTTGCTGGTAGTGACCTCCAAGAACGACCAGCTGAGAAGAACGTTTGCAATTAAATACCCTTTTTAATCAAAATAGACAAGCACATTTCAATACACTGGTATAGCCCAAACATAGACTCTCGTAGAGGTTTTTTTCGATTCTGACGAATCTCTCAACGAGAGTCTAAAAGACTAGGTCCCCTTTAAGAGGGCTCGTGTTTACGTTTGTGCCTCAAAATCACTCTTACCTTGTACAAATGCAAAATCTAAAAATAATCAAGATTGCCCCACATGTCCGGCGGGTGTTCGGAAAACAATTACTTCCGTAGCGACCGTAGTTTTCAATAAAAAAAAATATTTTAATCCACTCCGTCCATACTCCTCCATTGTAAATGCGCAACAGAACATTGGCCGCGCCCCTAGTGGCCAGGGTTCTGTTGCGCATTTACAATGGAGAGAAAACCAAGATGGCCGCCAGATTCCGAGACAGAGTATGGACTTTAGTATGGACGGAGTGGATTAAAATATTTGTTTTATTGAAAACTACGGTCGCTACGGAAGTAATTGTTTTCCGAAAACCCGAGCCCTCTTAAAGGGGACCTAGTCTTTTAGACTCTCGTTGAGAGATTCGTCAGAATCGAAAAAAACCTCTACGAGAGTCTAAATGTTTGGGCTAACACTGGTAGACAAAAACTGCACGTCTCTCATCCAACATTTAATCGAAACAAAGGACATGAAAAAAACCAAGCCGATTTCGGTTCCACTGCATTGATACCAGCACGTTTTCATAATTTCCATTCATATTGATTGATTGAATAATGTAAGTTTGCACAAAAAGGTAGTGGTACACATTTATACAAAAGATGCTAAAAGGATAACAGAAAAACCTTAAGGACTTATTTCCACTGTGGTCCTGTGTATTCAATCAAGGACATATAATATGCTTTTTTTCTCGAGTAGTCAATGCCAAAGTCCGTTATTTAGGCTACAAAACAATTATATCACTCGATATCAACTCACCCCGAGTTTTTGATGTCATCAGTATAGTTTGCCCAAGCAACAAAACCGTCTTTATATCCTTCAACGATGGATAGCAGTCCAGTTTGCTTATCAATAATAGCAGTATGTATTTCTGCTCGAACTGACGTAAAAGAAAAGTAAAAAACGTATAAAACCATACAACTATTCATCGTTGTTGTTAACATCTTTCCATGGCTAAACGCCATGTTTTCAGAGTATGTCATGTGATTGTTGTGATTGTTGGGCAGTGGGCATGTGGACAATGGATGTGTGATCACGTGGAACATGTGACCATAACCTAGGACGCACTTTCAAAATAAGAGCTCAGACAGTTCCGAGCTGATAAACCAACCAATAGTAAAATATTCACACAATATCAGAAATGACAACATTGTATAAAGCATACATTCTAATTTTATATATAGTATTTATTACAATAGTCCAAACTCCAATGTTCTCTGTTTGAGGCGCAATCTAGAAATTAAAGGGTCATGATCCAGAGGTCCTACTTGGTCCTCCACACCATCTGAGGTGCATATGTTGACAGTCCTGTTCTCTCAGGTTGTCTGAAGATCATGGCAATAAACAAGGGATCTCAATCTTCTTCAGTTGCTGTAGTTTCCATCGCCTCCATAATTCCTTCCAAGACATCTGCCTGTTTACGTTTTTTGGGAGCCACTGAGGGGAAAGGAAAAGGTAAACTTGTTAAGAGAGTTTGTTGTGATGCAGCATGCATCAACTTGTGTTGTAGTGGCTGAGGTTGGTGTTACCATGAAAATGTTCAGCAGTTTTTCGTCTCAACTTCTCCACTGTGTCTTCAGTGTCAGCCCATTCTAACACCAAGCGTCTTCCGTACAAATGGGTGCTGTGGCACAGTGCAGCAAAGGCTTTCTATAAAGACCACAACAGTGCGTTATTATGGGCAAGCTATAGAATTACTGGGTACATTTCACCCTTAAATGAATATATGATGGGATGGCTCACATAACCAGAAAATCAGATACCGGTAATCCAGTATGCACATTTGCAAACACACCTTGGCATCCTGTTTGGTAAGGAAGTCAACAAAGCCAAAGCCCCGATGATTCCCTGATCCAGCTGCTTTCTTAGGGAGACGGACTGTCTTCAGCTCTCCAAATGTACTGCAGGCAAGGAGTAAATCTTATTATTAGAACCCGTAAGTTGTCCGGTGTTTATCTTTTCGCCTCTTGTAGTGCAATTGTCTCCAAACTTTGCACACAAAAAAGTCATGGGTTGGGTCATTCAACTTTCATGCTTTCAACTATCATAACTATCACATAGAATGGGGCCTAGCGCCTACAGGGCTCTTTTTTCTTGTTTACCTAATTAACAACCTTGAATGTGGGATGCCAAACAATAAGACAACTGTGTGTGTGTGTGTGTGTGTGTGTGTGTTACCAGAAGAGCTCTCTGATTTCCTTGACAGTAGTTTGGAAGGGGACATTGCGTACTAGGATCTTAGATCCTGTCTGCTTCTTGACATCCTGCTTCTTCTTGTGGGACACATCAGCAGACCTGAATATAAGGAAAGGTGATTTAATAAGTAACGATAACTTTCAGCCCCTGCCACCTTATATTTGACCCATTTTCAAATACATATCAATTGCCAGCACCAACTCTAAGGGACCTAAGTTAAAGCTAAACATATAATAGTCGATCAATAATGCATGAGTTACATACTTTTGGAATCTTAGACTTTTCTTTTTGTTTAGACCTCTAAGTATTCAGTAACATATATAAAGAAAAAAAGAGAAAGAAAAATGAAATGGAAGACCTATTACAAACATCACAAAACAAAGCCTAACCCCCCTCCCTCCTATTCATTTATTTTGTCTTTATATATCTTTTGTTTATTTGTATTAAATGTACTTTACTCCTATAAGTCTACAGATAAATTAATGAAATTACTTAAGTTTTACTTTAACATGGGCCTATTTCTTTCTTTCTTTTATTTATTATTTTCCTTTCTTGCTTGGAATAGGTGAAGGGTTGTATTGTCTGTATAATGTATGCACACAAAAAAATTTATTCTTACAAGGAATTGTACATGTGAAAACATGGTTATGCAGCCACGCCTGGCAGCCGGCAAAAACTAGAGTTCTCAACAGGCAAATGAAGGCCCTACCTAGGCCTTCATCAAACCTTGTACACTCAAGACACTGCCCCCGCCGTCACCCTTAGATCTCCATATATGGAGCTGACCTGTTCTGACATTCCATATGTTGATCTGACCTCATCAAACCCTGTACACTCCAGATACTCTCCATATAATATGGCCAGACCTCATCAAACCCTGTACACTCAAGATACTGCCCCGCTGCCACCCTTAGATCTCAATATATGGAGCTGACCTGTTCTGACATTCCATATGTTGATCTGACCTCATCAAACCCTGTACACTCAAGACATGCTGCATATAATATATGGCCAGTACAGAATTCATTCCATATGTTGATCTGACCCCCATGCCAAAGAAAGCGACAGCGCTCGCCGCTCGCCCAGCAGTCTGCCGCCACCCTGGTGGATGCGTGCACTCGACCCGTCACTTCTCGCCCTCAGGGCATCTCACTGGTATTGTTGTAAATAATGTATTTTATTTAAGCCAGTATATTTCTGCTGTTTAATCACAAGGGTTGACACCTTCAAAGTAACTTGTAAACTGTTATCTTACCAAATTCTAGCTAAACTACATCTCCTTTTTAGGATTACTGTGTCATCTTCTCATCTAGACATGGCACTATGTCCCATCGTACGTCGCATCATACCTTGTGGCTTTCTCAGAAATCTTCAGCTCTAACTGGTGGTCATCCACATTACAATGCTGCAGAGACGTTGAGGGAGAGAATATAAATCATAGGTAAATGGCTGGTTTAGGAAGGTCAGTGAGATTAGGAACAGTGTTCAGTAAAGACCGTCATTACTTGTAGCAGCCTCATGGCTTTCTGTGCTGCATCTGCGGTTTTATACTGGACAAAACCGTAGCCCATGGACAACCACTTTCCTAGATTAGAGAATAGCACAAAATGGTTATTTATTGCATCTGGGATTACATACTGTATGATTTTCGGCCAGTTTTCTTAGTTGTGTGCTAGTATCGTGCATGAAAATAGTGCAATCTACAACAGGTACATTGTGAACTTTTCTATTTTTGGCAATCACACTTCAACAAAAAACAACCACAGGCACAAAGAATAGAGTACCCCACTTTCAAGAGGATGATACAGTTTCAAATTATGGATTTGTTTTAGGACCTGCTTTATCTTTCTTCTTGGAGATAGTGCACGTCTTCACTTTGCCACATTTGGAGAATGTCTGTAAAAAAACAAAACATCTATCACTTATATTGAACCAACTGTTTTGAACAAACTGTTCCCTCACCAGTCTTTAATTCCATGTAAACTGAGGGTCTCATTACAACTGAACTTACCGCTTGTAGTTTCTCCTCTGTTGTGCAGAAATTAAGATTCTTAACAAAGAGTGTGGAACCTGGAGCAGACTCCTCCTCTTCCTCCTCTTCTTCTTCTTCCACCACTCCCTCTTCCTCTGTCTGTTTGTCTTTGGAGACAGACAGATCTAAAAGATATGATTATTCAAATGACCCATTTTGTATCTTAAAAGAAACAAGCTATTGAGAATGTCATGTGTGCCTATTTGAGCACTATTATTTACCTGGTTCCGGTCTAGCTGCTGTAAACACTCCTACAGGGGCCCACTCCAAATATAGTGGGATGTGATGGAACTAAAATGGAGACAAGAGTAATTAACATCAATACAATACATTGAATGTACTGTACTGTGAATGTACTGTGTTATTGTAGAAAGGGCAGTACAAACCTTGCTGTAGGCTAGCCTGGTGAAGGCACGTTTTGCTTCAGTTGGCTCCATAAATTCTATAATGGCAGTGAGCCCTGAAGGAGGCAGCAGCACCCGACCCAAAGAGCCATGGGGTGAGAACAGCTCCTCTAGCTCTGACACAGTCACACCCGCTGGAAGGTTTTTCACCAACATCACAGATGTACTCCTGGCTGATGCTGCCTATTTACAAGCAAGCACACAGAACTTATAGTACAAAAACTATTATGTATGTATTGTATACTCAGTATACTATACTGTATATGCAAGCTTGCAACATACCTGGCTGAATGAATCCAGAGACACGTTATTGTCTAGAAGGAACTGGCGAGTCTCCTGGACGATCTGGGTCTCCCCTAGAGCCATTCTCACTGCAACGCTACCCTTAGATTCCTGCAGACAGGGACAAAGGACCACACTAGCATGAAGTAACTTTTAGAATACATCTGAGACTAAATTATATCTTAAGTAGTAAGGGTGTATGTAAGTATGGACAGGGGCACATGGGATATATTGGGGTGCAAACATGGGTCATGGGCAAGTGTAAATAGAGAGAGGTACGCAAAAAGAACAACTTACATGGTCTAGAACTTGGCTTTTGGTTGTGTTGTATTTCTCAGCAATGGCATCTGCCACGGCACTTGTACCAACAAACAGAGTGTTCCAGTTGTGGGAGCTAGATGGTAAATTAGAAATAGAAGGGACAGGAAATGAGGTGTGTGTGTGTGTGTGTGTGTGTGTGTGTGTGTGTGTGTGTGTGTGTGTGTGTGTGTGTGTGTGTGTGTGTATTAAAGAGAAAATACCATGACTTTCTTTTTACATTAAACTTCTTTTAACATTAATGTTATATTATATATTAAATAAATATTATATTATATATTATCATTCAAATCTTATTGTTTTGACAATTCTTTTATTTGCAATATCTTCACGGCCCACCAGTGGGCCAGGGTCCAGCCGGGCCCACAGGTTGACAATCGCTGCAGTACCTGGAACTCGCAGCTTTATTTTTTGCGTCTTTCTGTCGTTTATAAGAGGAAGACCCAGGGGCGCCAGAGTCTGACGAATCCGTTTTTTCCTTCTTCACGGTGGAGGGAAGCAGGTGAAGCATCCTGCCCTGAAAGCATGACAGAAACACAAAGGTCAAAATTTGTTTAGCATCAAGCCAAAATCTGAGCCCAGTTAGTAACTACATTTAATTTCACTCATTATAGCAACTTAAAGATGGAGTGCCGTGATGTTTTCCACCCTAAAACATGATCATCAGGTATTATTATTATTATATAAGGAGGAAGAATGTTGTCAAAAAAGTGTACAGTATTTGTTAAAATGTCGTTTTTATGTGGATATGCCCACCAGTTCATTAAATATGCCTGATTTGCCTGGTGGGTGGCATGGTGATGGGTGGTGATCCACCTGAACTGAAGCCGCACCCACAGCTGTTGTTGTATGATAACGGGGAGGGGTTAGGGGAGGGGAAGATATTGTGATGTCACTATATCACAGTTTTTTTCATTGCCACATTTGACTGTCAAGGTTTCAGCCTCCAGTCCCTATTTTCCAGTTTTTTTTTTCCTGTTGCCGTTTGTTTTTGTTGTCTCCACCAGGCCGAAGGCAAGGGGAGAGAGTATGTTTTGCACTCCGTCCGTGTGTGTGTCCGTCCTTCCTTCCTTCCTTCCTTCCTTCCTTCCTTCCTTCCTTCCTTCCTTCCTTCCTTCCTTCCTTCCTTCCTTCCTTCCTTCCTTCCTTCCTTCCTTCCTTCCTTCCTTCCTTCCTTCCTTCCTTCCTTCCTTCCTTCCTTCCTTCCGTCCTTCCGTCCGTCCGTTATCAGCTAATCTCCGGCACCGTTCGCCCGATCCATGCCAAACTTTGCACACACACTCCCTGGATGCCAACAACGAACCTCTGCCCCAAATATTCTTCAATGGCCTGTTATAGCGCCACCATGAGGCCGATTTAGGCAAAACACATTTCTGTACATTACTCGTACACATTTTATCCATACATCACACAATTCGGTATACACTATCTTCATAGTCATGTGATCAACACGGATCTGCACCATTTCCCATCTTCCATCCTGATTGGCTAAGATTGGCTTCCAAAGCTCACATGATTGGTCCGTTTCGAACAAAATGTCGCAAATCACAAACACAGTGTGCAATTTCCGTGAAATTATACACGCACATTTCCACTAGGCCGAGGACGACATGCCACTCATTCTTTTCCAAATCAGCCTCATGGTGGCGCTATAACAGGCCAATTCCTGTTTTTAGCTATAACTGCATCGATCTGTATACAACTTATGTATGCGCACTCCCTAGAGGCCATGGAAAAACATTGTCTCTGCATCCCTCCACATCTACCGGTTATAGCGCCACCATGAGGCCGATTTCTGCAAAACACATTGCTTATGTTAGTCGCACAGATTTCATCCAAATCTCACGCAAATCGGTACACATGATCTCTGTAGTCATGTGAACAAGACAGTCTGTTGGATTTCTCAGATTCCACACTGATTGGCTAACATTGCCTTCCAAAGTTTTCAGGAGTGGCCCGTTTTGTTCAAAATGCTGCACATGTCCTGCTCATCCAGAATTCTATCCTCAGAGATGCTATGAGTGATCTGGCTCTGCATTTCCTCAACAAAAGAACATTGTTGCAAAAAACAAACAAACAAACAAACATGTTTATATTACTCCTAAACATTTTGCCAAACATCTCACACAGTCCTATCCTCCTGGTGGAGACCTGTGCCCGGAAGGGCACTTTTTCTAGTTTTTCCTGTTTCTGTTTGGGTTTTTTTTTTTTTTAAAGAAAAAACTGATTCTGTAATTATGTGATCTGAAGATAATGTCTGCATTGTCAATAAACAATTCTTTAAAAAGAAAAAACAAACAAAAGAAAGTTGTTTTTTTCCAGGAAGGGAAGTACTGTCACCTCATAAACGCATGAAAAGCTGGAAAAAATACAAAAATCACGGACT
The DNA here is from genome assembly GCF_951216825.1 of Electrona antarctica. Taxonomy (NCBI): domain Eukaryota; kingdom Metazoa; phylum Chordata; class Actinopteri; order Myctophiformes; family Myctophidae; genus Electrona; species Electrona antarctica. The sequence goes on along the minus strand of NC_136793.1, from coordinate 33,176,718 downwards.
TGTGTACACGACGTCCTAGGGCATCTTCAATGATATCAGGCGAGAGAACAATATTCTGAATTTTTTCTTCTTTTTTTTTTAGTTAGACCCTACGGCCACCGTACGCTTCGCTCTTCTTTCACCAGCGGTCCCGGTTACTTCCTAGTGTACCGCGGCAGAAAGAATGCCTCGTCTTTCCTAATCTAGAGCGCTCTCCGTGGTTTTGACCTGATGGATATACTAAGCTCTTCATTTCTGACTTCTCAACTGCCTAATGGATTATTTAGCGATAATATTAAAACAAGACAAAGGTAAGCAAGCAAAGAAATATCAGTTTTTTTCCGGAACAGAAGGCGGAGGGGGGGGCTTTACAGAGTAAAAGCGGCCATGTCTTCCCAGCACCCCAGAGCTCCTATTTTGAAGGAATCCCGGGGCTGTTTGGGATCATAAAACCACATCTCAAATAGCAGTTGGAGATCAGGTTACCTGGAAAATGTGTCCATCCAGCTGAGCTAGAGCTGCCACAGCATTCTCTGGAATCATGTATGTTACAAAGGTGAAACCTTTAGACTTCTTGGTTAAGTTGTCGATGGGGAACAGCACATCAGACAGCGGACCTGCATACAATGTGGAATCATGACCGTTGTAGTGACTAAATTTGTTTGCATTTGCATGCACTGTACATGTGCGTATATGTGTACAGTATGCATGTACTTGTATGTGTTTTAACACACCATGTTTAGTGAACAAATCTTTGATGTCTTCCTCTGTGCAGGTGTAGGGAAGGTTTCTCACAAAAACTCGTCCTGATTCTGCAACGTCTTCCTCTTCTTCGTCGTCTTTCAACTTTCTGGTGAAGTCCCTGTCAATCTCCTTCGGATTCTTGTCCCAACTCTTACCCTGCACATTCACCCGGAACACCTCAATGTAGCGCCCCCCTGACAGCACACAGAGGCCATACAGAGACATCAAAATCTGCTCCAGATTTACTATGAATACATAAACAAACACAAAAGAGTAGAACATATGTTTACTCACCCATATAATCTTTGTTCTTCTTCAGTGCCTTTTCCACCTCTTCATCAGAGTGCAAGTCCACATATATATAACCTAAAACATACATTACAAAATCTGACAATTATCCACATAAGTCATAAATCGAAAGGGGAAAGAAATGACAAATGATCAGGAACATAATGTATGATTATGAATAGTGTCACTCTCACACCTGTTCTATTGCCACTTTCATTCCTCCCAATTCTGATAGCGGCGGGCTTCAGAGGAGTCATGAACTCTCGTACTTGTTGCTGGTGACATCAAACATTAAGAACAAAACAAAAATATTTTTTGAATTAGGTACGTATGAATCAATGTCACTTCTCTCCATTCTACTCACCTGTGTATCTCCTTACTCACTCACCTCTTTAACTGTGAAAGGGGCTCCTCTTAGTTTTATTTGGAAGTCTGTGGTAGGTTCAGTCTAGGGAAGGTAGTATCAGTGTTAACCAGCGGAAACATAGGGTTGATACTAGATGGCCATCCTAAAAAGGACAGACATCCCACCAGAACACACTCACCACACATTACCTTAACCTAAACAAACCCATCCCCATTGTAGTTAACTCTACTAATAGCCTAACCTTAATTAATTCAACCAATGCCTAAAATATATGCAGAACTTCCATCCATTCTTGGGTGGCCATGTAGTGACAAGACTGCAATGTATGTATGGAAAATAATATATTTAACTTACTGCATGTAGAGGGGGAAAGGTTATAAGTAAGCAATTACCTCCTGTTTTGTAGTTTTTATGGTTTTGCCCTGCTTCTTATCCAGGGACGATACAGATGTCTTGGTCTTTAATGTGTCTTTGTCACCACTCTCATAGGCACTGTCTGACTGAGGCAAAGGGCATTGTACTTGTACATCATCTTTGTTATTATCTTCATTTTCTTCAACATCATCCCCTTCTCCACTATGATCCATGGTGTCTTGTGTCTGTACCACTTTGGAGCGCAGGTAATCCATATCAGACAAATCAGATTTCAGTGCTTCTTTGGTGGCCTCTGAAAACAACACATGATTTCATAATCACATTTGGTTTTACTGTAGATACTTCTGAGGACATTAAACATTTTGGATTGCAATTGTATAGTTTAAAGTAGCCAGATGGCCAACAATCTACGCCTAATGATACGTATAGTGTCATCTAAAATCAATGAATAAGCTAAAAGAGGGTGTAACGAATTCGGAAATGAAAAACAACAGCATCACAAGGCGGTCCTTCATATTCGGAGCAGTATCAGGATTGGTTTTCAAAGCAGTGGGCAAAGGTTTGTTATAGTTAGCAATGTTTTTCTCCAACAAACGCATTTATTGCACGCACACGCACACGCACACACACACACACACTCCATTACCCACCCTGATCTTCACAATTTTCCTCTTCTTCACATTCTGACTCCTCAGAATCAAAGTTGAGGTAATCATCAGTTGCGGGTTTCTGTTTCTCTCTTGGTAGTTTTCCCTTTTCAGCTTCAGGGGCAGCTGATTGTTGCAGATCATCGTTGGCCCAGGTGGGTACCAGACTTCGATTCTGATACACTGACACAAACTCCTTGAAAGTGTCATCCTCTTCCAGCTGACAAACAAGATTAACATCAAACATAAATCACTAAGTTTATATATCTTGCTTAACATACATTATAATCTATATGTATCTTCAGTGTTTTGATTGTGTGTGTGTGTGTGTGTGTGTGTGTGTGTGTGTGTGTGTGTGTGTGTGTGTGTGTGTGTGTGTGTGTCTCAAGAGATTGACTTACTTTGCCCAAAATACTTGTGGTTTTTTGTTTCTTCTTCTGAGGGTAACAATAGCAGAACATGTATTTTATTTCAAATTGCAATGCAATGCAAAATGTCAGTTACATAGTAGCCTCGATACCCAGGCTTTCATTTCGTCTGCGCGAAAAATGAAAGCCTGGATTTACGCATGGGCTGCACTGGCCTAAATGTGGGAGTCAACCCTTCCGCGTAGGCGTCGCTTCAAATTATGTGACGTCAGGGCTCTGAGCGGTGTGCACCCCTCAAAATAACACAGTGAGGAAATCATTACCAGTGGAACTTCAAACGAGGCTATGCGAGGAAAATGAGGAGAATGGCTGAAGAACCCACCACAACGTCTAAGAAAAAAACCAACGTGTGCAGACTCTGTGGAAATAACTTTGACAGTCCGTTCGAATGGTATACTCCAGCAACCAGTGGTTTCTGCTTCTGGTCGACACAATAACAGTGCTGCACTGGGGGGGGGGGGGGGGGGGGAAGAGACCGGGGCTGACGGACAGATCGGTGAACCAATCCAGGGTGTGCACAAATCTGAGCCGCGGCCCTCCCATCTAGGCCAGAAATGTCTAGCGTTAGCTCAGGCTAGTTACCTAGTAGTGACGGGGCCCGTCACATGTGCAAATACCATTAGACAATTTTAATATAGGATATGTAAGAAGTTAACAAATAGGTAAAAAAAATCTCATCAGTTTTATTTTAAGTTGCTGTACACACAATACCTTTTCATCGGTTTCTTTAACAGCCTGTGTACCTGGGCCTGTACTCTGTGTGTGCTTGCTCCAGGCTTTTGCTTTAGTGGGGTCTCCAAAAGATTTACACATCTCCACCTGCAGAAAAGGATGGGAGGTAAGCAAAATTGCAAGATGTGTCAAGACAGGGCTGAAATTGAGGGCATGATGGAACCAATGGTTTGAATCATCCAGCTTACCGTCACTCGAGATGTATCAACAAAACTCTTGTTGAAATGTTTTAAGGCATTATTTGCATCCTCTTCGGTTTTAAATCCAACAAAACCAAACTTTCGAAACTTGCCATCCTTTGTAAACTTCAGAGTGCAGTCTGTCAAAGTTCCAAAGGCAGCAAACATCCCCCGGAATCTATCCTCCTTCATCTACAGGGGCAGATAACATTTTCAAGTTTATCACAACTTGCAAGATGTTTGCCTACTGAAAACCGAATGAAATTATTAGCTTCAGCAGAGACTGTAACCCATTGTTTGGATCGATTCTGGCATTTTGATCAAAACACGATAAATCATGGGGCACGTTCAGAAATAGCGCACTATTAGTGCGCTATTAGTGTGCAATGCAAACTAATAGGCGAGTGCGCTCCGGTGTGGTATTTCCGAACGCACCCATAGTCTCTGTTGAGGTCGTGATACTCGTTCTCCCCATTGCAAATGAAAAAAGAGAAGGACATGATAAACAATAAATTGATGGGTAAATTTAGGTCTGATAATGATGTACCGAGCTTGTTCAAATCTTATACGTTCCTAGCCGCAATTTGCAACACTTGTATTAAACAACGTTAAGCTACTTTCTGTCAAGAAATTCTGTGCAGGTGATTCTTTTTCTAAGTGTTGTAGTTTGGAAGCGCTCGTCGAAGTCACTGAACGGTCTTGCGTACCACCCGTTTCGAATTTGCACATAATGCAGGAGGCATCAGCACGACCCGTTTATAAAAACGAGTGCTTCCAAACTCCAACACTTAAAGATGGTATTGCAACTGATTCATCCCAAAAAACATCTAGTGTTGCAAATTGCAGCTAATACGTTCCAACCATTTTTCAAAGCATATTTTCCAGAATCCAGAATGAGAGGCCTACATAAATTACTGCAAATCTGTGATATCCACTAATTTCGGTGATAAACAATAAATTGATGGGTAAATGTTAGCTAGCCCCTCTCGGGACCCCCGGTTGAGGGTCCCAACAGGGGCTAAATGTTAGCCTCAATCCTCCCAGTCTTACACATCTGCTGGAAAATGTAGGTGTGGTAAAATGATGTACCGTGCATGTGAAATATAAATAATAATCATATACTTATTATATGCAACCATTTTCCAAAGCATACATTTATTCTTTATGTTTTTACATTTTGAGAAAAACAGCGGAGATGCCCTAGCCTTGGATCAAGACTATCGACGTAGTAGCTGTACAGTTATGGTCCAGTGCTTACAGCGAGCACTGGGCCAGGGCTTGTGTACTGTATTCTTATCGATGTCAAAATCAATAAAATACTAGCCATTGTTCACATGACGCTCGTCATGATAATCATGGCAGCCATGCATTGTTTCAGGGCTAATAAAATACATACCTGGTGTCTAGCCTAAACATTTAGACTCCCGTAGATGCATGTATTTATCGATTCTGAAGTTCTACATTTTAAAGAGTCTAAATCTTAAGCGACCTGGTGCCCATTTCTACATGCACCATAATACCTAGCCCCATATGTGCCCTCTCCCTACGCTCATTCTGTAGGGAGCGTAGGGAGAGGGCACATATGGGGCTACATAATACCATACTCTATTTCGTGGAATCTGGCAAATGTTAACTGCACACATTACTTACCCCGTTGGGAAGGTTTTTAACGATGATCCTTGACATGTCTGATGATTTTTAATTGACACAATAAACATAAATTTGGATTTACGTGAACGTCAGGATGTCAACAAACAAGCATGGAACTTTCCCTAGGTCGCCATTTTGAGTAGGCGGTGCTTCTTAGCATCCGGGTACTTGGTATGGAGTATGGACAAAGTGGCCCATCGTCAAAAAATAAAGGAAAAACAGCGCCCTCTTGACGTGAGTCAACTGTGTGTGTGTGTGTGTGCGTGTGTGTGTGTGTGTGTGTGTGTGTGTGCGTGTGTGTGTGTGTGTGTGTGTGTGTGTGTGTGTGTGTCTGCGTGTGTGCGTGTGTGTGTGTGTGCGTGTGTGTGCGTGTGTGGCTGTGTGCGTGTGTGCGTGCGTGCGTGTATACAATAGCTCAAGGCTCTATTGCTGATTGGACCCGCTGCAGTGTTGTCCGGTTAGAATGCTTCGACAAGTTCGACTTCTGCCTTCTCCCTGAAGCCGACCCTTGTTATATATATTCTCCGACTATGCCTGACTGTCATGATGACTAAGCCAGTTAGATCTATCCATATATGGTTCTACCACATCTATCTGATATCAGCACTACGTCGGCTCGGGCCAAATATAGGGATTGTCATACTAGACAATAGACATGTCATATATAGCCCAATGTCCTAGTCGGATATCCCCATATGGGGACTAAATATCCAATGAGCAACTACTCAGATCCAACAACATGACTGGCAGCGAGAGTCTTCAGTGTGTGTGTGTGTGTGTGTGTGTGTGTGTGTGTGTGTGTGTGTGTGTGTGTGTGTGAATACCTTTATACATCTATTTGTGTTTGATATAGAGAAGTGAGCTACATTTTCCCTATAGGCTTTGATTGATTGATTGATTGATTGATTGATTGATTGATTGAAGTATTTATTAACAGTATGCAGAATAGGTACATTTCAAGCACAACTCAACTGTTAACTGTGGATGACACCATAAAGCATTACACTTGTTTACAATAGGGTACACCATTTCATATGGTTATCTTTAAGATAATGGTTCAAATTAACTATTCATTTAGAATTCTATATTTTTGACATTATACTTTATGATGAAAAATATATGAAGTAGCCTACAAAAGATTGTTGACCCTTTTTATTTTATATAGACAGAAAGAAAGCAAACATATACTGGTAAACAATGAAGAGACCAAAAGTAATCTATAAAGTGGGTGCTTTTCTGAAGAAGATTCTTCCGCCGTTCAATTAATGAATGCCTTTTGCTATGTCTGCAGCCTATACTGTGTATTCTGTATTGCATTGTATAGTTTTTATTGCACATTTACTATGAAAACCTGAATTTCCTGTTCCTTCATTCGTTGCGTCACCCATGCCTCCATATATGGTCACACCCAGTAGTTCAGGAAGAATGGATTGTGTGGCCCTGGTTTTTCCCTAATGGGACTGATCGAGGGTAGCTACTGGGACGTAAGTCGGGACTTGATCACCCCGGCTGGGTCACCTGAGTGAGGGGTATGATGTTGCGAGACCCGAAACCCCGATGACCTTAGGATACATCACTGAGGATACGTCCCAGGTGCATCCATGTATGTATGTATTTTGTTTAGTTATTCTATTTATAGTGACTCATAGGAACAGACTACGTGACAACCAGGAATAGTCTGGTGACCACCGGAGAGACGGGTGGCAGCCGGAAATTAGACGGCACCCGGGAGCAGTATGGGTTGGCGCCCCAGCCTGTGTCTTCCGTGAGGAAGAAGCCCAACAAACCCATGGTGAGGCCTTTAGGAGGGCCATTCAAGCCTCAAGCGGCGCCTGCGGCACCACCAAGGGCAAGGTGGAGCCTGCGGAACTGTTGCGGCTCGAGAATCCACTATTTCTGAATAAAGTGCCTGGTGCTGGGAGTCTGGTGCAACGCACAGGGCCTGACCTGGTGAGAGCAGGAGTGGACCTGGTGAGACGTAGGAGGGGCCCGGACAGGAGTCAACCCACAGAGCCTAGTCCCTCCACGCGCCAGAATGGTACCTCCCAGTCCCGGCAGAGTAGTTCAGGAAGAACGGATTGTGTGGCCCTGGTTTTTCCCTAATGGGACTGATCGAGGGTAGCTACTGGGACGTAAGTCGGGACTTGATCACCCCGGCTGGGTCACCTGAGTGAGGGGTATGATGTTGCGAGACCCGATGTCAATATATGGCCATATCGCGATAGTCTGATGATAACCTGTGTGGTTACCCGGACACAGTGTTGTCACACTTGCAATTGAACCAAGTTGGTACAACACATGGATCTCCATATGTGGAACTGACTAGCATCACCTGGATCTCCATATATGAAGATCACAACACTGACCTCATCAAACCCTGTATAGCCATACATGGTTTGACATACTAGATCTGAATATATGGAGCCGGCCAGCAACTCTTTTGACCTCACTGACATGACACCAGATTAATAGTTTAACTTCTGCTTCTCAACTGTGCCATATTAAGAAGCTCTGTTGTTTCATACTGGTTGTAGGCTTAAACCATTTATGAATCTGTGCTCCATATGAACATGGTCGTGACTCTTGAGTTTAACTAAATTAATTCTTCCTTTCATTCTTATATTCATACAGTATATGGAATTTCTTGTTTGTTTTAAAATGTATGAAATCTTTTTTTTATTTTTAAGAACAAATCTTTTTTAAATGTGGGAAAAATAAATGGGATTTTTCTTTCTTCTTTTTTTTTTACTCGAGTCGTGACCCACTGTTCGGGAAACAGTGAGTTTCAGCATCTTCAGAATATTGACAGACGGGGGTCGCGAGTCATGGCCAAAGCATTTCCGGGGGTCCCCAGCCAAAAACGTTGAGAACCCCGTCTAGTCCACATGGTTCTCCAAGGGGAAGAGGGACACATTTGCTGATTTTCACAAACAGCCTGCCAATTGTGTTACCGGAGGCAATTCTAACATGGAGCAATTGTAACATCTTAAATCGCACCAATCAGACATTATAGAACAGTGAAATTCATTATGCATATGGTCTGTCATGACCCCTTTCTACCCGCCAAAGGACAAGCAGATGTTTTTTTTTTGTTTGTTTGTTTTTTACTTGACTGTCATAGTTTTTCTGCCATGACCGTTTCTTTTGAGGCGTTATATTCAGTATTTTCCTCATACTGTCTCATAATAACGGTAGAGAAAATCCTCATGCCAACACTATACATATAGGCATAGATATACACTTAGGTATTCTATTGTATAAGTCTCCATGATGGTATATCATAAAACCAGCAAACCACATTTCAAAGTGCTTGAGTTCGAATATACTGTACGATCAGCCATTGTTATATACAGTACACATTCAAGAAAAAAAAACAGAATCCCTCTGCACTCACCTGAAAATATACATATTTTTTCCTTTTACAAATGAATACAAGAACGCTCACCCTAAAACACCCTGGCCCTGAGTCAAATTCGACGACCATGGAACGGTCGCCATTCCTAAACATAACCTCAGTAAAACTATACCTAAACCCTAAACCTACCCTTATTCCTAAAAGAAAACTATGCCTAAAGCCTACATTTATTCCTAATCTTAACCTCAGTAAAACTATGCCTAATCCTAACCTCAGTAAAACAAATACAAGAACCATGCATGGGGGCGTATGGTCCCCGAAGAAATGTGGTTGAGTGTGTCTTGGGGCGAGACTTCCGGTTACCAGGCAGTTAGACATACCCTGGCACAACATCACTGATGGTGGTACAGTTTATTTAAAAGTGCAATCTTTAGCTCACAGACAATAAATGGTCATAGGGAAAAAGAAAATCAGCTATATCACACACGCACGCACGCTCGCGTGTGCACACACGTGCACACTTGCGCGCGTGCGCACACACACACACACACACACACACACACACACACACACACACACACACACACACACACACACACACACACACACACAGAGGGAGAACAAGAGAGAAAGAGTCAGATCGACAGACAGACAGACAGACAGACAGACAGACAGACAGACAGACAGACAGACAGACAGACAGACAGACAGACAGACAGACAGACAGACACCTCCCAATTTAGCTTAGGTACTTTAGACTCGAGTACAATGAGAATCAGCAGCATTGCTTTCCCTGATGATTATGTCGCATCATTCAAGCCACGTGGGAACTGAAATCTTTGATGCACTGCATTCAAGTTTCTGATTTAGAACTATCTACTTCTCATCTCAGAGCGTTTAAGTGGTTGAGGTCAAAGAAAAATGGATAATGGACTGCTTTTTCAGTTAGTAGGGAGACTGCGGTCAAAATGAACAGGGGGCAATTGTAACAGTAACACACTCAATAATTCTAATAAGAAGCAAGCGAGGGATGAGACTTCTTCTGCACATGCTCAGTACTAGGGTCCTCTGTCTACCTATGGAAGAGTATAGAATGATCACTTCATCAGTTCATCTCAGCAGAAGTTTATAAAAGTACATTTTTGAATGTACAATAGGCTATTTTCCTTCTGCTGTCTAAAGTTTAATGACAGCAAATTTAAGATACAATTCAAATACATTTAGTCTAAATACCGTCTAAATTTGAAAAACAAAATACCCTATTGACCTGAATATAAGACTACGTTTTCCCCCCAATGTTAATATCCAAAAAAAACAGGGTCGTATTATAATCAGGGACTAAACTTTTTGACATTCAATGTTATTTTTCCACAAATGAGTCTTGAAAAATGGGTGTCGTCATATAATCAGAGTCATCTTATATTTGGGACAATACGGTAATCCAAATAAAAATAAAAACAATAACTGTAATTATAAAACATTCTTAAGCAAAAATGTTGTAAAAAAATAAATATTACTTTGTGCTTTTATTTTAGATGCCTTTAAACAGAAAACAAATGTTTTTTAGCCTAAGGGTGGCACTACTAGAGGAAAGGCCATGGGGTCACCAAAACATAGGTTTCATCTACTGTAGCTCTGGTCCATAGCCTTACTGCTCTTGCCTCCGTTAGAGCTATGGACCAGAGCTAGGTTTCATCCTGCAATCTGCCTGTTACATTATGATGAGACATATTGCGCTCAAAGTTTACACTTTGGCCTGAGGGTGGTGCTAGACTAGACTAGAGGAAAGGTGATAGGAACACTCATATTATATATTAGGGTTCCTCCTACAGGAAGCATGAATGCACTCAACAAGTGTCATGACAAGCTGCTTGTTATATTTTTAGGTATCTAACTGAACTGAGCCCCCCTTAATTAGTATCAAGTCAAACATGAATTATTAAACTAAACACAAAAATATAGTGTTTACACTGAATACTGTGTAGGTGGTGTTCACCTATAGTCTCACAGTAGCCAGTTGATTAGAATCTAAATCTAATGCCTGGGGTTGACAAAAAACAAACAAAGAAAAAAGAAAAAAAAAGAAGCCTGACATTTCACAATTGACCAACCATGGGCAAAATCCAGACATTCTGACTTATGATTCAGACTGAGACATTTGTTCACCTGATAGGGGCAGCAGATTAGTCTTCATCACAGGCAACATAGTTTGTAATACGTGTTAGTGAAAGCTTCCATGAGTTGTATTTCAAAAAGAGCTTGTAAACTGTGCTGTCCTTGGTTCTAGTGCATAATTGTTTATAATCGTACTAGTCTTCCGCCTGTCTTTCTTTTGGAATTCATTGTGGATTTGTAGAAAGGTCTTGTTCTTGGTTTCAGGAACAAAAAAGAATATGTAGCTTCCCACAAACAGGCAAATGACCATGAAAACCAGGAAACAGTACTGCTGTAGTCCAGTCTGTGGAGACAGAATATATTACTTACTATCTTAGATGAGCTTTATTAAACAGTTCAACTTTCAAGCCCTGTTTCCTGCTGGTAACCATTAACTTTTGAGCTGTACCAAGTAGAAACCCAACATTAGAAGATAAAGATTGTGGCATAATAGACACCTACCACAATAAATGGGAAGATCATGCCTATGAAGAAGAAGCTGAACCAGTTCACAGAACCTGCAATTATGTATGCAGCAGGGCGCGTGGTTTGTGTGAAAAATTCTGTGGTCAAGATGTTAGTCACGCCACCTTCAGGGCAAAAGGAACAACATAAGAGGTATTATTTAACAGAATTTTAAGAACAATGGATGAAAAATAACTATTTGTTTTTTGATGAGTTACCTGGTCCTAAACCAAAACTTAGGATAAAAGCAAAAACACACGCCATACTTATATAAGGTACAATTGGGCTGGATTCCTGCAGGGAAACACAGGAAAGAATTCTGTTAACTTGACACACACAGGTTAACATGCTATTATACTACAAAAATATAGTAAAAAGAACAAGAAAATATTTGAAGGAAAAACAAAAACAAAAAAAACAAGTAGGCTAGTATACCATGTGCTTTCTGTAGGCTACAGTTTAGAACAACATGTTAAGCTATTCAATTACCTGAAAGGTGAGGCTCACAGTGAATAAAATGCAGCAGATACTCATCAGAGCATACCCTCCCAAGATTAGCACTTTCCTTCCCAAACGCTCTATGAGCATGCCCTAAGAAAACACATAACACGTCACATGAATGCACACCACAGGATTAGAAGAGAGCATAATAAAGAGAGAAGCATAATAAGTATGCTTCGCAACACTAATATTGCACTAGTATGTCCAGCACATAGAACCAATATGAAATAATATAGTTGGAAACAGTATCTCACATACTTACACAGGTTAAAGCAGTGATGCATTCACAGGCACCGGTGCCTACTGTTGCGTATGGTATTCTTTCATCTGGAATGCCAGATTGTTTGAACACATAATCTGCATAGAAATAAATCTGCAGAGAAGTAAAGAACACAAAATAAAAATAATAATAATGTGCTGTACAAAGAAAATACATTATGATTTTAGACATCTGGATATCGAATATCACTATGCAAATGTCTTTTTTTGCTGACATTGTTGGTATAACCAGACATACTGCATTGATGCCATTGAGCTGCTGTGCAGCGTTGATCAAGATGATAGTGACAAGCTGACATTGTTGGTATAACCAGTCTGGTTATACAATCATCATTGTGAGAAAGCAGAGTTTTAGTGGACAACTGGACATACTGCATTGATGCCATTGAGCTGCTGTGCAGCGTTGATCAAGATGATACTGACAAGCTGCAAGCGCAGACTGCGGTCACTGAACAGTTCCCATGGTTTCTTGGCTTCGACCCCTAGTGCAGCAATCCTCTCTCTCTCCATATCCTCCATCTCGCCATCATAGTTGCCTGCCCCGTGTAATTGCTTCAGAGCTACACCCGGGAAACACAAGACGTGTGATTGTGAATAATCTCATTGCCGCATGACACAGTTATACAGTTATACTCTAATGCATTTGTTCTGCGCACATGACAGATTCACCTAACAGACAGCTCAACCTGTGTAGGCTCCCTCTACAAACCTCCACAGTATGTTATAATGTCTGCTCAAAGACAACGTCTTACACATTATCATGGTATATGCTTGAACATTTATCCATTCTCCACAATCATGTTTCTGTCTCTGACTATCTGAGATAATACAAGTCTTGCTCTGTCTATTCAACCATGCAGTCATGTGCACAATGTGAAATCAAGATTTGCAGTGCATTGCTGGACTTTAATCTATCAACATTAAATCAATATTTGTGTATATATTTATTTGAGTTTCATTAAAAAGTACAAGAGTGGTTTTGATGCCATATTACCTTTTCTACATCCAACATCATCCCCCTTGTCAATCAATAGGTACCGTGGGCTCTCTGGGAAGAAGGGCAAGATCAAAAGCTGCAGGAATGCTGGGATACAAGTTGTGGAGAGCAGAATGGGCCAGTGTTCCTCATTACCCAGTAGCTCCCTGTAAAATCACATGAATGATATCTCAATAGCAAGGTGAAACAAACACACAGGCATATTAACACAAAAACAAATTTCAGTTCTCACTTGAGGCCCATTACTTGACCAGTAAAGATCCCACCGGTGATGAAAATTGAGGTACCCATTGCCATGGCACCACGTAGAGCTGTTGGTGCTATTTCCCCTAAATAAAGAGGCTGAACACATACACCAATTCCTGCAAAAGAGAAAAGTTTTAAAACCAAGATTTTGTCTCTCAAGAGTTTGGGCGTATTTTCTCATTTTTGAGAAATGTAGTTCTCTTTATCTGACATAAAGACATACTGTAGGTGTCATTTAGATGAGTATAAAGATAGGAACAAGCCTGTTGTAAGAGAGTATTTCTGAAATATTCACCTGCATTTAGGCCTGAGACAAAACGTCCCAATATGAGTAGTTCAAATGCTCCTGTGTGGTAGCTCAAGGCAATTATCAGTGCCGCAAGTAAAGCCAATAAATTATTACCCAGCATTGTTCCTTTTCTGCAACAGAGATCATATACAAAGGAGGAATACATTTAAGCTTTATTTCAAAGGCACACATTTGTAAAAAAAACAATAATAACTATGTAATAATAATGTATAAACCAAAAATCATACCTCCCATACTTAATGGACAATACTCCACCAATACTTGTTCCACAAAACCCTCCTAATGTGAATATAGATACAATAGTGGACCACAGTAGTGTGAGAGTATGCTCTGAGATGGTAGTCTCATAACGTTCTTGCCAGGTGTGGTTGATGAAATTCTGCACAGACTGAAGTAAGGAAAAATATCAACGTGTAACAGATGGACTGAAATAATGAGCTGTTCTTATGGTATATAATTATTTGAGAAATCCTAAATATTTCAAAGTTGCAACACAGTTGTATGCTAAACTAAACCTTAACACTTGGCCTTCGGTGCTCCCATTGATTATTCCTAAACATAAATAACATAGAGGCCTATAAACTATAATATATGCAGTCTCCTACAGTGATTGACAGCCAAATAGGTTATATTATATTATTACCTGAGTGGGTGCATTGATGACCGAAACGTTATAACCATACTGAAAGGCCCCTCCAATACCAGCAGCACCAGCAGCCATTAGAAGTGATTTATTTGGCAACTGCAACCAAAACAGACACAATGAGTCACCCTAATATTAATATAATAATAATAAATACAAAGTTTATAATTAATTGCGACCGAAGGAATTATGGAATCACGCATTTCCCGTCAGTGTGTCGGGCACCAGTGTGTGTTGGGCACCATGTATATGGTCAGGTCTCGTGACATGTGACATCATCAGGGATGGAGTTAAGCCCATATATGGAGAGCCCTGAGGTCAACAATATTGGCCAGCAACTCTACATCTGACCTCAAACATCAAACCCTTAGATCTCCATATATGGATATATGTCAGAACCTGTTCTGACATTCCATATGTTGATCCTTCCCCATCCATCCTTCCTCTTTGATGTCTCCCTTTTGTTTTAACTGATACCTGTCCATTCAAACTCTAGAGGGGCCTGCCCCAAAGTTATTAGTGCAGCCTGCCCGGCAGCCGCTGAAAACTAGAGTTATCAACAGGCACGGAAATTAAGGCCCGATTTGATGAGGGCCCAGGTAGAGAATGTCCCCACTCCCTGCTACCACCCTTAGATCTCCATATACTGTATGGAACTGACTTGTTCTGACATTCCATATGTTGATCTGACCTCATCAAACCCTGTACACTCAAGACATGCTCCTTATATGGCCAGTACAGAATTCATTCAATGTTGATCTGACCCCCCCATGCCAAAGCGCCAGCGCACACCCAGCAGTCTTCCGTCAACGAGGCAGATGCGTACACGCGACCTCGCCCTTTAGGGTGAGGTCGCTTCTCGCCCTCAGGCGTCTTAATGGTAAATAGAAATTAGAAAACTAAAAATACAGCTGTGTTTAAGGTAAAAGCTATGAGAAGGTAAAGAGCTATGGACATAAAAATGGGTTTATTTAAATGACAGATTAAAGAAATTGGTTTTCAACTTCTTCAAAACACTAAGAGGTCTTGTCATTGTGAGTTCAGGGTATTCTCTAGGGGCATAGCAGCAGCAGAAGTTTGTCTCACCATGCAGTGATTTTGTCAAATGCTTTTAAAATTAAGACCTGAGTGTTTTGTCTGGAACAGAAAATTTAAGGGAGTGTGTGACAAATAAAACTTAAATTTAAACTCAAATCTAAGCCAGTGCCATATTGCCAGAACTGGAGTAAATGATCGCTTGTCTTATGTTAAAATAATTGACGGAGCATTCTGAATTATTTTCTGAAGTAATACAACCGGCTTGTAATAAATGTAATGTATTTAACTTCTGCATCTTTCTGATATCTAATTTTGGTTAAGTTCCTGAGATGAAAAATGGCTATGCTTGTTACCTTGTTCAAATTAAAATGTAGTTTAATGTAATTTAATTACAATCCGAATTTAAAGTCACACCAGGTCTGTAAACTGTTTTGATCTTTTTACATTCCAGACACCTGGAATGTAGCATTCCACCCCTCAATACATTTAATCCTGGGATACATACCTTAAATTCCCTTTTACGTTCTCTGGTGCTTAAAAGTAAAGGATGATATTCATCTCGATTTTCTCTCCTGAATCTTTCCATGATTAATTTCTTTAACTTATTTAAATCCATGTCTCTCAATTCTCTCACAGAAGCACAAAGCTCTCTTCACAACGTTGTCATCTTAAACAGGAAGCCCTCTATGAATGAGACGATTCACAGAAGTAGTAAATATACCGTAGCGAATACAATTGATGAGTTAGCTCATGCGTGACCCAGTGGGAGTGTAAAAACCAAAAGGCGTGGTAAACTAGAGAATAGTGAAGCTTGTTGAAGGGTACCTTAATGTACAGCAAAATCATCTCTCTCACTTAATTTCAGTTACTACAATTCATGATATGTTCAGTATCTATTCTCAGTATTCATAGAAGTTTTCATAGAAGTGTATATTTGTACGTCTTTAAATGTTCTGATGAATTGAAGATGGAGGACCCTGATGCGTGCGTGCGTGCGTGCGGGCGTGCATGTGGGCGTGCGTGTGTACAGTATGTGTGTGAGGGGGAGAGAGAGAGGAGCAGTGGTCTCATCATGACATAGCTACGGTACTTCAACTACACCCTGGCAGTAAACTAATGTTGCACTGGCCTCTACAGGTTGAAACTTCCAACTGGCTTTATTGAAAGTCTGTCACTTGGGGTGTATTTATTCTTTAATTAAGGTCCCCAGACTGGCAGCAACCCACTGATTTATGAGTAAAACATTGTTTGTTCATTTTCAAGAAAAATAAACAAAAAGGAATAATCAAGAAATAGAAAGTTTCGACTGTTTCCTAAGGTACTTAAGGTTCTTAAGGATCTATTGTGACCTGTGCTAGTGTATTTGGCATTGTTCAATACACAGGCTGCCTCTGACCCCAGACAAACAACCACGGTTAGGCGACTCAAATGTCCTCACAACCAAAAAACATGAAACTCTCCATCATTTATTTTTACTTTATAGTAGTGATGCACCGATGTATCAGCCACATATCGGTATCAGCCGATTTGCTGTTATCGGTCAATATCGGTAACGGCAAATACAACCGACATTAACCGATGGCAGTAGCCCATATTTATTTGTTGTTGATTAGCATAGATTTTGCATTGGCTATGTTGGTGTGTTGGTTATCTGTAGTCTACCAAGCTGTAGATTCCGAACATTTATTTATTGTATTGGAAGATGTATTTGTTTCCCTGGACCAAAAGGGGGAAGTAAAAACAACAAAAAAGAAATAAACATATATCGGTATCAGTATCGGCTATCGGCTAAATTGTTATTTTAAACATCGGTATCGGCCAAGAATTTCCATATCGGTGCATCCCTACTTTTTAGTTAACCCGACCTTTATCCTATACCCTATAGTACATAGACTACAGGGTCATGACTATAGCAAGTATTGCAACTCAATTGAAAAGATATGATAGGCTATCTGCAGTTTGACAATGAAACTGCTGATGCTGCAGTTCTTTGACTTCTTTCTATGTCTGTTTTTACCTCCTTTTATGATGATTTCCTGTTTTTGGTTATATAGAAGTGTATATTTGTACGTCTCTACATGTTCTGATGAATTGAAAATGGTGGACCCTATTGTAAACAAGTGTTATGCTTTATGGCGTCGTCCACAGTTAACAGTTTTGTATTGAGTTGTGCTTGAAATGTATTGTAATTCTGCTAACTGTTAATAAATACTTATTATATACATTATGTCTTAATAATACTGTGCATACCGGTATATTATACTACTCTGATGTTTCATTGGTATATAATGTAGAAAAACTATTTATGCAGATGTTGTTCTATGATGTCATTCCCATTCAAATCACATAAAGAAATATCTTCCAAGCAAACCTGACCTAAACAAAGTTCTTTGACCTACCTCTTTCTTTAATGCTGGAGATCCTTCATTTGACAAACTCATTTTCAATGCAAAATATGTCTAAATGCATTATATATAAGGCTACTACTTGTGTTTCAGTCTTTACATAATAGTATGCAGAGGAGACTATGATCTCATAACACCGGGTAGCCGTTTATTAACTCTAACAGCACATTCCACATGCCTTTGGTATTAGGAGGATTGCTGACCCCGATACAGAGATTATTAACAATTTGTTGCCTTAACTAGAAGTTGAGGTATTTTCAAATGGGCACATTTATGATGTTTCCCTTAAAATACCAAAAAGAAAAAAATTACATTTGAAACAATGTGCTGTTTATTGTTATATAATGAACTATGTATAGTTAAACCTACAGTACAAATTAAAGGGCCACTTCAACCCTTTTGCAAACAGATCTTATTTTAATGATGTTTGGGAGACAAGAAACACTTTCCTGGGGGTTTTATGTGGGTAATATGTGTTTTTTAGATATTTCTCCAACTCTTCTTCTCACTCTATACAGTCCACCGGCTCCTCTACCACTACAACACTAGTCCCATTAATAACTACATTTTCACATACTCTCCAACCACTACACCATAAATTCAAACAGAACTTCGCCACTACACAACAATCCTACCCCCCATTACAAACACATCAGGTCATCTCTGCACTCAGAAGGAACAGGAACCTGGGAGACCTCCTTGTGCATTCCAGATTCTCCACTTTACCTCCCAAGCCCCCACAGCCACATACACTCCATTTTAAGCCCCGCAAATTCATCAACAACCCCCATAGTCACACTCCCCCCCCCATTCAGGATCCCCTGTCTCTGACCACCCCCAATATAGTTTATATCATCACCTGCACACAATGTCATAAACATTACATAGGAGAAACCAGTCACACACTAGAAACACGCCTCAAACAACACCTATATCACATCAAACGAGCAGACCTACACACTACCCGGTATACACACTTTCAATCCCATCCCATCGCTAACCTCATCGTTTCAGGTCTGGAATGTGGAGTCCGATGGACCAGTGGACAGCGGAAACTAATGGAGCATAGATGGATTAATAAATTAAACACCCACTGGTCTAAATGAAAGAAGCTGACTATCAAACACCTACATAGTACACTCACACCTCATTCATTTTATGTTCATCTTTCTATTCAATTAAATAAATTGTATCCAGGCCTTGCTGTGAACTTTTACTCTTTTAGGTTGTTTTAATGTCCATTTTTTACCAAGTATATCCATTTTACCATTGTGTTTTAGAGGATGGGTTCGGACCATGGTTTAGGTATGCGGTCTAGTCTAACTTGGACTCAGGGGGGTGGACGCCTCTGCCTTGCATAGTCCCCAGTGAATAGGCAGGTTGCCCTTCACTGGTAACCTTACTTTGGATTTTAAATATATTAAGGTATTGTAGGCTGGGATTTTACAAAAAAATCCCCCCTTTTAAATACATACATACATACAGACATACAGACATACATACATACATACTTAATAAGGTATGCCATCTGGTGGCTAATGAACCAAACACACATTCTCAGAAGTTGAAGCAGTTTTAGAGGACCCACTTTTAGGCCAGTGCAACAGAGCATGCTTTTGCCTTTTTTAAAACCTTACCCATTTTAACCAAATACATACATACATACATACATACATACATACATACATACATACATACATACATACATACATACATACATACATACATACATACATACATACATACTACAGACTACAGATACATTATACATGTATGTATCTGTAGTATGTACAGTATGTATAAAATTACATTTTTGTTTGTGTTCCTCCTTAGGAATTAGTTTATAATAAGTATATGCTTATAACTTAATCTCATTTGGTTCTAAAAATGTGTTTTGATTTCGATTTTTAGATTTATTATAATTGGCCTATCATTTGTTTTAAGACTAGGTTTAGTGTTTAAGTTTACCATAACTTTTAGGTTTTTAGTCTTATTTAGATTTACCTGTCATTCATGTTGTTTTGGTCCATGTTATTTTAGGGGGGAGTAGGACTGAGTGTGATCCTGATCTTGTGTGTGACATCCCTCATGGCTTGCAATTCCTAAAAACAAAACAAAAACATAACGTGTCGTAGTTTCACCGTGTCAAATAAAAACGTTTTGAATTAATTCTACGACACACCTTGAAGTAGCCTATCCTCGTGATCATTCGGCCTCAGGGGGGCGCCACATCTTCACATGAAGAGCTCGGTGCAACACTATAACTCTTCCCCCGATCGTTTTGAAATGTTACAAACAGGTACTAGTGTACTAGTTGGTACTTCTTTTCACAATGTCGGGCAGAAAGCCCCGGTCGGTGGCAAACCCTCTGGAATCTGCGATCACCACACCCAGTGAGCGAATTTTGAAAGAATGCCACAATTTGTATGTGGACAGCAAAAACGGTAAATAGCAATATGTGGATTATGATTCAATTCAATGTTCGGCATGAAGCAAACAAAACCATGCATAGTTGCGATGTTATGTAAGGTTACAAACTATCCAGCAAGACCTAAAGTTTACTCGAACGCAAAAACTACATATTTATTGTTTAAAGTGATATACAGTAACAGTTAAGAACCACATGCTGCCTTCTGTCATTGTTGTCTGTCGGTTATAACATTGCGTTGACCCTATCTAATCCTTGTGACTAGTCTGGCCGTTTACCCCCCGGGGACTGGTGCTGCACTGCCTGTGTTCTCATGCACCGTGTGTCTGACAGATATTGAACATAACTGCAAGTGCAAGGTTATGCCTGTTTACTATGGTATATGTATTCGGGTTTCGAATCGATTATGAGAAAGTACCACTAAACACGTCGACATTCTTCTCCATACATTATGGATTTATGATCCAACAGCTAAGTAAACATTTTAGATAGCCATATGTTCACTGTCCACAGTGTCTGACTGTCATAAAGTAAGACATTTCTGAATCCAATATCAGAGTACAGGCATTCACCCAATGCAGGCTACCTCTACCTCATTTATTGTTAAACATTCACTTGACTACATGATGCTGCCTTTAGTGGTTTTTGTACCAATCATCACACAAACATAGCGGAGAGTGGCCAGATTATGCCAATAAAGCCCCATTGAATTGAATTATAGATGGTAGGATCTACAAACTGGATTTGACAGTGTTGAATGCTGCAGTTGAATTGAATACCAAGGGGCAAGCGTCTCTGCAGTTAAGCACCACACCACATGCTCTGCTGCCCTTAACGTGTGTGTGTGTGTGTGTGCGTGTGTGTGTGCGTGCGCGCGCGCTCCATATAGGCTTGGTGAAGATTGCCAGCAGCCTGGGTGTCCGTCTCCTACCTCCTAGAAAGAAGATCATAGTAATGATAATGGGGAATCATTCGGCAGGAAAGAGTTCCTTCATCAACTGGTAAATTGATTATCATTATTACACACTGTAATACACACTGTACACACGACACAAGCTCACCTCATAAGAGAGATTACTAAATTCACCTAATAAATAAAGGTTAAATAAAAAACCACACCTGTGTGAAGTGAGCGGCACTCTTATGATTCTCATCATCATTATGAATGATGCATCATCTCATTCCGGCCAATCACAATTTGCATCCTCACTTTCACGTGTTCACTTTTCTGTCTCACTTTTTATCCTCAATATGTACTTTGCTCAGCCAATCAAATTATGGGGTGCTCAGCCAATCAAATCATCGCTATGGGCCGGGGTACACACACACAGACAAAGCTGGGCATAGGAGTAGCGCCCCTCAAAAATAAAGAAGTAACTGAATGAGAGAGAATTTCATCTGGACACATGAATTGCTTCTCACAAAATGAATGGTCATTCTTATACCAGTACTGCAATTGGCAAAGTTGATTTAAAACCCAAGAAAGCATAGCAAACATTTGTTCTTGTTATTACCTACCATCTGGCTGCTATGACACACAGAAAAATCTAGAAGACTTTGGCTGTCTTTCCTGTTGATAGGCAGCAGTTTCAGACTGGGGTGAGACCTTACCCCAAAATGAGTACTGGCTCATGCAGTGGCTGGCATGTATGAATAACATATATAAAGACACATTTTTTATACTTTCTCAAACAACTGCTTTGCTCACTGAAAATAACAGATTTTTGATTAAAACAAAGTGATGGTGAGTTATGTTTTTCAGTTGAAACGTGTTATTTTCAGCAAGTGACATTGGAATACCCGATACCGGTACATTACAACAAAGTATAAATCTGATGCCTCTTGTGGCTCATATGGGTAAGCACAATAAAAGCATGTGAAGTGTCACAATACAAGCTCACATTGCAGATCTGCTAATTTGGGTGTGCCACACTGTTGTACAACATATAAATCGCTAAGATGAATGGATATTACAGAGGTACTGTAAAATGTTAGGCAAGTCTCCTCAAGAGCATGCAATTAAACTGGCTTAAAATTGTCTCCTTAATTTAAATCTTCACTGGTGTTATTTCAGGTATGCTGAAGAACATATACAGAAAACGGGTGTTGCCATTGAAACACAGGGGTTTACCTTCATCACAAGTGGGCGTAAAAGAGAATCATTGACGGTAAGAGGAGCATTTAGCCTCCTGAAGCTTCTCAAACTGTCACAAACATACTTAGTGTTCACCCTGTGAGCCCAAGCCTTATAATCACAGCATGAAAATAATATTTATTTTAGAGAGAACCATAATGCAGTAATTAAAGTAACTACATGGCAATTGTCTTGTAGGAAGGCAATGTTGTAATTATTATTTGGTTTTTCTAGCTGTTAATTAGTTTTAACTATTATTTATTATCTATTATCTATTTTATATATTATATATTCAGAAAACATTTTTCTGCAGGAAAGAACCATATCTTAGCCCAATCAAAATGGTTGGTTAACAGATACATTGGAAGCCTGTGTGTATGGAAGGCACTCCCTCTCAGTGTAGCGATGTCTCACTGCATGCCGCTCCTACGAGGGGCTGGGTTACACAGACACACACACATGCACGCACACGCACATAGACTCACATCGCACACAGCATCTCTGCAGTACTACATATACTAAGCAGGCTGGGGAACAATCTCTCTCCCTGTCTTCTTCTTTCTCATTTTCCTTTGCATTTCTTTCTCTCTACCCTCCTTTGTGTGTGAAAGAGATGAAGCTGAATAAGATAATTACAGAGAAGGACTGTACTGGAAGGAATATTGGCTATATACTATACAGGAAGCCACAACAGAGCACCTGACAACGGGTTTTATGATGTGCAAAGATGAGAGAAGATTCAGCGCTAACTGGCTGCTCGCTCCAGAAAACCATAGATATAATCTGTCACTTGTTATTTCTCTCCCTGTTTTCTCTTCCACAGGGGAATGCAACGCTGCATCTCTACCCTCACTTCAGACCACTCCTTGAGTTCAAAGGTAAGGCGCTCCCCTTATTTTTAAATTCTGTATCTGACTCTAGAAATCAGAAAATGTTAATTTTCACCACTTAAATGCTGCCATGAACACCATTAAAAATTATTATTATTTATTCGCTAGTGTGCATCTTTGTAATAGTAGCATTGATATTGGTATTCGAGGTGACACGCAGGCCTTTCCAGCCTATCCACCTGTTACTCAAACTAAAGCCATATTGGTATTCTACAATTCATGTTTTAGGGTATGTACATTTTGTCTCAACACGTAGGCTCTGTGATAGCCTGACTCTTACGGTACCATCACACAACACAACAGAGCTGTTGTTTCATCTCATGTCTTATGTAGCTAGTTACTGTTGCGACTCCCTGGCTTTGGTATGGTTTCTGCCCAATGATGGACAGATTCAGCACTCTGCCTGAAAAGGTTATTAGTTCTTGTGTTGTAACAGTACCAACAAGTTGGGTACAAGGAAAGGCAGTATGACAAAAATAATCAATAGGTGATAAATGGAATTGAGAGGTGCAGACAACAATCCTTAGCGAACAACAGAAATAACGTTCTGCTGTATCATCCATGAATATCTCATTGGAGAAACTGTTGGAGCTGCACCAAAGCTATGTTACAGACTTACATTTAGGTTTGAATCACTGAATCAAATTACACTTATATAATTCACTGAAGCTGCAGATAGACGCAGATATAGACTTGGTAGCCGCTCCATTTGTTTATTCCATAACTCTAGAGGTATTAAAATCTAGTATAGTACTATCTGATAGTCTATCCCACTAAAGAAATGTTCTTGTGAGCTACTTGTGATATCCAGCTGCTGTTGTCTATAGAGCTCATTCCTGTCTTGGTGATTTGAGCTAGAGTTTATGTGCTTCACCTTGATGACTAATGCTCAATACTGAGTCATAGCTTCAGAGTGCACCAGGTTTATCACTTCATTACAAGTCAGGCACAGACTCCACATTTACTCACTGTCTCACACCAATGTCATGCAAATCTGTATCTGTATATGTATATGCTAGCATATAACGGAAAGGGACATAATTGTTGAACTATTCATTCGTAATTCCGTCTTTAGTAGTGTCTATGTTGTCCTGCTTGTGGTAGCAGTGGTTGGTGTGGTCAAGTTGTACAGTGGGTCGGTGGTAATAGGTGAATGAAAAATGCTTGAGTAGGAACTCTGGGTGTGCCTCCCTGGATGAAGTATCCGCGTGGAGGGGGCTGCACTGTACTGTACGTCTATACATTGACAGTATGTAGATAGTGAGGGTTCACTGGGTGCGGAGTGCACACGGTATGGCGCGTGAGTCACACGCCCCATCGACAGCAGTGCAGTGGAGTCAGGAGGAGCTACTGAGAAATGTCACAGCCATTAGAGCCTGCACAGATTAGAGCACAGCCCGACAGCAGCTCCACGCCACAGGCCTTTACCTCACCCATGGAACGGATCTGGCCTGGAATCCAGCTGCATCACTGGCCCACTGCCTCCGGAAATACTACATTAGATACACTGTACCTGTTTGCCAGTCATGCTGGCTGAGGATGACTCTGCAGAAAAGAACACATCTAATATCTTCATCCAGTGGAAGTTACTGCTGATTGTACAGTTTGTTTGTTGCGTGTTGCGGTCCCAGGCATGTATGATGTTGTTTGTGCATGTTTGGTGTAAACGTGTGTGTGTGTGTGTGTGTGTGTGTGTGTGTGTGTGTGTGTGTGTGTGTGTGTGTGTGTGTGTGTGTGTGTGTGTGTGTGTGTGTGTGTGTGTGTGTGTGTGTGTGTGTGTGTGTGTGTGTGTGTGTGTGTGTGTGTGTGTGTGTGTGTGTGTGTGTGTGTGAGATGTTACAATATCTTATTAATCAACTTTGTTGTCAAGAAAGAGTTTAGAATATCATGCTCTGTTGGAATGAATGACTGCTGTCATCCTTAGTAAAATGATTAATTCTGGTTTAAAGTGACATGCATAGATGTGATTTGTCTATGTTGTGTTTGCATTTGATATGCTTAGTTTTCAGTCAACAAGTTCTTTTTTAGCTTTTGTCAATGCAGCATTATTTCAGCCTTTGCCCTTTTCCTCATGCACAGGATCTCCTGTTCAGCCTTCTCAGTTACTCTGTCTAGAGGGACTCTCTGTATGCTGTAGTCACGCTTGTTGGCACCTATTCACCTTTAGCCACTTTTTTGGGGCATGTCATTATAGGTGAAAATGTTAAGAAATAATAATATATTTCTGAGGGGCGATATCCTGTGTGTGTGTGTGTGTGTGTGTGTGTGTGTGTGTGTGTGTGTGTGTGTGTGTGTGTGTGTGTGTGTGTGTGTGTGTGTGTGTGTGTGTGTGTGTGTGTGTGTGTGTGTGTGTGTGTGTGTGTGTGTGTGTGTGTGTGTGTGTGTGTGTGTGTGTGTGCCATTGACATTAAGGACAATGGACAATTTTGAGTGGACAAACATTGCGTAACACAAACATTGAAGACGATGATGTACAATGATAAGAGCGCCCCTCACTTCACACGGGTGTGATTTTTTAAAGAGTAAAACTTAAAAAAATTGCTGATCTAAAAGATCCCAATGTGCTGCCCTGTGACCTGTAGATATTTTCACGGTCGTACAATAAAGTTAATTATATAGATGGAGTATAAATGATTTTGGCAGGCTTTCTTCTATGTATTACATCGATAAGTATGGTCATAATCTATCTCGCTCCTAATGTTTTCAGCATTCCTGATCAATAGCTATAATATTGTACTGTTACTATATAAGCATTAAGCATTCTGTTCCACAGTTGGGATTTCAGTTTTATGTAAGCGGAATGGCCAATTAATAGGAAATATATGGGAACAACCTTTTGAACAAAGGTGTGGATTTGGAGACAGATATATTGGTAGTGAGGCCATGCTGATAATAGAACCATAGGGGAATGCTAATGTGTCACAGTCGCTGAGGCTGTGGTCGCAGCAGCACAAGGGTGTGATTTGTACTAACACCTGCCCCTTGCCATGAAATACCCCCAGTGTAATCTCGGGCCTCTATCTGCTGCATGTGTTTGTGTGTATTGAGTGAGGGTGGGGGGAGTCGGGCTTGGGGAGGGTAGTGGTGGTTTCTCAACGGTCATCCTGTTCAGCTGCTCAAAGAGATGCGGGCTGTGTGGATGTGTGTCAGTGTGGAGCCGACTTCAGGGGACTCATGTGCCGGTGTTTGTGGGATAGTGCGACCTCACAGTGCGTTGCTTCACAGTCGTTCTTCACTGGCTAGCTTTATGTCCCACGCCCCACACTAAAGCTGCCAGTTGAAGAGCTGTTGTGTGTAACCATGACAACAGGCCTCTCTCTGCAGAGAGGATGGTGGGAGAAGTTAGACCCTATGAATTGTTTCATGTCGGGTAGTTTGATCTGTGAGGGCGTGGACACCAGGGGTGTTGGCCTTTTCGGGGATTTTCATCGTAGCTTACGGAGCAAGCTGTAATGCATTCTTGAATTTTTTTCCAAATGTGCATTAATATCAAAATGCAAACATAGAGTTGTATGAACTGGACTAATATTTATTTGTAATAATTGACAAATGTTCATTTAAGAAGTCAAAGCATTGACAGTATTCCTGGCCATCCCTGCTACTGGCTTCTTTCAGCTCTCATAGTATTGACTGCACTGCGGCTTCCAGTAACAAATAAACCAGTCATTGGCGGTGACAACCTTCAGCAGGGCTTCAACATGTTATTTATCACCCTGAACCTTTACTGAAGTGGGGTACGCTACAGTATATCTCTCTCACCCTACATAGTACATTCCTCAGTGTTAATATACTGTAATGTTGAGCATTTTACTCTGCAGAGAGAGAACTGCATACACAGAATCTGTATCCCCTAGGTGTTTTGGACTACTTGGCGTCCGAGATCTCGACCTCCAAAACGAAGAAGTTCAGCCTGGTGACATTTGTGGACACGCCAGGTTTGGTGGACGGGGACATGGTCTACCCCTTTGATGTGAACAGCGCCATCACCTGGTTTGGTAAGGCTTTATCGTTCAACTTCTTTCCTAATTTCAGTGTATCTGCTCAAGAGGCATAAACCGGTGATTGATTTCTGTCTCATCTAATGTATATTCTCTTCTTGTCTCTTTGCAGGGGAGCAGGCAGACCTGATCTTCGTGTTCTTTGACCCCATGGGCCAGGCGCTGTGCAAACGAACACTCAACATTGTGGAGAAATTGAGTGAGACGTGTGCAGACAAGGTGTTGTTCTATCTCAGCAAGGCGGATGTGGCTGGGAAAGAAACAGACAGACAAGTGGGTTTGCCCAATACGTGCCTATAGCACCGAACCTTTTCTAGACACCGCTTTATATTTTGAGCTGCATGTAATGAATAAACCAGGCTGTGCTCTTGTAATTACAGAGGGTGATGATGCAGATAGTTCAGGAACTGTGTCGTCGTCCGGGCCTCAACAAATGCGGTTTTGAGATGCCCACAATATACATCCCTAATCCACAGAAGGTAAACATGCAGGATCACTGACACTGTACATCCTTATTATTTATAATTATGGAGTAATTAAGGAGTCACAAGGAGAATATGAATTATAACTGCAACAAATGATGCCGACAACCCATGTGTGTACTTCCAACGTTTTTTCGCCTACATCACATGCCGTTCACGTGACTATAATTAGAACATATATGTTTTGTGTTTTAGCCTCTAATTCTATTAGCTACAGTATACACATGTGATGATGACAATCATAGTCAACTAGTTGCTATTCATATGCTATTTCCTTTATATGTTCTTTTGTAGGATTAAACGTTGAGTTTCTTTCAATAGTCAACCTCAAGTGTGCACATATTTAAATTGGGTCTGAATTTAAGGTTCTTTGCTATCCTTGGTGTTGAATGGCCATTGATTATCTAGGAACATAATTTATCCACTTCAGCTTGTCGCTGCACTGTGGATAGCCAAGAACAGTATGAATCATTTTGTAATATGATTGCTGGGTGAGTTACACACCGTCTCAAGGAGAGCAAGGGTTGTAAACCATGGCCTTTGATCAGCCATCTTTGACAATGTCTGCCCTGGTCCGGAGTAATTACTCTGCCGTCCCCCTGATCAATAGCCGCAAGGCTGTGCTCTGCATGGTGTATGGCTCCTGCACAGATGTATTTTTGCGTAGAGAGTTCAGCTTCACGTTCTGCTAAGTGCACATGGCTGTCAGTCAATATTCCCATATTCCCATTTGTGGAAGAACATCGTTTTTTCAAGCTTAGGGCGCACATAAAATTTGCTGAGTCATTCCATCAAACAAACCATTCCATTCAGCCATTCCAGTCTGTATACGCAAACATTTGTTCTGTTTAGCCAAGCCGCTGTGTGAACCAGATTGATGGGGTGTGTCAGACCATTGAGAAGACCATCAACCAGGCAGTTCAGAAGACTCTGGATCAGCTGGAGAAGGACTGTGATATCATCTGTTCAACAATTAGCAACAGACTTGCCCAAGACAGGTAGACCACTGAACAATCATGTATCAGTCGTGTTATCCTTCATATTAAAACTATTCTCGTAGAAATCCGTAAGTGACAGTAATGGTCCTACTCAATTAACCACTTAAACCCTAGGATCCCTATTCTGGAGGGAAAATGCAAGCCAACAAAGCACCGCAATGTGTGGGCTTGTAGATCTGCTTTTTTCTGTGACAAGATTTGGTGTAGAGGGGGAAAAAGGGCGATCCAAGTACAGAGCCAACTCGGGTCAGGTTTACCAAGTAGGCTATAGAGGTTTCAAGTGGTTAATGTATTAATGTAGTCATCTTTCAATATTTGGCGCGGAGGTACCCTGCCCTGAACCATGGAGGATGTGGGTTCAAGTCCACCGCGGTGAATCCGGCTTTGTCAGGGGTCTATGCAAACACGATTGGTTCGGGGGAGTGGAGCCGCTGAGCCGGGTGGGTAGGGTGATATTTACACATACTCCTACAGGCATGGGCTGCACCTGTCAGCAGGGAGTGTTGGGCAGGGGAGTAGTCCTCCCAGTGGGGGAGCAGTGACAACACAGAAATATCTGTGGGGAGGTATTAATTGGCATAACGACTAAATTGGGGAGAAAAATGGGGTAAAAATAATTGGCTACTCTAAATTGAAAAACATTATTTAAAAAAAAAATATATAAAAATATATATATATGTATATATCTTTCTGCGTACTGTATATACCAGATGTATGTTTTATTATACACAGGATGCAAGCATTATCCATGTTTCTTTGTCGATTGCACCTTACAGTATATTAATTCCCTCTCTTAATCAACATAGGGCAGATGTCAGCTACAACAAAAGTGTCCGTCTTCACTCCTTCCTGTGTGGGGCTCTGGGCGTATTTCTTCCCTTCCTCTTCATCCTCAGCTTCGTCGTGAACACCTTTGCCAAAGAGACACTAGATGAACTTTTTGGAGAAGGGCTGTCCAGGATCCTTTCAGCCTCCACGGTATGCATGTGACCCCAATAATGCTCACACTGGACCCTCGGCAGGCCTAGTTTGACACTCCCAGATTTAAATGAACACTCAGGAAACTCCCCCCTGTCAGGTGAAAAGAAGCAGCTTGGACTCCTCATGCATAGAAGGAAGCATGAGATCAGTCCGCTGCCCTCCCCAGGTTTGCAGAGGAAGCGTAGTGCCCAGGATTACATTAGATAATTGACACTAGGTGAAAGAATTGGTTGCAAAAACTGTTTACAGTTGGCTGAATGCATTTACTATGTATCTCTTGAGAGTCTTGCAAGTGATATTACATGGCAATTTATAGCGAACGACTGCTGAGCAACATGCATGATGGGGTTTTGCTTCATGATAGAGGACTTCACTGGACAATTTAGCATAGGCCACAATCCCTGTGGTTTATTTTGTGTTCTGACTGTATATTGTTTGTATCTCACCAGGGAATAATGGTGTATCTGTGGGACTGGATCCCGGAAGATGGACAAGTATTGTTTCTTATCATCTTTGGAAGTTTTTGTTACCTCCTGCTATTCCTAGCAAAGTATTTTGCACGGTAGGCAAAATTACATATCATCCCTTTTTATCCCATTTTACCCTACCTCCAGGCAATGTCAGTTTTACTTCTAGAGACTAGAAAACAGCATTTCACATAATAAAGTACAGCATTTACAGTTTCCACTTCAATATAGTGTATTGGTTAGAACACAAGCATTCTCTGTCTCTCTCTCACTCGCACGCGCTCTCACACACGCACACGCATGCACGCACGCACACACACACACAAGCACACAAATATAGTAGAATTTGTAATTATGTATCTATTTTATTAATGATAGTTGATGTGATGTTTATCTTTCTTAGCCAAGGGAATAAGACTCTGACAAAGAAGGAGAGGAGGAGTCTGGCAGAGTATAATGATTACATCCAGGACGTGGTCAGAGACAAGAAGGTTAACATCCTTTTTATTGTTTTAATCTTGTGGTTTTTTACTCACCAAATGTATCTGAAGATCGTTGTTTTTCTTTTGTTTAATGTCGTATGGTGGTGTCACTTGCCAAAAATATCATATTTACAAGCTCACAAGGCGCTGTGATGTGTTGTGAGCTTGTAGATCGGTTACTTTCGACACCATAGTACGACGAGAATACATTAAGCATAATTATGTTAGTTAGTTATATTTCAGCCACAGAACTAACATTGTACATTTTAATCAACAGGGTAAATTGTATGAATGGTATCTGCAGCAGTGTGCAGCTGAATATGACTTCTAACCATGGGTAAGCCGCTGAAAGTTTACATACTGTACATCAGAATTGTTGATGTCACCATTTGGTACTATTTGTCAAAATGACACTGCCTCTTTTTGCCACTGGGCATTTTTCAATGGGGGCCACGGGAGGTTCTGATCAGGTAATTATCACCTGCGTGATAAGCTTTAATCTTCCCAATTATGTGCTCCCTCATGATCTTTGACAAATTGTATACAGTGATAAGCTTTAATCTTCTCATTTATGTGGTCCCTCATGATCTGTTATAAAAATGTAATACAGTTTAATGCCAACGTTGTCATCTCAGAGTCGGAAGCAATTTAATTATGCACATGCAATTAAAAGTGCCTTTACTGTTAAGTACAGGATAATACTATGCTGATAATAATTTGAGAAATATCCTTGTGATCTTGTTTATAAGTTTTTTATTAAGCCATAGTGTTTCTGTTGGAAACTTAACTGTTTACATCTAAATCTTGTTCTTACTGACTTGTAACTGGCTCCTGTTTGCAGAATGTGTCATGGAAACTGAACTCAGAATATTTTATAGTTTTTTTTTTTGTAATCGTTTTTGTTTTACCTCTGTTCAGCCAAAGCCGTCACTTTATCTTTACAAAATAACAGAATGTGTAGTACTACACTTTATATTTGTATTCTGAATGTTCTAAATTATGTCATTCTAAAATAATCAATACTGCAGCATAGAATGTTGGTTATTGTATTTGTACAAGAACAGATGCATTTCCTTGAAAAGGTTTTCAGCAAAACTAATTAGGTGTAATCACCCATGCCATGATGTCCAGAAGTTCTCCCATGACTCCTAGTGTTAAAACAATATATCTCATTTGATCCCTGTAATGTGAAGTATGTTACCTTATTGTGTCTTTAGTGCATTGTCCTACAAAACATTATAGTCAGAGTTTAATACAGATGGAGAAACATTACCAGATTCAGATTGCTGTCTATTAGTAGTTAATAGACCGCAATTAATAGTTCTGTTCAACTAGTGAGCATAGGTTGGTCAACTGTGAACTCGTCCAGTCCACTGATGTGTGTACCCTGTATCCTTTGTTGTCAAATTAAGTAGTGAAAATAGCCAATCTACATCTGGTAGATCTGCTATTTTTGCAAATGTTTGCCTATTTTGGCTTATGTTCATCTATTATGCCAAGAATAGGGATGGTAGGGTTTCATGTGGTTAATTTGATTTTGAGTGTACAATGGACCTGTAAGTGTCCATTTGTACAGTTAAATTAACTTTTTATATGTGGTTGTCTGCTTTGGTTGAACCTTTTTGCCCTACAGTGTATTACTTTGGGTTAGGGTCAGTGTTGTTATTGCAATACAAACTCTCTGTTCTATCACCTTAGCTGCAATACCACATAATGCCTTCACTCCAGTGTTTTATTTATTTCTCTCAAAGGGTATCGTTGGTCTATTTGTTTTACCCAAATGAGCCCTATTTGGGCTCTTTGCAATATTGCTGTGAATGCTTTCAGTTTCTATTATATTGTATGTCTTAATGTAGGATGGGTTCTTTCTATTTTGTCCTTTTAAATTGACTGTTTCAATACGTTTATTGAAATTGTGTGTGAATTTGTCTATTGTGTGTAATTGTTTTTAAATTGATTTTAGATCTTTATGGGTGGTACAAACAATGTCTCAATAGTATAAATCTTAAACCAGTGACTCTAAGACAGCCTGTCTTCCCCTGTACCCTGTCACATCTTTCAAGATTAAATATTTTGTAATGACATGACTCCTGTATTTATCACTCAAGTGTGTGTGTGTGTGTGTGTGTGTGTGTGTGTGTGTGTGTGTGTGTGTGTGTGTGTGTGTGTGTGTGTGTGTGTGTGTGTGTGTGTGTGTGTGTGTGTGTGTGTGTGTGTGTGTGTGTGTGTGTGTGTGTGTGTGTGTGTGTGTGTGTGTGTGTGTGTGTGTGTGTGTGTGTGTGTGAATATATACCCTTAAGTCATTGTTGAAGACTTTTATTTCAAAGTTTTTGTTATAAAAATACCATTCCAAGCCTCTGTAGGAAGAACAATGCTGTTTAAAATGTTTGACTTATATCTTAAGCATAATTCATACTTGTACGTTGTACACTATGAAACGCTCATGGAAAATAACACCTATTGGAGAACGATGCTGTTGCATGACAAAATAGGCTAAATCAGGCTCATGTCTCAAGTGTTTTGGAATCTTCAATGTACCAATGAGATGGAATCAAGCTTATTTTATACATCTACATTGCAAGCTATTTTGAATGAAAATGTGAAAAACAGTGAAAATACAATAATTGGCATAGATATAAAAAGCAACAAATTAATTTATTTTTGCAAAAAGACCAACCCCGATATCCCTAGGCCACAAACCTCAGTTCCCTGAGTTAGTAACAATGAACATCCCTATGGAGATGACAGCTATCAAAAATAACCTTCAGCAACTAACGCATTTCATCCAAAAAGCAACATCTATTTGTTAGAAAATACATACTTCCATTATCCAAGCACTAACATATAATCAAAGTATTACAGTAGAATTTAATTTGTGCAATCTACTAGCAAGGCAACATGGGTCACCAATAAAAAGAGGTATGTTGCAACCCTTAACCACTTAAGCCCTATTTTCAAATATGTTTAATTTTTAATAGCTGAGTTGTGAGCTGGTAGATCTATTTCCAAAAACATTTTTGGGGCAAAATGTGTACATTGCTCAAAATTGTGATGCCAGGGTTAGTGGTTAAATGGAATCTTTTAGGTTTAAAGCTGTGTGTATACACTATCTGTGCCCATGTACAGTACGTGCGTGTGTGGGTGCGTGCAAGTGGGTGCTATTTGGCAAGTAGTGAAACTGTGAAAGGGGCATTCCAGCATCTGCAGTGCACCTTATGATTATTCTGTTTATGTTGTTAAAAGTTGAAGCTTTGTTCACGGATGCATTTCATTATTAAAATATCATCTAGCAATGTTTACAGTATATTGGGGTTCCCCCACTTCCAATGTCTTCTTTCAATTATTGTCCATGCAGATATAAGGACTGTTTTAACCCACATGAGAATACAAATAAATGTTATTCAAAACTTAAAGAAAAAAGGTTCTGTTCAAATTGTATGGTCTTATTTCGCTACAGTGCATTCAGGATTATATCTATTTACAATGTTGCTTATACAAAAAAAGCCAATGCCCATCCCTGGCTTTTTACAAAGTGTACAGGTAGATCATGCAGGAGCACAGAGGCTGAATCCAGTATTGCTTGTTGAGAAACATAACAGAATATTATAATAAGACACCTGCCATCACAGTATTTGAGTATTAAAATCTGTGTATGGCTCACGTTTGTTGCTGTGGGGCAGAAACCTCTTATCTCTATATTTTTACTTTTTATTAAGTTAATGCCATACATCATACTACAATGTTACACAAAAGTAGCAAGAATAGCTGATCTACAAGCTCAAAACGCATCACGCTTCGAGCTTGTAGATATGCTATTTTGGCTATTTTTGTCTCCACCAGGCCAAAGGCATGGGGAGAGAGTATGTTTTGCACTCCGTCCGTCCGTCCGTCCGTTACCAGTTAATCTCGGGCACCGTTGGCCCGATCCATGCCAAATTGTGCACACACACTCCCTGGATGCCAACGACGAACCTCTGCCCCAAATATTCCACAACGGCCTGTTATAGCGCCACCATGAGGCAGAATTTGGCAAAACACATTTCTGTAGATTACTCATACACATTTTATCCATACATCACACAATTCGGTATACACTATCTCCATAGTCATGTGATCAACACGGATCTGTACCATTTACCATCTTCCATCCTGATTGGCTAAGATTGGCTTCCAGAGCTCACATGATTGGTCCGTTTTGAACAAAATGCCACAAATCACAAACACAGTGTGCAATTTCCATGAAATTATACACGCACATTTCCACTAGGCCGGCGAGGACGACATACCACTCAAATCAGCCTCACGGTGGCGCTATAACAGGGCAATTCCTGTTTGTACCTAGTTGAATTCTGAAAAGTAACAGTTTTAGACATATGAGATATCCGCCGGACAGCAACGATGTATAAGATGACTTACCATCACCTTTAAATGTCTCTTAGAAACAAATTCACGCTCCATCTCAGTCTTGTCTTCAGCTGAGTGTGTCTGAAACAGACCCACTGCAGAGAGGGTTCCTCAGAGTGTGTCTCAAACAGACCCACTGCAGAGAGGGTTCCTCAGAGTACATACTGTATGCCTGCCCAGAACAGGATAGCTGCTCAGTATCTCAGCACCATGAAGGCTAAGCTAAGCTTCGCCGGGAAATAAAAGTGCTATGTGAGAAGTCACATCACAAAAATGACATATTTGTTGAGCAACATGTCATATCACTTTTTCACTGAAGCATAAATTGGCCTTAAGTGTCTGTAGTTAAGTGTCCAGTAGACCTCTGCAACATAGAGATCTTCAGGTGAGTGCTCATTGAGAGCCTTTGTCAATCAACCAAGAAATGTCTCCCGTCCTGCAGAGGACAGAAAACAGCCTTTAGTTTCATATGGATCTCAGCATTGAATGCATATTAAAGAGATTCAGACATGATACATCATACTTGCCTAGTTAACATCCTTCATTTTGTGTGCACAATAAAAAATGATAAACATGAGAGAAGTGGATATGAAAGCACTCTGAACACAGTGACAAATACTGTAGAAAATATTAAATACAAATATATGTGGAGTAATAATTATCAGACTGTTATATAATTGACACATTTTCATACATAAATATAACATTTTAATTTTCACTAAATGTTTATATTTTCAAAAACATGAGAAGGAGTGTTAATTTTACTCAAAAATTAACGCTCAATGGTACATTTTACACATAACTATACTGTAAACTATGGTAAGTTATACTTGTGCAATACTTTGCATGTGATCAAAGTCACAAGGCCTGTACATGTCTCTTTGGTGTGTCCTGTCAGGGTGAGATAATATTTGACTTACAGCTTTTCTTTACAGTACCCCCATTGTAACCATGACCAGATTTAAGACTGGGAAATGTACTTACTCTACATCTCGTTTCTTAATCGTCTTTCCAGATCCTAAGACCTCTGCCACACGGGACACAATAGGATCATAGTTCATGCTGGCCACAGCAACTACCTCCTCACTCCTATAGATATGGCAGAATAAAACCTGATTTAGCTTATGCCCAGTTATAAAACAGAGTATAAATTAAGCATAAAACAACACTGTTATACATAAGGCTAAATATAGTGAGGACACTACCATGAATTTAGAATATGAATGCCAGTACGCATGGACTGCCAGTACATAAAGACTTAACAGGCCTAGTTTAAATACAGTTTATCCTTACCTGGTATAAAATGCCACAAACTTCAGTTCATCCAGATCTCCTTGGATAATGACATCATCAAAGCCTTCCCCATAACCTTTGCAATCAGAAACCACTCCACTTTACATAATTATAAACAGCAAAAAGAAAGAGGAAAACAAATTCTAAACATGAAAATGCGCTGGGTATGTATTTCACAGCTAGAGGGCAGTGTGGAAACTAAAAGTTTAACAGAAACCCAGGAGAGATCCATCAAACACAAGTTTTCAGGGGTCTCAAATTCCCAGTCAGTCTATTGCACATTGCTCATTGCACATAACAACCACACCAAGGGGTCTAATGAAGTACTGAAGAACCGTGCACCCGTTACATCACTACATGGAACTATTCAACTGAGTGCTTGCTCTCATCTTCTTCTTAAAGTCTAATGAAGTACTGTCACCTCATAAACACATGGAAAACTAGAAAAAATACAAAAATCACAGCACTCCATCAAGTTGAATTTGAGACCCCTGCTTTAGATCATAAGATTCACAACTGCTATTGTAAAGCAGATTTGTAATACATTCAATTGATCAAATCTCAGTTTAGTTACACTAATCCGCATACTCTTTTTTTCCTGGGAACCAAATTCCATTTACCTGCATAGCGTATGCTTTTGCCAAACATGGCTGTCCAGAAATAAGGCACAGTTTTGATTTCTGAGGCTCTGCCCATCATACTGAGAGCTGCCACTCTCCCTGTAAATTAAACACAACACAGCATAGAAACTGCTTTACAAAATCCCTTAACAGTGTCTGTGAAGTAAAACATCACGCCGGCCTGTGTGAAGTGATGGGCGCTCTTATCATATATTGCTTCATTGTTAATGGGAATTTAAATTTTCTTTGTGTAGGACAAAAATACCAATTTGCTCGACTACATATGATGTAATTTCTCCATTCATTGTCAATTGTATTTAATGTTTGTTTTAGGACAAAAATCTACACTACACACAAAGCTGTGCATAGGAGTGGCTGCACCGCTCAAACAAGAAAAGAAAAAGAAAGTATGAGTATGAACTGATAAATTAAGATGTTCACATAATAGTCTGGGCTACAAAACTGTTCTGTTTCATTTTCCCTGACCACCAGAGGCAGTGTTTAATGCAGATTCTTTTCCAGTCCACCTCGCTTGGTGTTAACCATTTTGACAGTTGGATACATTTAAAAATTAAGTACTGCCTCTGGCAGTCATCCACTAGAATTCATAATATAGTTACATGTGTAACCCTCATTTAATGCTGTAGATAGGATATATAATGCTGAACTTATACTCTGTTGTACGATGGTGGTGTCATGTGTCAAAAATTGCATATCATCTTTTTTACAGCGCAACACCACCATATGACAAAGTATAAACCAAACACTCACCATGGACATGGGCCATCTGCCAGTGAGGGATGTTCACCTTCTTATTGCTGCGCTGCAGGAAGGGAAACACCACCACATCTCCTCCAGCAAACACACCGTCAACATTTGTCTGCATCATCTGAGAGACAGTTCAAACAAACCAATGGATTCAACAACATTGGAAACTAAACATTTGTGTATACCCTGCTGTTCTTTCCATAGTACCTTGTTAACTGTGATAAAGCCCTTGGAGTCCATGTGAATTCCGCTTTGTTTCAGGAAGCTGGTAGCAGGAATGCATCCTGCAGAAACATCATAGTCATCACTCATTACACAAAATCATAGTGACCAAACTGAGCTATTAAGGCGATCAGCATCATATTCTGTCAGCATACATATTGTGCATGCTGACAGTAGGCCAGGCAAAAATAATAATTGTACTTTAATCAGTAAAAGTACCAATGGTACTTCTCCCAATCTCTCTCCCAATCTCTCTCTCCCAAATTCAACTGTACTATCCAATAAAAGCAGAAAAGCCCCAAAAATATTTTTCCTATGGGAAATTGAGTCCCTATTCATTACAATGGAGGTGGTGAAACGGCGCAGAGCGCTTTCTGCTCCGTTCTGTTGTTGTGGTCAGCACTTTGGAATACTTTTAAACACTACAACAAGCGATTACACCGTTTTGAAGTGGATTTTCATGACAAGCAACTCAGCGGTCGGTGCAGTGGCTGTTCAAAGGTAACTTTAAACTTAAGCAGTCTAGCCTAAAAGACGGCCGTAAATTGGCCGCAGTTAACCTGTTAAAAGATAACTACTGTACGTCATAATCGTAAATCGTAATAATCACAGATCTATCGTCCCTACAGACTATGGGATACTCATCCCCCCTATGGACCGAAACTAGGCACCTTTCCCTCCAGGTTATCGATTTATCTATGAATATGCACTAGCCAATTGCAACGGTCCGCGCGCGCACACACATGTTTATTATTATTAGGTTATGCTTCCTGGTGGAGATTTGCGCTATATTGAGCGCACCTTTCAAGTATTATAATTAAATGTAATACCCATAATGAAAGTGCATCACCTGTACCAATCACGCACACGTCTGCCCGTAGGACCTTTCCACTTTTCAGTACCACTTCTTTCAACTAAAACAGAAACACAAAGAGCTTGGTCATGTAGTGAAGATGTATAGATTACAGATTACACAGCTTTCAGTTCTTGAGTACAAAATTTATATTATTTCCAATTGAGTGTAATTGAATTACACCCCAAATTGAGTATTTTTACCATTAATCTTGTCTGATAATCATCTACTGTTTCCTGGCACACTATTGTATACTTCACCTGCACTTGCCCATTTCAAATGCTATGGATTGAGCAAGAGAAGATATTGAGCACCATGTCATGCAGTTTTTCTCACTTTCTGAATACCTGTCCATGATGGCCTATCATCTCCGACACCTCGTTCAACATGTAGAACTTCACTCTTTGGGTCTCAAACAGCTGTAACACACCACAGTTACAAAACCACAGATAATTAGGTTGACAACAACAGGTTTCTTCCACATATCTCAGAGGGGGAGAATGTACGGTGTCCTTAATGTCCACCTGTCTGCATGATCTGTGTCAATGAGTATATTTGCATTCCTTTTGTGGTATATTGAGCTGTAGAACATGATCTGCATTTTAAATGGTAGTTTAGTTTGTTCTGCAGAGAGAATGCTGAGGTAGTTCTTGTCCTGGACAACTTGATTTCCCAGGGGTGCTTCCCTACCTTCATTATTGCTTTCCCTACTTTCTCCCCAAGAGCTTTCTTAAATGGCACTGGTTCTATCCCAATGATAGAAACAGAGTGAGCCTTGTCAGTGAGTGCAGCAGCCACCTCCATACCTGGTAACAACAAAGAGAAGAAACAGTAGGTCCTATGTTATTATACCATCTATATATATCCATATCATTCAGAATATGAGGCCCTCAGCCAACACAAAAAGAGGGGATTAAGTTTGTAATAATATAATTATAAACTTACAAAATAAAAACATGATAAAAACGAAAAGGTGTGAACCCATTTTGCATCACAGTCTATCTCTATCTAGGGGCCGAGCAGATGTTGCCGGTCCCTCTTACTTATACTTCAACTCTTCTATCTCCTTCTTACAATATCTAAGCAGGAAATCTGCTCTCTTCAGTAGAGCAAGAGACGCCAACATACAATACAACTTTGCAAAATGTTCCCTTAAACTTAAACAGTATACTTTTGCTTGGTTATATTTTGTCTCGCTAATTCCATGTAGTAAACAGTAATTAACATGGTGTGTGCCTGCCTGGGTAGCTTGGTCGGTAGAGTGCTCCACTTTGAGTCACAAGGTTTGATACCAGGCACTGCCAAGTAAACTCAACGAGTAGCATCAACAAAATGCTGCCCATATATGGACATATCGGTCAGATTGGCAGTTCTGGACAACCGCATATCCGAACAACTCAGCGGTGGTCACGCACTTCCTCGAGTCCTTATGGCAGATCCGTGACTCCGGACAACCAGATTTCCATATGCCTATAATTATAGGCATATGGGGTTTGATTATGGTTATGTCTGTCTGAGTTAGCATGATGTGGTAGTAGTCCGCCTGCCTTCCGGCCGGTCCTCCCTTAAACCAATTTTAATATAGGATTTCTGGACAATGCTCATCCGATCGACTTCCCGGTGGGCACATCACTCCCTTGGGTCCCCGGCAATACACATGCCAAGTGCAGAGCATTGGTTTGACAGTTCTCGAGATATGTGGGAAACACAGAGATTCTGTGCATTTATAGATAGATTACTATTACTTTCTAAAATGTGTAATTTTTTCTCACCGATAAATCCTGTTCCCACAATCACGGCATTCTTGTTGTTGGCCAGCCTGGCTATGCTGTTTGCATCTTCAGGTGTCCTGAGATGAAATACATTCTCAATATCCTTGCCTTTGTAGTTCATTGGTTTGGGTCTTTCAAGCAAAAGACAGAAGCAATCAAGTATCAGTACATTCATTCATTCATTATGGTAATACTGACTACAAGAACAATGTATTCATTATGTATTATGTATTCATTATGGTAATACTGACTACAAGAACAATGTATTTTGGCAAAGATTTTCCTCACTGGTTTCCTGTAGCAATGAAGAGTTTCCTGTATTCCATCTTCAAGCCATCTTGAAAAGTCACAGTCCGTGTTTTGACATCAACTGCCAAAACCTAACATTAATAATAATATCGGGGTCAATATATTCCTTTTCAATTCAACCAGTTGAGGAAGTGAAATTGAAATGATTGAAAATGAATGGTTATATAACAAACACTTTAATTTGACACACATCATTTTTATTTACTGAAATGAAAGAAACCAACTGTGCTTTCATGATCTCTTATTACCTCTGTCTCTGTGAGCAATTCAATGTCATGGCTCTGGAGGAAATCAGTGGAGCGAAGTCTCAATTGCTCTGCTGTGCTTTCTAGGGACTGAAGGAAAGAAAGTTAGTCACAGTGTAACAGTGTGCACGTTTGTTAGTTCATAGCCTTTAAAATATAAATTTGTTGACATTTTCAAAACATAGAAGTACAAGCAGCACAATGACATGCTCCGCAGACTGTCCTAACAATAATATACTGTAACAGCAAGATAATACTGGGCATAAAAATACAAGTAAAGGTAAAACCTTTAGCAGCAATATGAGTGCGTATTGATTTACTTCAATCAGTAAATCAATCAACTTACATTTCTTGTCAAGTATATGATCATGGAGTACTGTTCATAAATCTTTACTTGATTTGTGAATTGCATCCAAAACTAAAAATGCAGGGCTCCAAATAATCAACACAGTCCCATTAAAGCTTTATAACTTTTATTTGTGATTTGTGATTGATGTGTGATTTTAGATTCCTTTTGATTTAATATTGTATCTACAGGTTTTCAGAAAATTTTTGGTACTACCGAGTGTATTTGATTCCCAAGAGCACTTGTCTTATAATTGACGAAAGCAACATAATTATTAGATATTATATATTGAGAAACATACTCTGAGTGGTGTGCTCTGGGTCTCTGTACAAACCTTACTCAGTTTAGGCCTGTCATAAGGTGGATGTTTGTCCACGGTGCATATGACAATGCGATCAGTGAAGCCCTCTTGCCTTAATGTCTCTGCACACACCAGTCCTGCTGGACCTGATGACAAATCAGTTCATCACAAAAAGCAGGATTGTATTACAGAGAGACATGAAGTATAACCATAACCGCTAATGGTTCAAGCAAAAGGTCAACAATGAGAATCTAATCAAACCCAATCATATCCTCATTCTTGTATCCCATGACGGGAGTGCAGGAAATGGTCAAAAAGAAAAGTTATATATATATATATATATATATATATATATATATATATATATATATATGCGCACGCACGCACGCACGCACGCACGCACGCACGCACGCACGCACGCACGCACGCACACACACACACACACACACACACACACACACACACACACACACACACACACACACACACACACACACACAATGTAACTGACCTGAGCCAATGATAAGAATGTGGCTGAAGCCTGTGTTAGAGTTAATGACTGCTGAACACCGTGC
Source organism: Electrona antarctica (assembly GCF_951216825.1). Lineage (NCBI taxonomy): Eukaryota > Metazoa > Chordata > Actinopteri > Myctophiformes > Myctophidae > Electrona > Electrona antarctica. Next base: position 33,134,368 of record NC_136793.1, on the reverse strand, counting down.
CATGGGCTTTGACCTCTTCTGTGACTGAAGAGCCTAGAAATATTTGCAAGATCTTGAAATCAGTGGATTTGTTTATTTTCTGGAATAAATTCCTCAAATTGTCCCAAACCGCTTTTGTTGTTTTACCTGTTTGTTTGCACGAATGATCACCTTATCCTTTTCAACTCTGACCTAAAGCAAACAGACATGAACGATGTGTACACTTTTACCATGATGTTAAGAGACAGGATAAGGCACAGAATGTGAAAGACATCAGTGGGGAAGGTCACCTGAAAGGTAGGCAGGCTGTCCAGGCCAGGGAAGTCCTCAATGTCTCCTGTTGCAATATTGAAACAAGCGCCATGCCAGGGACAACGTACGTGACCTTTTGACAAAACACCTGGAATGACAAACATGACAAATATTTAACCCACAACAAATAACAGATTAAATACCAGATCAATGTATCAATTAGGCTTTAATGGTTGAATGTAGAATAGAAGTGGTAAATTCCTGTTCTGTGCTTCCTCTGTACTACACAGAAATTATTTTAAATTAAACGTATTCACCTTTGACCAGTGGTGCGCCATAATGGGGACACTTGTGACCAATGGCTGAGAACTCTCCATGTTCTTTGATTAGCAAAGCTCTGCCACTTCCCAAGTCAACTTCTCGCATCCTGTCAAGAAGGCACAGAGAGATATATGTGTGTGTGTGTGTATGTGTGAGAGAGACAATGTGCAGTGTCCTATGCATTAAGACGCCTTCCCAACAAATTATTTTTTCATTAATTTCTTACTGTCCATTTTCCAGATCTTTAACATGGCAGACAGAGGCCTCCACATAGTCTCGTGGTTTGTGGTAGAGACGCGGGGGTGCAGAGTCTTCATCAGAACCATGTCCCAGGGCCCCATTTGGTCTGCAGTCAGCAAAGGGGCTTGCCTTGCCATTGGGTGACATTCCATCCACCTCTTTTTCTTTCTCCAGGAGGGATAGTTCCACCTTAACTTCAACTGTACAACACAGAAATGTTGTTACACAAAGCACATCCTCTCACAAATTGCTCCCCACTCCTATGGCCAGGTTTTCTGTTGCTGCTTCTAAACTTTGGCAACAACACTGTTTAACAATAGAATCAATAGAAAAAGTTGAATTTTATGTTATAGGTCCTTTAAAACATTTTGTTAACCTCGCCCCCATCAGCATAAAACTCATTTTAATTATTTAAAGTTTTTGTTAATACTAGAGGTTCAGCACATCCTAGAGTTTGGGCCCTGCACACCAACGTCGCACCGCCGATCCAACCAATATGTCATAGTCATATAGTGTCGGGAGCTTTGTCAGAGTTGTACCTGTCTACCTGTGTCCCTTTTATGCCCATATATGGATATCCCTTTATCTGTCAGTCCTTGTCCATTTTAATACCATATGGAGATCCCTGCAGATCAGCATGCCATATTTTGGAATACCGCCCACTCGTAAGCCTGTAAGACAATTTGAATATATACATAATCAAATCTATTTACTTTAATTTGGTGTCATATTGAGGAGAGTAGACATAGCAATGCAATGCTTTTCCATACATGGTAATTTTCCATCCTCAATTGTGCGGTCACTACTAAAATAATTAATCTCCAGCCACTGAGGAGAAGGGGGAAATCTCATTATGAGTGTTGCGCAATGTCTCTATAAGTCTGCCACTTAACGGGTGTCCCCTGTGGCACACTCATTATGAGATGCTCAGCCAATGGCACACCTTCCAACACACTCATTATGAGATGCTCGGCCAATGGCACACCTTCCAACACACTCATTATGAGATGCTCGGCCAATGGCACACCTTCCAACACACTCATTATGAGATGCTCGGCCAATGGCACACCTTCCAACACACTCATTATGAGATGCTCGGCCAATGGCACACCTTCCAACACACTCATTATGAGATGCTCGGCCAATGGCACACCTTCCAACACACTCACACTCATTATGAGATGCTCAGCCAATAGCACACCTTCCAACACAATCACACTCATTATGAGATGCTCAGCCAATGGCACACCTTCCAACACACTCACACTCATTATGAGATGCTCAGCCAATGGCACACCTTCCAACACACTCACACTCATTATGAGATGCTCAGCCAATGGCACACCTTCCAACACAATCACACTCATTATGAGATGCTCAGCCAATGGCACACCTTCCAACACAATCACATTATGAGATGCTCAGCCAATGGCACACCTTCCAACACAATCACATTATGAGATGCTCAGCCAATGGCACACCTTCCAACACACTCATTATGAGATGCTCAGCCAATGGCACACCTTCCAACTGAGATGCTCAGCCAATGGCACACCTTCCAACACAATCACATTATGAGATGCTCAGCCAATGGCACACCTTCCAACACAATCACATTATGAGATGCTCAGCCAATTGCACACCTTCCAACACAATCACATTATGAGATGCTCAGCCAATGGCACACCTTCCAACACACTCATTATGAGATGCTCAGCCAATGGCACACCTTCCAACTGAGATGCTCAGCCAATGGCACACCTTCCAACACAATCACATTATGAGATGCTCAGCCAATGGCACACCTTCCAACACACTCATTATGAGATGCTCAGCCAATGGCACACCTTCCAACTGAGATGCTCAGCCAATGGCACACCTTCCAACTGAGATGCTCAGCCAATGGCACACCTTCCAACACACTCATTATGAGATGCTCAGCCAATGGCACACCTTCCAACACACTCATTATGAGATGCTCAGCCAATGGCACACCTTCCAACACACTCATTATGAGATGCTCAGCCAATGGCACACCTTCCAACACAATCACAGTCATTATGAGATGCTCAGCCAATGGCACACCTTCCAACACAATCACACTCATTATGAGATGCTCAGCCAATGGCACACCTTCCAACACAATCACACTCATTATGAGATGCTCAGCCAATGGCACACCTTCCAACACAATCACACTCATTATGAGATGCTCAGCCAATGGCACACCTTCCAACACACTCATTATGAGATGCTCAGCCAATGGCACACCTTCCAACACACTCATTATGAGATGCTCAGCCAATGGCACACCTTCCAACACACTCATTATGAGATGCTCAGCCAATGGCACACCTTCCAACACACTCATTATGATATGCTCAGCCAATGGCACACCTTCCAACACACTCATTATGATATGCTCAGCCAATGGCACACCTTCCAACACACTCATTATGAGATGCTCAGCCAATGGCACACCTTCCAACACACTCATTATGAGATGCTCAGCCAATGGCACACCTTCCAACACACTCATTATGAGATGCTCAGCCAATGGCACACCTTCCAACACACTCATTATGAGATGCTCAGCCAATGGCACACCTTCCAACACAATCACACTCATTATGAGATGCTCAGCCAATGGCACACCTTCCAACACACTCATTATGAGATGCTCAGCCAATGGCACACCTTCCAACACACTCATTATGAGATGCTCAGCCAATGGCACACCTTCCAACACACTCATTATGAGATGCTCAGCCAATGGCACACCTTCCAACACAATCACAGTCATTATGAGATGCTCAGCCAATGGCACACCTTCCAACACAATCACACTCATTATGAGATGCTCAGCCAATGGCACACCTTCCAACACAATCACACTCATTATGAGATGCTCAGCCAATGGCACACCTTCCAACACAATCACACTCATTATGAGATGCTCAGCCAATGGCACACCTTCCAACACACTCATTATGAGATGCTCAGCCAATGGCACACCTTCCAACACACTCATTATGAGATGCTCAGCCAATGGCACACCTTCCAACACACTCATTATGAGATGCTCAGCCAATGGCACACCTTCCAACACACTCATTATGATATGCTCAGCCAATGGCACACCTTCCAACACACTCATTATGAGATGCTCAGCCAATGGCACACCTTCCAACACACTCATTATGAGATGCTCAGCCAATGGCACACCTTCCAACACACTCATTATGAGATGCTCAGCCAATGGCACACCTTCCAACACACTCATTATGAGATGCTCAGCCAATGGCACACCTTCCAACACACTCATTATGAGATGCTCAGCCAATGGCACACCTTCCAACACAATCACACTCATTATGAGATGCTCAGCCAATGGCACACCTTCCAACACACTCATTATGAGATGCTCAGCCAATGGCACACCTTCCAACACACTCATTATGAGATGCTCAGCCAATGGCACACCTTCCAACACACTCATTATGAGATGCTCAGCCAATGGCACACCTTCCAACACACTCATTATGAGATGCTCAGCCAATGGCACACCTTCCAACACACTCATTATGAGATGCTCAGCCAATGGCACACCTTCCAACACAATCACAGCAGCACATTTTGGCTCCATACATGAGCATTCATCCGTCATCGGCACCTCAGGCTCAAAAAAGTGTATTATTTATACACTTTTTTACCCTCATATGATTGGACAATATACGGTGACATCACAATTATGTATTATATTCCCTATTTAGGCAACCACACTCCCCAGGAATTTACTGAGATTTGGCCTCGAATTCGGCCCAATTCTGTCCTCCCATTCACTTACAACGACCACTCTCAATCTTCACTTTTCTGTCTTCACTTTTTATCCCCACTACTAAAATTATTGAGGGGCACTAGACCCTCCTATGTCCAGCTTTTAGTGTGTGTGTTCACAAACTTTGTCCTACACAAACATTAAATTCCCATTGACAATGAATGGACAATTTTACGTCATAGTTAAACAAAACATTGTGTAACACAAACATTGATGACGAAGGTGAGGACACAAATTGTGATTGGCCGGAATGAGATGATGTATGATGATAAGAGCACCCCTCACTTCACACACACGTCTGATTTTTAAGGGGCGCTAGCCCCTTCTATAAACAGCTTTTGTCCCCACATGTCTCAAGATTTGCCATTGACAATAAAAGGGGAATTCAGGTCAAATGTCCGCTAAATCTTGTCCCCACACGTCTCAATATTTGTCATATTCACAATGAACGGAGAAATGACATCAGAATTCCGCTAAATATGACGTCAATTAAACATCAAAACATTAAACGCCATTGACATTGAAGGGAAAACTTACGTCATATGTAAACGAGCAAATCGGCTAACCAATCACAGCGCTTGACCAATAAGGGACCACCTTATGTACCTTATGTAGCTATGTCAAATGTCCGCTAACATAAATTGATGTACGATGACAAGAGCGCCACTCATTTCACACGGGTGTGATTTTTAGTATAGAAGCAGGCGCAGCACCATTACATCAGCATTACAGGTGAATAAATGAACCCAAGCCACAAATTATTAAATTAAGAGGACACAGGTAATACATGTATACAAACCACCTCAACACCCCACCACCACAACCAAATTGAGCTTAGACATGGAAGCACCGAAGCAGCATTCTGTTTACAATTTCAATTTTCTTACCATGACAACGTTATATAAGCCTGTCAATTGGGAGTCATAGAGACATTTTAGATTACATGTGATGCACTGCATTTAATATTGTACATAAAATAATGGTTGTGTAAACCTTTCTCACTACAGCCGACTTTATCTCTTCGCCTGGAAAAATGTGCTGACGATCCGGTTCTTACACAGTAATCTGTCTGGAATTTTCACCTGCTGAGCAAGTCTTAATTAAAATCAATGGAAAATCATAGCAGTGACTACATTTGCAGGAGAAGAAAGAGAGGGCTATCTAGAGTTAAAAGACAGTCTTTTCCCCCCTCTGTAAGTTTAGTTACGCTCTGCGCAAGCAGAGCGTGCAAGTACTGCGATCGGCTGGGTATGTAATGTATGTATGTCGGTGTAATCCACCGGCCAATAAGGGACCACCGTTCTTGGTGACTATTAACTAAGGTACGTTTGGCGATGGGTATACAGTATGTATGTATGTCGGGGTAAGAATGGTGGTTCCTTTAACTTCCTTATTGGCTGCTGTTGATGGTGATGTAACTAAGGTACGTTTCAAGGTTGGTATAAGGTCAATAACGGGTCTAAGGGGATTTAGAACAGCAGTCGTATTAGACATTAGTTATTAGCAGTACTTGTGCACAAGTAGGCCATACATGGCCTACTTGTGCACAAGTTGGCAGCTCGACAGAGTGCATTTCTCCATTTCTAGTTATACCAATGTCTTGTTCACCTACCATTTTCAATCATCTCAACTCATTGTACAAATCCCTGGCTTGAGCACAAAAAAACAACGAAAGAAAGAAAACGCTATGCTTTATTATACAATAAAGTAAAAAACGGTTCCTTTTCTTACATCTTTGTGTTTAGAGTTTGGTCATTTCTAACATGGGAATTGTAACTGTTAGTCCGGCAGATGGGGTGGACGGGTGGCAAATTTGGTATATAGTCTTTTATTGGCCTAAAATATTGTCTATATACAGTACATACATTCATGAATCCACTTGCTGACCGACTGTCGGGGCAATTTCTTTTATAGGGGTTTCTTGTGACCCTACCATTAACAACCTATGGCAGGCAAAAAAATTCAAATCAATCAAACTTTCCTTATGCTTTAAGTAGCATGTGACATGTGAAACTAGGGGGTTTTCATGATTCTGAATCCATTCCAAGCATTCGTTTTGCACAAAAAACACTCCTTGGGCTAAAACGGCCATAGACGTCATGACAAATGTGATGAGATCAGCACATTTGGGCAAGTGGCTATATGGCTGTTTTGAGTGCAAAAAGAATGCTTGGAATGTATTAAGATTCAGAATCATGAAAACCCCCTAGTTTGACATGTCACATGCTTCTTAAAGCATAAATAAAGTTTGAAATATTTGTGGATTCATGAATATAGACAATATTTTAGGCCAATAAAAATTTCCCAAATGTCCCACTTTAAACAAAAGAAGCCTGTCGTGTCGGCTGCCGGACTATGTATAAATTTGGCATTTATCAAAGAAGAAAAAACATGTCTCTGCTCCGCATTACTAATTTCACATTCATCACTTTTTCAACTGAGAGGTAGAAGTATCTATGATTCATTACGGTTTATTAGTTAGTGCTGAGTACTAAAGAGGCCAGGAAATCCATGTCTGTATTGTTTCAAAAAATGTATATTTCGATTTTGTTTCACATGTTTTGTAAGATCAAAATTAATTCAAAATAATGTTTTCTTCCTGATATTTATAAAGTTATAAGGGAGCCATTATGATTAACTTTTCAGGAGTCCTGTGATGGTGTCAGATGCTAACTTTCATAACACATAGGCCTAGACTGAGTACACTCAATGAAGCGGTAACTATGTAACAATTTAATCTGATAATTAATAAATTAATACATTAATTATCAAATTATAAATTAAATTAATTAATAAATTAAATTCTGGGTTGCATTGGATTTTTTCTTTCTGTAAGAGAGTAGAGTAGGCTATTTTAAATTCATAGACTAGCCTATATATAGTCAGGTCTGCACAGCTAGTGCACACATAAATATTCTAGCTGGACCCCTGAAAAGGTCCAATGAATGGGCCCTCCCCAAATCTGCTTTACTCATCATATGCTTTCTCTCTTACATGAACACTTAACCGACCACTTGAACCACTTAAACTGAGACTTACACAGATAGACGAAAACACACACACACACACACACACACACACACACACACACACACACACACACACACACACACACACACACACACACACACACACACACACACACACACACACACACACACACACACACACACACACACACACACCGAGGTCAACAATCTGCACCTACCCACAATCTTTTCCCTCTTATAAAGCTACAATTCATGTCTTTTATTGTGTATTTATAGTTTATTTGTTTAGCCAGCTCACACTCATTGGCAAGTGTAACTCTAGTCTCAGGGAGACTAGAAGTACCTTTGCTAAAAACACCGGGACAACACTCCACACGTCCCAAACTCTTCTCCCTTCTGGCTCCAAAACTATGGAATGCACTTCCCATAGTGATTCAGAACGGCAGACTCCATCTTAGCCCATGGCACTTGCCATATGCCGTAGCACTTGCCATAGCCTTGAGGACCTTACAGGCATATGCATAGGCTAAACTTTATGTAGACATATTATATATTATATAGCACTCTATAGACTACAGTGTATACACATTGTTTCATTATATAGATATTCCACTGTTAGGTTCTTAGCTTACGTATGATTCATGATGACTATTTTTAGTCGATGGCCTTTTGTGTCAACATCCATGCCTTCCGTGCTTGTTTCAAAACTACATTATAGTATGTGGAACAAAACAAGTTCTTCCCTGTCCCAAAGTTAACATTATGCAGGTCTTGCAGGATGTTCAATGCTCCCCCATCCATCCAAGCGTTCCCATAGTATGGGTGTTCCCATTGAAGGGGTATTCCCTAAGCGCCTGCACACTGCCAGAAGAACATAAATCTCAGCCTACTGATGATGATAAATCTAAATTAATTAAACACAGGAGAAAACCAGCAGTAACAAACCATGGCTACTAAGGCTACTGCTTTGAAACCCAATTCTGATACCATCCTATATAAAGTGCCACCCTCAAGTCTTTACATTCCTAATTGTTTCCACCTAGTCTTAACCCATTCAGTGAATTCACATTGTCACCAGATGTACCAGTACGCAGAGATTTCTAATTGTCTGGCTATGTGAGACTAACTGCATAGACAATTTTTAACACAAGCCTTTGCACATATGTGATTGTAAAGTTTCACCGGACGGGCAAGGCTCCATGAATCAGACAACTGTCCAAGAACGCATTTTGTTGTTTTTTTATTTACCAAAAACAATCCAAACACCAACCAGGCAGTGCAATAATATTCACAGTGACGGACTGTCCAAAAATAGCACATCAAAATAAGAACACAGGCAAAAGGTTAAAAGAACAGCAACCTAGGTAACTACTTTTAAGAGCTACACCTGTTCCACGCCCACGAAGGGCCGACAGCAGCTCTCGTAGATTGCCCAAACCAAAACTGTCTGCAGATGCAGCCACCATTTTAAACCATTTTAAACAAGGCAAACTATAAAGGTTATATACAATTACATCATTACTTAAACCATTTCCATTTCATATTTCAGGCGCCACTTTACTCACACATTTAGGCCTACAATTAGAAAGGCTACAATATAAAACAGAAAACACCCCTCTGCTCTACAGTACTTGGGTACAGGAGTGCCAGCACTGGAGAGGAGAGACAGGTGCACAACAAGTATTGCAATGTCCATGTTCAGGAATTCATTCAGATACTACCATTATACAAATATGAAACCCACAACCCTCCCAAATAGTTATTTCCAAACTGGCCAACTATATTAAATAGAAGCAACTGTCAAAACAGATATCAGTGTGTGTGCATTGTTAACTTCAGGTTAGTCTCTATAGGGCACAGGCTGCCCCGTGACAGTGATCATAATTGCATTGCAATGGAAATACATTCTCTTGCTGAACATTGCAACAGGAAATGAACAGGAAGTGAAAACTCCCATCTGCAATTCCGAATCAATGTAAATAGATTTATTAAATGCATTTATCTGTTTGGTCAAAACAAGCAATCGTGTGGCACTGTACACAGCCGTTGTTTATACTTCCAGTTTACGGGCTGGGACCCTGTGGCCTTCAAAATAAGGGTCTGCACTGAAAAAAAACATAATGGTGGGTAGGATGAGTGAGAATACAAGGCAAGAAAAGGGTTTGTCACCTGGCTTGGGTTTGGAGAAACATCCTCCCATGGTGGACCCAGGGTTGAGCCAGGAGACCTGGCTGAGGGAAACCCAGGGAGAGGAGAAGTGGTCAGATCCCTCTGCTGGGCTGCTTGGTTGGGAGGTAACGATAACGCTTGAGGGGGGGTATGAGTACCTGCAGGTCCAGGCTGGCCATCGCACACGTCACCTTGTCCACATAACCTGTATGCATAAGGGTCAGTGACAGACATATAACAATATATATATAACAATATATATAACTAACTAATAACTAATATATATATATTATATAATATATATATATAATATATATACTAATTCATATATATATATATATATATATATATATATATATATATATATACTAATTAATATATATATATATATATATATATATATATATATATATATATACACACACACTGCATATACCGACCGACCAAATTTGAAGTCGGTCGGTTCTCGAGATACGTGAACTACAGACATACAGAGATTCTGTGCATTTATTGTAAGTCTGTAAGATGACAAATCCTGTATTGTATATAGTATACAGTATATGTAGGCCTATATATATACACACACACACACACGTGTGTAGCTAGCCTATATATTATTAGCCTATACATATTCGAACCCTGGTTCGAACTCTGCCTGGGGTCGATGTCAGCAAGGGCATGCGGTCGCAACGGGTTCCTAATGCCAATTCAAATGGGTTCAGATCTGAGCCAATTAAGTCTCCTGAAGTGGCTCGTCTGAAGCCTCTCTTGGAGTCCTGACAGGAGTTTCCAGACGTAAAAATTAAAATGTGTGTGTCTGTGTGTGACCTAAATGCGACCCCAATCAGCATCAGCCGCAATTTAAGGGTCAATAGGTTGTGCTCAGACATACAGACAGACATACACACACACACACACACACACACACACACACACACACACACACACACACACACACACAGTCATCGGTCATTCTTGGCACCGCTCAAAAACGGATATTGATATGCATATATTATATTCCAGGATGAGGGCCAGATGTGATGAGTTGTCAGCTGACTAATTAGTGCAAGCTAAAGTGCCACTGTGTGTTGAACTGAAATAGCTCACAGAATGGCTAACGCACGTTATGATGAGGTCAGCCATGTTTTCAACCTACTCCCTCCCCACACGGTCAGGAAATCCCAGTCAGACTACCATTTTTTATTTTAAAGATTTCTTTTTGGCTTTTGTGCCTTTATTGATAGTTACATTGAAGGCAGGCAGGAAAGAGGGAGAGAGAGAAGGGGAGAGACACGCAGCTAGCAAAGGTCGTCATGAACGGGACTTGAACACGAGACACACTGTCAGGCCAGAGCCTATATGTGGCATGCCCCTGGACCACTAGGCCAGCGAGCGCCCCTCAGACCACCATTTTGTTTGCACGGGAAGATCCAGTTGACCATGAGTAATTTAAATTATTTATTTATTTGCATCTTTGTGAATAAATAAGGCTATGGGTATGTGATAAACAAGGTATTATTCACTCATCATTGTCCTCAGTATCCAACCTCAGGCAGGCTGCACCTGATGGGATTGATTGATTGATTGATTGATTGATTGATTGATTGATTGATTGATTGATTGATTGAATATGTTATTAACAGTTTGAAAAAAAGAGAACAGGAAAGTCCAGTTCAATACAAGGTCTGCTAAGAGGATTATAAACCCATGAAAGCCTATGGCTTAATTGTTTCCATTGGGGTCCTTCGTACTCAATTCTCACAAAAACTATGCATTAACTTAACCTCAAAACCACGTCGACCTGGGCGAAACAAAAGACAGAGTCCATGCACTTGATATGCCAATCAGAAACATCTGTTGTGTGCGTGCGTGCGTGCGTGCGTGCGTGCGTGCGTGCGTGCGTGCGTGCGTGCGTGCATGCGGCCGTGTGCGTACAGCGAGCGGCCGTGTGCGTACAGCGCGCGTGTGCGTGCGTGTCTAATTTACATTTACATGGGCTAGAGCTGGGTTGTTAACATAATGCTATATCTGGCCTGGGCCGTGGCTCAGCGGTCCAGGCACCTTGGCCGGTAGCCTGAGTCTGGCAGTGTGCTGCGGGTTCGACTCCCGATCCCAACGGCCCTTATTGCATGTCACCCCCCCATCTCTCTCCCCCATTTCCTGTCAGCCTACTGTCTGTCCCTCTATAAAAAATATAAAATGAAGGCGAAAGCCACAAAAAAAAACATAAAAAAAGAAAAAACATAATGCTATATCTCTTATTATGGCCTTATCCTTATCATATTATTTACAGGAGATAATTTGCATTCACCTCACTATTTGCAGCAAACAGCCAAGAGTGTTTTATTTCCCTGAGTGCCATAATCAACCATTCAATTATAAGATTATGTCTATATTGTTCTTAAATGTCTGACAGGTTAAGTCAGCGGATTCGAGTGAAAATCAACCGATAATTCCCAGTAGGTTAGCCTACTTATCAAGCCGATCTTATCGATCTACTGCATGTACTCTGGGTGCAGCCAGCTACAGTAAGTAGATCTCTATTGTCTCCACCAGAAATGCACCATTTACCACCAGCCGAAGGCATGGGGAGAGTATGTTTTGCGCTCCGTCCATGTGTCCTTCCGTGCGTGCGTGCGTGCGTGCGTGTGTGCGTGCGTGCGTGCGTGCGAGGCACCTTTGGCCCCGTCGATGCCAAACTGTGCACACACAGTCCCTGGATTCCAACGACGAACCTCTGCCCCAAAATTTCCACAACGGCCTGTTATAGCGCCGCCATGAGGCCGACTTTTGAACACAGCGTGATCTCTGTGCAATTATGCACACACATTCCCACTAGGCAGAGGAAGAAATGCCACTTGACAAAATTCAACTCAGCCTCATGGTGGCGCTATAACAGGCCAACTCATGTTTTCACCGGCTATAACTGCACCGATCCGTGTACAACTTTGTATGTGCATTACTAAACATGATGAATATACTGTTACGTGTTATATCTTTATTTTATACAACCACCAGGTGACAGATTATTGCAAAAATAAAACTTTATACATTTCTAATACATCTCTCTGCATGAAACAAATGAAGCACATACTGTACAGTTGTTAATTTAGTTAGGTGTGTGTGTGTGTGTGTGCGTGTGTGCGTGCGTGCGTACGTGCGATGCGTGCGTGCGTGCATTGTGCATGTTAAAAAGGAAGTAATTGTGTTAATTAGCAACATTTCCACACACATATTGTTGCCTTTCTTAATGCATCTTTCATGGCTAACTGTTAAATATTAACAGCACTCAGACACCTATTAACTTTCTTGTCACACTGTGTTTTGGAGGGAAGCAGGGGCCCCTTCAGTTTGGAGGGAAGCAGGGGCCCCTTCAGTTTCAAAATCACCCTTGTTTTGTTGCCTACGCATTTCTGCCAACATTCCTTGTATTTTCTCCCACATATACAGTAGTTACTCACAATGCAGTGGTTGATATATTTGAAGAGATGCAGTGCAATACTCCTAACTCCTCAGGTTGTAATTGATTAGCAAACTATTCTTTGGAATTACAACTAAAGAGACTACTTGATATTCAAAGCACATCTCATGCCCCCACAGTTTTCCACAACTGCACTGTTGAATGGGACATTAGTTAGTAAAGTTCCAGAGACCAAATGAGAAGTGGAAAGATCTAAAGTGTGTCTAAATATCTTGTTTGGGAAGAACCTGAAAATAATATGTTGCTATTCTTGTTTTGAATTAATCTAACATGTTTATAGGCAAACATCATTGTACAAAAAAAGATAGGCCTTTGTACAAAAACATCATTATTTATGACTCAAATAAACTGTCAATAGCATATGTTATCAACTGGAAAACAATATTTGGTAGAATGCGGGCAATGCCCACTGGGCACTTGTTTTCTTACACAAACATAAATTGTTGTGATACATTCAACTTAATCTCCATGGTAACCATGAATCCTTGATCCACAAACTCTGATGTAGTAAGCAAAGCCCGGTTCCAATAAAGATATTGTAAAACGATATCCATTTCATGAGGGTAATGTAATCCAATGCTTGGCCTTTTATACATGTTACAAAGACTCTGTCGCACAATTGCCACTTAAATAATTGTCTCCACCAGGCCAAAGGCATGGGGAGAGAGTATGCACTCCCATCCGTCCGTCCGTCTGTGTACAGCTAATCTCCTACAGATTTTATCCATAAATCACACAAATCGGTACAGTCATGTGATCAACACAGATCTGTCCGATTGTCCATATTCCATCCCGCCTTCCAAAGATTGCAGGATTGGTCCATTTTGAACAAAATGCCTCAAATCGTGAACACAGAGTGCGATTTCAGGGAAATCTTGCACGCACATTCCCACTAGGCAGAGGAAGAAATGGCACTTAAAATGTTCAAATCAGACTCATGGTGGCGCTATAAATGGCGATTTGTGTTTTTACCTATAACTGCTCCGATTTGTGTAAAACTTATATGCGCACTAGCTCCTAGAGGCCAAGGAAAAACCTTTGCCCTCCATTTTTGTCTCCACCAGGCCGAAGGCATGGGGAGAGAGTATGTTTTGCACTCCGTCCGTCCGTCCGTGTGTCCGTGTGTGTGTGTGTGTCCGTCCGTCCATCCGTCCGTCCGTCTGTGAACAGCTAATCTCCGGCACCGTTAACCCGGTCGATGTCAAATTCTGCACACACACTCCCTGGATGCCAACGATGAACCTCTGCCCCAGAATTTCCAGAACGGCCTGTTATAGCGCCACCAGGAGGCTGCTTTGTGCAAAACAAGTTTTTGGACAGTACACCTACAGATTTTGTCCAAACATCACGCAAATTGGTACACAGTCTCTCTAGAGCCATTCAACGAAACGGGTCTTTCAGATTTCTCAGACTCCATCCTGATTGGCTAAGATTGGCTTCCAAAGTTCGCAGGAGTGCTCAGTTTCAAACAAAATGCTGCAAATCATGAACACATCGTGTGATTTCCGTGAAATTGTGCACGCACATTCCCACTAGGCCGAGGAAGAAATGCCACATGAACATTTTCAACTCAGCCTCATGGTGGCGCTATAACTCGCCGAAAAGTGTTTTTACCTCTAACTGCACGGATCTGTGGATAACTTTGTATGCCAACTCCCTAGAGGCCAAGGAAAAACCTTTGCCTGGAATTTTTCACATCTGCTCTTTATAGCGCCACCAGGAGGCCGACATATGTAAAACACATTTTCTAATATTACTCGTTCAGATTTTATCCAAATTTCATGCAAATCGGTACACATGCTCTCCATAGTCATGTGATCAAGACACGTTTGTTTGATTTCTCATAATCCACCTTCATTGCCTACGATTGGCTTCTAAACCTTTCAGGAGTAGCCCGCTTTGTACCCTTTGTACAAATTGCCACAACTACTCAACGCAGCATCCGATTGCGGTGAAACTGTGCATGCATATTCCCACTAGGCTGAGGAAGAAATGCCACTTGACATTTTCAAATCAGCCTCATGGTGGCGCTACAACAGGCCAAGCCGCGTCTCACACACACACACACACACACACACACACACACACACACACACACACACACACACACACACACACACACACACACACACACACACACACACACACACACACACACACACACACACACACACACAAACACACACGTTTATATTGCTCCTAAATATTTTGCCAAACATCACACACACACTCCTATCCTCCTGGTGGAGACCTGTGCCCAGAAGGGCACTTTTTCTAGTTCACATCTGCCTTTTATACCGCATCAGGAGGCTGACCTATGTAAAACACATTTTTGATAATACTCCTTCAGATTGTATCAAAATTTCACGCAAATCGGTACACATGATCTCTACAGTCACGTGATCAACGGATTGGCTACGATTGACTATCTAAAGTTTGTCCAACTGGCCTGTTGGGCTGCGGTCAGCCCTGTGTCTGCTCGTGGGCCACTTGTTGGCCGCGGGAGTATCTTGTACTCTATCGCTCTGCTAATAAATGATCACCACCTGAGGAAACTTCAAGTTGTCTGCCGTCTAAACTTTATCAGGTGCTCTCCAGTTTTTAGCAGTCTCTTATGCATGGTAGGACTAGGGTGTCCTAAATGAATTAAACACATCTGGACGCGACTTAACAGCACACTGATTCCCCCACAATGAGTGCTAAACTGTTCTGTTACAAGTTAACCAGCCAAAGTAATCAGACTGTCCACTGAGGCGTACTGAACTGTTATCAGCACTGTCCTGTTCAACCAACCCCTGGTGCAGGAAACACAGCCTAGAAAACCCACCTCTTCAGACTCCATCTTAGCCCATAGCACTTGCCCCAGCCTCGACCCCCACCTTACAGGCATATGCAGAGGCTCAACTGATGTAACTTAGATAGCATTAGATAGATAGCATTAGATAGCATGTAGACATTGCACTCTATAGTGTATACGCACGTTTTATTATACTGTATTGATATTCCACTCTTAGGTTCTTATAGCTTACATATGATTCTTGATGACTATTTTTATGTATTTGATGTATTACCATATTTTGTTCTTAGCGTCTGCTAAATGCCTAAATTGTAAATTGTAAAATGTAGTACAAATTTCTGCAAATCATGAACGCAACGTCCATTTGCCGTGAAACTGTTATTATTAATATGTAATGAACAACAAATTGTTTAGTTTAGATGTGTTTATTTATTTGTAAGATATTTTGTACAAAACTAAAGTAGGTTAAGCAGATTTGGTCCCGATCACAACATATGACGCAGATCCTAGTCGCTCACTGTTGGGCCTGTCCCCAAGCAGTGCTAATAATCCTTCCTGCAAACAAGCTGTCAGTTTCACTCACTTCTCCACAAATGTACTGTAATACCTGTTACTGGAATGTAGGGGGAATTAACAACTGCTGCTGGTATAGTTAGTTGTCAGAGGGCGGCTGATCTATAAGAGGGAAAGCTGTAATGTTGAACACAGAACATTTACTATAGGCCTAATCTGATGACCATGTCTGTCATTCAAACCCTGTGTGAGATCAAAACACATTAGATCCTGCGTACAGTATACGTACCTCTACAGAAGCTTATTCAAGATCCAGCTAAATAACTGGTATTAATCTCCATAGTTGAGCACACCACGTACATGAGGGCACGCCTGTACTCATCAAAGAGGGACAACATTATTTAATGCCACAAAGATCCCCTGCCCTTAAAACAGTACACCTTCGCTTCCTAAATTAAATCGACTGTAACAAGGATACGATACAATGCAGCAGTGGTGTGATGATAGGCATAGCCATGCGGATATGGGAATATAATATGCCTATCACACCACTAACTAACATGTAATCACACCTGAACTATTGACATCAGAGATACAGGGGTAGATGAACATACTACATCATTATTATAAAACAGTAACAGCTAAATATCTTCCTGCTAATTACTGTATATGTTGCTTTATAAACACTTGCACTTGCAGAGAGAAAACTAAAATCTGAAGAAAATAAGTGCTACAGTTTAGGGACTGGTTCATCATTTGTCTCCTAATGACCTAAATGTCCTAACACAGAGCAGGTCAAGTTAGCTATATGGTCAACATTTATGGCTGTCGCTGTGATCTTCAGCTGATAAGGACAAGAATTGGACCTGAGTTGGCTCTGTACTTGGACCGCTTTTTCCTTTTGCACCACATTTCTTTGCCAAAAATAGATGATCTACAAGCTGTGAGCTTGTAAATCTGCTATTTTTGGTTAATGTTCCCCTCAGAATATGGATACTGGGGTTCAAGTGGTTAATATTTGACCACACGTCCGTACCTCACTGACAGCAAGCAAGCACTCCAAGTTTGTGAAATACAAGATAAGCCCTGGGAATCATACCCTGGGTTGCGTCACCCAGTTCACAAGCAAAAGCCATCATAAAGAGCACCAGATATTTACAAACTTAAACACAAAACATAGTAGTGAGTGATGAAATAGAGATGATCACTCTAAAGAACCTAATGAGTGACTTCTGTATTTTAATCATTACGATTCTTAGAACATAAATGAAGAAACACTGGATTGAGGCTATAATCTGATGCCCCATTAAGAAACGTAGTATGCAATTCAGCTCTTTCATGAAGTATAATTTAGACTTCCAAAGAATCTGTGTTGCAAACGGAAAAGACTGGAATGTATTTTCTTATGTTTTCACCACAATCAGGTTTCAGAGTTCATGTAGTTTAGCTTGCTATGGAATTAAAAGTCTAGCCATGAGTGGGTGGACAAGTCATGCCATGTGGCTGAGAGCATGCCTATACCTTGAAGCATGGGCAACTGATGGCCCGGGGGCCAAATGCGTCCCCCACCTTCACTTAATGCGGCCCCCAGTTAATATCAGAATACTGACGTGATTTCAGCTAATTACTAGTATGAAAATGTTATTGTCTTTTTTATGTCCAATGTATTTGTATTTAATTCATAAAGTTAACATAACTAAACTTCTGCATTTGAAATTAAATACAAATTTTACTTTTCAGGATTCCAATTCAATTAAAGCTGCAAGCAGCGATAACCGAGCCCTCGTGCGTCTGTGCAGTGCACATTACGGGCAAATATCGTCCAATCAGAACTGGGTAGCACTTCTGAAGGACAAGGATTTTCAACTGAGTCCAGTGAGGCGACTCATGACTCTGTACGACAAACAAACTGTTAAAAAGTTATGGCAAATGATAGAAACTATGGCATATCGACCAATCAGAAGAGGGGGAGATGCTAAGTTTCACAAATGAAGGGCAAGGACTCTGAACCAAATCCAATGACACCACCCACAAGGCTGTATGACAAACCGTTGAAAAGTTATAAGACAAAATAGGAACTACCAAATATCGACCAATCAGAAGAGGGGGCGGGGCTAAGTTACACCAATGAATGTCAAGGACTCTGAATAAACACCCACAATCAGTTCAGTACTTACATAAAAAACATTTTTTAATCTTATAGATCTGACGTTTGACACTTCGCCATGGCCACGCCATTTTACGAAAACTCACGATTTTGACAACTTTTCATCGATAAGGTGTTTTGTGTGCGCTGAGCGAGTTTTATTTGTAACGAACCATCCTGCTAGGAGGAGTTGTGTGGAGTGTGTGTGTGTGTGTGTGTGTGTGTGTGTGTGTGTGTGTGAGACGCGGCTTGGCCTGTTGTAGCGCCACCATGAGTATGTTTAGTGCCTCAAAAATGCGATTCATTCGGGGGAATAAACAAACAAACAAACAAACAATCATTGCGATTTCAATAGGGCTTCGCAATACTGTGCAGTGCTCGGACCCTAATAATCATTGCGATTTCAATAGGGCTTCGCACTACTGTACAGTGCTCGAGCCCTAAAAATAGCAAAAGATTATTCAGGATTTCAATTCAAATATAGCAAAAATAGCTGATCTACAAGCTCAAAATGTAATATTTATTTGTGCCCTCTGGAGTGAGTGTGGAAATATAGTGGCCCTCTCCATCGTCAAAGTTGCCCACCCCTGCCTTCAAGTACACTTGCTTGCACAAAGAAAGGTTTGGCATCAGTGTGTGTGTGCCTGGGATGAGTTGCTCCAATACAGAATATCTTGTAAAATGCTTCAGTGAACACAGATACACATGTGCTGTGCAGTTAAAGCTGGTGAACAATGGCATCGTGGTCATGTTGTATCAGGTCATGTTGGTATTGTTTTCAGCAGCCTCCATGATGTCATGGAAAACCAAGATTGCATGTTACAGAGGGGTGTCCACTCCTACAGGGCAAGGTGCCTCCATAGGCAAAAACAACTCTTGTAATGACCAGTCTCTCAGCATGTGCGCATGCACGCACGCACACACGCACGCACGCACGCTCGCTCGCTCGCACACACACACACACACACACACACACACACACACACACACACACACACGTGTGTAGAGATGCACATACAAGCCTATTTTGATGTCAAAATCATCCAATAGAGTAGAATAGAACATAAGATTTGATACGAGCAAAAATTACATTTAAACAGTAGTCAGGGTGATCATGTGTACAGATTTCCAGTTATTTACAGAATTTGTGTCTATGCCTATTTTAACACATGCACTATGTTTGTAGTTTTCTAAGAGCTCTGTGTGTATTAGTGTACTGAATGAGTGTGGATCCAGTGAATACACTGCACCACAGCACATCATTTTTACAGTAGGTCTAATTACATACAGTACTGTACTGTAAGCTTCAAGCGAGTAACTTCCATAGAACTAATGTGTGTGTGTCCTTACTCCTTAATGCTCCAAGACAGGCAAACAATTGCGTCATTAAAAGTAATGAATGACATACCCCTCATCATCATATCCGAAACTGATTATCAAATTATTACTGCACAGACCATAAAGCAGTCAAAACATCTTACCAAAGCCTGTGTGTAAGGAGCAGGTGCACTGAGTTCCAATCCTGACAGACTCCCCCGTGTTCAGCTTATCCTGCAGAGTATGGCAGCATTCTAGCACTTCAGTCCCCCAAGAATCCCGTCCCTCTCCGGGATTGGTTCTCTCTGATAGGAGTATTCCCACTCTGTGTCTCCCACTGCACCCTCTTCCAGCCTCCTCCTCCCCGGCTTGATGCAGCAGAAGGGCTCTGATGAGTGCGCTGTCCCTCGGAGAACACCCCTTCGGCAGACAGAAGGACTGGCCGTGGGAAGTTGCTCTCTCCCCCCTCTCTCTCTCTCCCTCTTTCAGTGGTCAAGCCTGCAAATGCAGCACCAGGGACCCGTGCCAGTGTCTCAGCTGTATGCAGTATTGATGGAGTTGCTGTGGGGATGCTAACGCAGCACAAATTCTCACCGTTCTCTGCTCTCTTCCTCCCACCCCTCTTCGATGTAGTCTCTCTCTCTCTCTCTCTCTCTCTCTCGCTCTCCTGCTCACACATACATAAAAACACTCACTTCTAGAGGCTGCCTTCTGCTCAGCCTCTCTACTTCAGATGCCAAAGGCCTGACTTGCGAGTTAAGCCTGATCAAAGACTGGCTGCCCCCCACTACACTGCCTGCATGGTCCGATTGCCTGCTTATCAGCCAGCCTGCGTATTATGCATAGATTGCACTATAAACCTGTTTTGGTGCATGTTCTTGTGTAGGATTATACTGTAAAAGTGTGCATATAATATGTGCTGTAGATATATTGACCCAACTACTCTTTAGGTGTCTGAGCCTCATACAGCCTTTCTTGCCAAATGTGAGTTAGTATGCATAATGTGAAAAATAAACTTCACATTATGGATGTGATACCTAACTCATAAAGCAGTTTATAAGCATATAGGATAGGGGAATAGTAACAAATGTACTGTAGTGTTGCAGTCTATCCCATTTTCAGAGTGGGATGGGTGTGGGTGATAAGAGGACAAGCTCTTAAAAGGATACACAGCATTTAGTAATCTAAATGTACATGAAAACAATTCTGGATATGAATAGCTTTCCCCTTTTACCCCCTTTGGAGCAAAGGAAGACCCCAAAACACCTAGAAAAGGAGCACGGAGCAAGAACTCACGAACTCGACTAACGTGGAAACAGCTTGAGAGGATGACCCAAGACAGATGAAGGTGGAAACAATTCATCTGTGGCCAATGTTCTGAAAGGAATACAAGTAAGTATGTTTCTATAACTGTAACAAGGTCATACATGGCTTACAATATCACATTCCTTTTAGACTCATTGCTTTCATTGAAATGCCGACTTTACGTATGTGTTTCATCAGAATACAGTGTATGATTCAGTAGCAGAGATGGAATGATGAAGATTAGTTTTGATGAAGTTGGGACTATTTTGCTTGTTGAAATCTAAAGTGTGTTGTATGACAATCATTCTACTCACTGTACCCTCTGCTGTTAAAAAGAGGAATAACCCCCCTTCTCTCTACATTAGTCCACTCAAACTATCTGCATGATATGAGGGTGCACAAATAACTGCATACAGTTATTTGTGCACCCTCATATCATGCAGATTGACAGCTGTTTGTGTTCCAATATCTAAAGGTGCATGTATTATGTACCCAGGGCAGGGGTTAATGTCCCAAGATAATTGATCTCCAAGGAAGGGGAGGCACATTACATCACTGGTACATCTGTTTAATTTAATTAACAGGAGTAATCCAAGTAATTACCCTGGGACTGCTTGAAAACTCAGATTATAGGAGTGTAGCATTGAATATAATAAGGGAATAAGGAAAATATGCATGAATTAGATTGGAGGTTGTTTAATAGTGCAGTAAACAAAAACACATATAGCCTATGGGATCTGTATGAAGATTGATAAGAACATAATCAATTTTCATGAATTCTGTAAACGAAAGATGCTTACCAATTTCTTCCAAATTGAGTCTGATCGTCAAAATGTACAGTGGATTGTGCATTAACCACTTAAACCCCATGTGGTTGAGTGGAGTCCATCAGGGCTCTGTACTAGTATATTTTCTGTTTTCTGTTATTGCGGGGAAAGCTTTTGATGAAAATAGCAGATCGACAAGCTCACAACACGATCCTGGGGTTTAAGTGGTTAAGGATTCAGGCAACCTCATGGTGCCAAGTTCCTCCCCAAAATGAAATACAACACAGAAGAGCTGCGGCACTGGAATGCAACTCTTAATAAACTAAGCTATTCATTCTTACTCTGGCTGTGGACATAGAGACTCATGGCAGTATTGGATAGAATGTATCTTCTCAGGGCAATTAATCTTGGACATTAAGATGCTTGTTCAGATCAGTGTTCCACATTGTAAACTTCAGTCAGTTCCATCATGTATGACCAGGGTTGAAGATGAGCTAAGTAGCCTGTTTTATCGAAGCACTGATTTAGACACTGTTTAATATTGAACTTTTAGGAAGCAACATACACAAGCAGTTCATACTATAGATATTCTGATGGAAAAGGCTTATTTAATGATCAGTTAATGAAACCTTAAAAAAATTACGTAACTTACAAGAAAACAATCTGGGCCACCTACCCTTTTATCTGAAGATTTACACACTGTTGGAGAGAATGATTTCTACATCCAACATTTGATATTTTACTTCTACCAGTACCCTGGATATCTATAGGTTTATTATCATGACATAACCTATTGATCTATACCTTAACCGAATCTGGATAATCAACAATTCCTCACTGGTAATTATCTCTCACAAGGTACGCTACTTGAATGTTTACAGCAAGAACCCTAACCCTATATCAGAAGAGGGACATTCAACAAGATTAGCCCATGAAAAACAAATGTATCAAATCATAACAGTATGGCTTTTGAAATAATGCAAAAGTGACTTTTGCCATATCACTGCTAATCTTAATCTTTTGCAAATTCCATGCCACTGAAATCAAGCATGAACACTGAACAGTTTAGAACACACACATTTGACAACAAGAAAGCTATAAAACCTCTGTCTTTAGGTAGTGCTTTGTCCTTTGGTTCATCCGAGGTGTGTTTGGAGGGCTGGGTGGTCGCTGATCATAGTCCCCCATACACACAGCTATGAAAAAGAGGGTACCGCCAATTGCCAAAGCCAGACCTGCAAACCATCCAGAGAACATGGCCTCACCAAACTCCCAACGTGGAACAACATCAGGTAAGTTCTCATCCCAGAACTCCACGACAGTAGTATAGGCCACTATGGAGACGGGGGCCAAAGTGGTGAGTGCCGACACCCAGGAAAGCACCCCACTAAAGATGATGAGCCCCCTCTTCAGGCCCTGTTGCCCAGAGCAGACCTCCACCCCTTCCAGTCCTGGAAAGACCACCACCACTGCTAGAGCTCCAGTACCTATGGACACCATCATAAGCACCCTGGAGATCTTTAAGTCCATAGGGAGTGCTAAGATGGATTCATAGGCCTTACACTGCACTCCCACCTCCTCTGTAAAGATGCACATGTGAAACAGACCAGAGTAGTAGTTTTCCACTTCATTCAGGTCAGAGTTCATTGTCTTCCACAGTGGAAGGAACGCAGTGATGAGAGAAGTGACCAGACCCCCAAATGTCACAAAGAGCGCAGTTCTTTGCATCATTTTAGTTGTCAGAAAAACCATCTTCTTTGTCTCTCTTGTCGTTGCCTCTCTTACACACACACACACTCTCTCTCTCTCTATTGCCGTTTCTGCCCGTCTGGTCAGGTCTAGGAACAGATTCTGAGAGGCTTTGTAGCCCATCCCACCAGCTGGACCGACCCAGTCAGCCCACCTAGGCAGAAACTCCTTAATAAAACACACCTGACAGGTGAGAGATAGTCAGTGTGGCGTTGCAACCGACATTCTGTCTTCTTGTCTTCATGATAAATACTGTTACACTGAACAATGCACACTGTTTTAAGATGAAACCAAATATGTCAGATGGGAATGTAGCCTCAAAAGAATGAAACATGAGGAAGCTGGGCTTTGGGGGAACAAGCAATAAGAAAAGAAAAAGCAGAGGAGAAGAGCTGTCCCAAGGGTGACCATAATGGCTCATTTCTATGGGTCGCTGAGTGCCCATGGCTTTCTTCCAAAGGTGTAATTATTACTGATGAAACAATTTACTGATGTCACTGATATGAGATTAGGGCATTATTGAAGTCAAGGCTTTTCCCACTCGAAGGAAATCTGGAGAAAATCTGTTGATTTGCCAAGTGTCTCAAGTACCAAGACTATGAATAGCACCTTGTACTCATAGCTTACAAAGAGCCTAAAGGAGTTCAACACATTGTGAATTCCACTGTGAGCCTTTATAGATCCTGGTGTGCAACTGGGCAAGTAACAAGAAATCAAATATTGCTTTTCAATTAGCTCAGCCACTTTCATTCAACCACATGAAATTAATGTGTATTAACATGCAGTAAAACTAATTATAACTTCAAAAGGCATGCTCAATGCTCATAAGTATATGAATGAGGAAATTATTGCATAATTAATTATATTTCCAACTCTTGGATTGACATTTAGACTAATGGGTTACTGGAGCTGGACAGTCTCATCATTGTTTATTGTTATTATTGGACACAAATAATGTAGGTCTGATCTCTTCATAAAACAAGTTTACCATTTTAATTCATACAAACCCAACCTTAGTCCTAATCTAAAATAAGATAGTTATCAGTCTGATCTTAGGCTTCATAACTTTGCAGAAGGAATTTTCCAACTCATAGTAAGAACCATTGTCCAAGCTTATCTACTACCTATTGGTGAAAGCTGAAACTCCTGACGGACACTGCTGGTTTGTTGAGATAAAGGTCAAGGTTTAATCTGTAGTTGTTTTCTGGGTAAAGACAATGAGTTTTTAATATTTCTTTAGGATTT
This sequence comes from Electrona antarctica, assembly GCF_951216825.1. NCBI lineage: Eukaryota > Metazoa > Chordata > Actinopteri > Myctophiformes > Myctophidae > Electrona > Electrona antarctica. Next base: position 33,109,259 of record NC_136793.1, on the reverse strand, counting down.
GAATAATAACATACGGTGTGAGTAGAATGAGAAATATTAGATACTAAATAACTAAACAAAAATATTGATTTTGCAGATATTCAACAAATATATGGTCTTTTTGTAACTAAGGAATTCAGTCCTATTCACAGAAGGAACCCCCACTTACTCCCCTGCTTTGATTCAAACTGCAAAAAACCTGATTTGCCTCAGCCCCAAGACTAAAAAACAGTGTCAGACGCTGCATACTCTGGCAGCAAGCATTGGAAGCTGTCCGCAGCTGAGAGAATGAGTCCCATTGTGCTAGAATCACTGCCAGTTCAATCTCGACTACTACTGCTTTTCAGCAACTGGTACATGTACCACTGAAGAGGGAATCACTGATCCTGCTCAATTCATTCATTTCATAAAGATATTTATTAAGGCATTAAATAGTTGAGTTAACACTTAATAGTAAATACACATACTATTGTATATTATACAGGTAAAAATAGTTCAGATCTTCGCTAGCTGCAATGGCAGTTGGTTACCAGTATTATGACATCACTGTCAAAATGATCTAACAAACAGAAATAACTTGGGAGACATCCTGCACACAGCATGGTCATACAAACAGTCCTAATGACTTTGTTAATTCAATGTTGACATCAAATGTTTGCAAACGTTGCAAAATTTCAGTGTTCATGAGATCAGATGTGATAACGAATGAGCATCAATGAGCTACTTAACAGGAAGTGATTTAGTTGCATTTAGATGACAGAACCTTATTTTATCAGGACTTACTTGGGGGGGGGGGGTCTCTGTTGTGAAACTAGTATAAATTCACACAATGCATAACTCAGAAAAAAATAACAAATACAGCAACTGTACTGTGCTGCATAACACCTTGACTCAAGTTTTGTCCAATTGATAGTATATGACTGAGGTAAAAAATAGATAGGACTGCTACTTCTGATCGTGTCACTATTTGGATTTGCAGCAAAATGTTCATTCATTGCCGTTTATATTTTTGCTTTAAACCACTTACACGTAGTTGTACATAAGAAATTTAACTAAAGGTCTGTTGTCAGTTCATGTCATCAACTGAAAATAATAATCTCATACAATTTCATCCAGCATGGATAAAAGTAACCACTGGGAGTCTTACATGCAAGGTCCAAAATAAAGAAAGGTATGCTGCACGTGGGGAGGAGGGAATGGCTACAAGTAGTGTAATGGCGGAGCAGATATGCAGGGCTTCTTTGAGGAGGGAAAGGAGGCCAGATTATCCTAGGTCCTCCTAAATGTCAGAACCCATCTCAGCACACTGTTTGTCTGATATGTGCGTGGCCAGGGACTCGATGATGTCCAGCAGCAACAGCTGGCTGAGCGACCGCAGGTTGGGAAGCTTGGATACCTTTAAAACGGGAGGAGAGCAAAAACAAAAACAAAAAATGAACTATAACAAAAGACTTTGATGCTGAAAGAAACATAGGTTCATGCAGAAAGAATCTGAGGGACTGGGAGCGCTTAAATCACACATGCAGAGAGAGAAAAGAATTACAGATCACAGATAGAGAACAAAAGCTAAATGGAAACACCAAGTAATGTTTCCATGGGGGGGGGGTTGCATGGGTGGGTGGTGTATTGAGTTTTAGTTCCTTTACTTGTTCTTTTAAAACAAACAATACTCAGATTGGCACTATGACCCATAACACTGAGGGATAGATAAGGTGCTTGTACAGCCGGCCTCGGCTGTAAACAGCTTCTTCTCTATGTAGGAAGTGGAGGGTAATCCACTAGGCCAAGGGTTCAGTCTCCCACAATGAAGAGGCAGGCTAGGGGGTTAGCTCAGCTGCAGTGAGTGGGCAGCACACCCCCAGGGCTCCAGACACAAGCCCACCCACCTGGATGAACTGGTGGACTATAATGTGCAAGCAGTGCTTCTTCATGTCCAAGGCTTGTGTCTTGTCTGCTGCCTCCAGGATCTAAGATGGGGGAGGAAATTACAAGCAATCAAGTAAAACTGAGAGAACGCAGGAAATACAAGTTGATTTTAAATGTAAATGCAGATACATATTATATAGCTCCCTCCAGCTTTAAACACATACCTGTAAGACATTCTCCACATTGACGTTCATCTCCAAATTTTGCTTGCAGTAGGCCTGCATCCTGTTGTTTGAGAAACCATAGTAATATGGCGCTGCAAACAGATATCTTTCAGCAAGAGTCAACGAAGACAAATTGATTTAGTATAGGGACAGTACTCACTGCTAAAAGACCTAGTGATGTAAAAAAAAAAGAAAAAAAAAAAAAAAGAGAGAGAACTAGTTCTTACCAATTCTGACCAAACGTTGTTTTGTTTAAGTAAATAAAGGTTGAATAAGACACAGTTCTTTTGTAAAGGATACAGGGAATCCTCTGGAGGCATGTTGACATCACCATAGTAAATATAGCGCAGCATGGACTCAAAGGCCTGCTTACTAGGAACCATTTCACCTATGGAGATGTTCACCTGACCATCCTCAGGCATGAAGGAGCGGAACATCGCCTCAAAATAACTGAGAAACGAAAATGAAAAGGTTTGTGTACATACACGAAACATGATATGAATCATAGATCTGTGTGAGAACCCCTACCTGGAGCGGCCAGCCAGGATGGCTTTGTGGGCGGGCCGTGGTTGTCCGTCTAAAAGCAGGATAATGTCACAGAACTCCAAGCCGCCTCCCTCCAGGCAGGCCTTCATGTCCTGCACTAAGGACGTACCTATGTCCACAGGCTGGTCCGAGTACAGCCTGTGGGGAGGATGCTGCTTGCGCCGCACTATCTCCACAATCAGTGGTGTGGACAAATGCTCAAACTCCTTGGTCATAATCACCTGGTTGAAATGAGTCTCCTTCACCACAAAATTAAGGCAATGCTCCTGGAGGGAAGAAAATAATTGCTGGCATTAATGGTGGATTTAATAAGTCTGTCTATCTACTGTATGTATCATCCATACAGTGTGCATGAATGTGTACGTACTATGTACGTATGTATGTTTCTACATACACACAGACTGACTGAGTCACACAGGACACTGGGCAACACAGGAACTCGGCAATGGGATACTTTCTGGGAAAACTCTCAGGGCCCTAACATATGCCATGCCTTACCCGCATATAGTGGCTTTAGAACCTTCCCCACTATCCGTAAATGGCATCTTTGGCCATGCAACCCACTATACAGTTTGCGGACTCCTTTGTGGGTGGAGGTGTGTCGTAGGCATGTTGATGCGCTTTCCTTGAAATTGATATCTTGCCCACACATTTCCAGTTCCTGAGTTGGAGCTGCCTCGACGCAAAATGTTGCAGAACATTTACGGCTAGGTCTTAATTCTCCACAAATCTGTGATTGTAATTTGACTATAAATAGCAGTGTCAATTCGTTCAGTGTCCCCCTTGTGTTTATATAACTGTCTATTCAAAGAAGTTATTTGATTTGTGCAGTGCAGTGTGCGCGATTCCATTCGCTTGTTCAGTTTCATTACTCCATTGTGCAGCAAGTATTGAATGGATTACAGTAATATTAAATTCCCCATAAACACATAGATGAACACAAAGTCCCTGCTTTATTGCGAGTGAGACTGTGTTGGTCGTGGAGTGGATGATAGAGGAGCTACTAGACACACAAAACAACCCTCTTTATCAAATATACATTTATTCCAAGGCAGCAACCCGCGGCTCTTTCATGGGCCAGTCTAAGACAACATTGCACTGGGGATAATGGATTGCACAGTCTTCTCTTAATGGCATGGTGATTGGTTTCATTATTGTAAGGCCCAAACCCAAGCCCCCAGGGAGGCTCTCCAATGTTGAAGCACTCACTGGTTAGAGCGTGAACTGCAGGCGGACCTGTGGATTTGTGACGAGGAAACTCCATGCAGCTGGGGTTTAACATTGAGCACTCGTTTACACGTCCGCACTTCGTTTGCACTTGCTCGTTTGCCCACCAAAATTTGGTGGTCAAATGCAGAAGTAGACCATTCTCCCGGGTGCTTCAATCAAAACACCACTGAGCAACTTCCACTGAAATGAATAGCGGGGTGGGCGGGGCTGTCGCTCCGGTTCGGTCTTTATCCTTTTATTACTCTATGCCCAAACCACACCTATGCATAATGTAACGGGTAGCGGAGGTGTTTTAGGGAGTTAGGCTGGGGTACAAGATAGCAATTTTTATGAGGGACACAAAGAATTGCAACCAAATGCCAGAGTAGAAACAATATAACAAGCTAGCTGTTTGGCTATGTTAGCTAATATCAGATGGATTGGCTTGGGTTGCATAAACATGTGTACAGCCAAATCAGAATGCTTAGGGAAAGAATATACACACACATACAGTATATACAGTTCGACCAGTTCTCAACATACCTTAAGCTGGTCTAGCTGAAGCTTGTTGGCATTTTCACATACACTCAAAACATTCTGCAGGTCCACAGATGCCTCAATGTACTGCACACACAGCTGCTCCAGGCGTGATAGCTTGAAACTCAGGGCCAGTTTGTAAACATCCATGATGAGGAGAACGTCCTGCACATGACCTACGCAGTCAGACACACAGCAAATTACTAATCTGGAGATCCTCTAAATACAGTTTTACTGGTTGTACCTAGGCCCAGGTTATGCCTCATTTATTGTGCATCAGTGTAACAGTGTGACTAATTTGTTGTCTTTATTTGAAAAGTTGTTATTGGAGCACATAGGTCAGGCTACAGCTTTTCCCATCTCTCTGTTCACTGTCACTATCCAAATGGAGTCAGAAATAAACACATGTTATTTTCAGCAAGGTACATGTCTTAATGTGGCTTAGTGATATTGTTGGTTTTTTTTTATTATTATTGTGCTTTTGTTTTGAACCGTTGTCCCTTATTGTTGTTTTTGTTGTTGTAATGTTTGTTTTACTTATTTCTCTATAAAAGCACATTCTAACTATGTTAAGAAAGTTGCTATATAAATAAAGATTGCAATATTATTCATTTTCTTTCCCTGTGGAATGATGCAGCTGTATCACAAGAGTGTGTGAGGGCAGTGACCTCTGCGTGGATACTGGATCTTGTCTGTGTAGAGGAACTGCATCAGCACTTCGAATGGTTGAGCCTGTGCTTCCCTGATGGCCACCTCTAGCAGAGGCTGTGTACCCGATGGCCTGCTGCCTCCTGGGATATCCCTTGGGGCTCCATTTGCCCCCTCATCGCTCTCCTCGCTGCACTCTTGTTTACTCTTCTACACACAGCGTAAGGACGAAAAGGAACTGATTACCCAACATTTCCAGCAGAACATAGAGTTAAAGGTTCCTCTATAGCAAAGCCTTCCAGCTGTTATGTTTGTTTGTACTAATATCTTTATTGTTTTGATAACAATGAACATTTCCTCACTTCAAACACTGTTGATTTTGCACCCTATCTAGTAACAATATTCATGCATTTCATACAAAGTATGCAAAAACGTAGTTTCTCTTTGGTACTTGACGCTTTATTTTGCTGTGGCTTTTCTGCAATGCATGTGGTACCATTTTGCAAGACAATATGTTCTGTAAAAGGACTGATTAAATGTTTTGTCCATCGACCAGTTTGATCACATTGCCTTATTTTTCCCAGACCTTCATTTCTTGATTTGATTTGAAGATTGTAATGAATTTCTATGATGCCTGGCCTGCCAACTGTGTCACTACTAGAACCAGCTCCAAAACAGTGATTGTCTCCTTGAATGTTATCTGTAATAATATTTCAATTGCTCAAATTAACTTAATCGTGTTTCAGCTATAACTCTAACTCTTATATAATATTAAAGGAAATGAACAGTGAATATTGCAGGTTTCTGACCTGTCGCTGCCTGTCCCGTGCCTGTAGGATCTTCTTACGAAGCCACTGACATCTTGCAGTAACTATGGAAATATGACCCAAGACCCTCTCCTCCCTCTGTACTCACAAACAGGAAGGAAAAACACAACATTGTTTGAACTGAATGTAATCTAAAGCCCACCGAGAACCTTTTCTCTCAGCAATGAAGGGGATTAATGTCCCAGCCAATGAGCACCTACCTCCCCCAGGATAAACTCCACATCACAGAACTGGCGGTTCTCCCACAGTTTGCCATAGTCCTCATGGAGAGTGCATTTTGGATAGCATGAGAACTACAAAAAACAAAGAGTAAACAACAGTTATATGTAATTACTAATTAAGCATGTTAAATCAACATATGTAGTGCAGTGACGTGTACATTTTATTCATACAAATGAAAGGCAGCAACCTGAAATCGGTACATCTCCCCACTGCGCACATTGTTGTCCACCGTTCCGCCAAAGATGTACATGGCATCCTGGATCACTGCAGCTGCATGGAACAGTCTCCCACTGGGCATCTGAGGAGGGAGATAATTTGAGAGATTTAGGGAAGATTACTCCATATCCTAGTGCCATTTATAATGCACCGGCTGCTATATTATGTATGATGTGCTATACAAACAATGTTTAGTTTGTTTACAATTACTGTAATTGTCTTATTTAAATAAAATATAAACATGACGATTTGCAGGACATTCTTTGAGAGGACAGCAATGCAAAATAGTTCAGAGTTTAGAAGTATGGCAGCATTTTATGTCCATCTGCAACAGGAAAGCGCACAGTGCATAAAGCGCAATAGCGGCACAACGTAACTTCATTCTTAATTCATGTTCTGTGTTCTACAAGACACACATCCACATTTCAGCTCTCTCTCTCACACACACACACACACACACACACACACACACACACACACACACACACACACACACACACACACACACACACACACACACACACACACACACACACACACACACACACACACACACACACACACACACACACACACACACACACACACACACACACACACACACACACACACACACACACACACACACGTCTGCTTTATCATTATAATTTCCCCCTTTCATCCCTTAGACATGAATGTAATGTGTTCCCATGAGAGTGGGCTGGTCTTCCTTGGTCGACAGGCGAAATAAACATTGGTATCGGTTTATTTTTAAAGATGGGACTTTACCGTTGTATATTAAATATATGCTGCATATGCTCCAGTCACTGGCTTACTAAAGGTTCCAAATGTAAACACAGAAGTGGGGAAAACAGCCTTTTGTTTAGTGCCCCAACCACGTGGAATGACTTACAGCTTAAATTAAAGATCTGTTCTCCCATTACATACGGTCAATTTAAATCTTTGATTGCAGACTTACCCCCAAGTGTCTGCAACTGTTTTTAAACATGTATTAGATCACACAATGAGGAAATGTTGCTGTTCTGTTTTGTCGTTTGTTTATTGCTTTGAAAATGTTATATTATGTTGTACTGTATCTCGACGACACTGCAAATGAGGGAAACCTCAATGTCTCTCGAGAATAAATAAAGGTTTGAATGAATGAATGAGATTTCATTAGGCTGCGTTTGCCAGGTGTGTCTTCATTTAGTTCCATTTGTACACTCCACAGTTGCGTTCGGGAACACAGCCGATTAATACGTTATTATGTTCGTGCAGATGTGGTGGGTGTCTGTACAATAACATATTTTACAATTATGTGATTGTGCAGAAGTTATTATGTTATGCTCTTTTGCTCATTTGTTCCAAAAAAAAAGTGTACCATTCCTCCACTTAATTACCTTTTTTTAAATTATCATAGCATGCCTTCGCATATGATTTACTAGTAATAGTATTACTACCAATGGGCAGGTAGACTTGGGCCACATAAGCAAAGCATGTGACATGAAGCAACATTCAAGTATGCATGTAATAAATAATAATAATAGCTTGAATTTATATATCGCCTTTCATGAACCCAAGGACGCTTTAACCAACAACAATCAAAAACTATATGCCATAAGCCTGAGAGAATAAGTGTCTTTTCAAGGCAGCCTTAAAAGAGTCCAGTGTTGGAGCATGGTGAATCTCTATTGGAAGATAGAGTAAATGTACTATTTATTTTGATCACTTTTTTTTTAATAAAAAGAGAAAAAAAAGTAAGTTAGTTTCATTCAGCTGCTATCATTATCTGTAGTTCTAAAAATAAAATAAAACAAATCAGTACACATCACTCAATGTGTACAGTACTGTACCTCACTGTCCAGACTTTGCTGGATCACCTCCCATGTCTGTGAGTCAACGTCATAGCAGTGCAGCTCATTAGGTAAAGTGTTGTCAGCAGCACCTCCAAACACATACAGATGGCGGTCAAAGGCTACCATGGTGTGACCGTAGCGTCTTTGGGGAGGTGGTGGGGAGCCCCTCAGTAGATGTTCAGTTGGGATGCGTGTCCACCTGAGGACAGATTTAACAGAAAGCATTACTAAAGAGTCACATCAGGAATGGCTGGATCAGCCACCAGGGGGGTAATAGTTTCCTGTATGCTGTCTTTATAAATTACATTGTTACATTTAGAACTAAGAGTCTGTCTGTGATCAAATAAGGCTTACTCACATATGGCCTTTGAACTCAAACTGAAAGAGGTTGTTCGTTATCTTGGCTCCACTCTGCCCAGAAAACACAAACATCTTGTCCCTGCAAACAGCCACAGGGAAGTTGCAGCAAGATGGGGGAATCTCACCACTCTGATCAATCTGAGACAGAACAGAGAGACATTAACAGAAACACAGCTAATACAATTCATTTGTATTTTGCTTGGAAAGGTCTTCTCAGAGTACTAGCCTCCTCCCAACAGGCATGCTCTCGATCCTGTAGGCTGATGGTCCACATGTCATTCAACCTGCACATAAGCAAAATGTTAAAACCATTGTTTGCGCCATAATTATGTCACTAAACCATACAGAATCTGACATACAGCCCACCTAGCATTCCCATCATAGCCAGCAAATATCCACAGCTTATCATTGTAGACTGTGGCCCCATGTGCTGACCTGGCCACTGGCAAACTAAAATGGAGACAATGCATTAATAGTGTTACTTAATGAGAAGTAACTGGAATTTGAAAATAAATAATTATATTTTTCAAATAAAAGATACATCAACATATGTATAAATGTATCTTCCAATCCATGCAATATGCAATACCTGCCCTCTACTTTCCACTCTGTCCATTGTCCTGTTGCAAACTTGTATTCAAAAAGGTCATTTTTGTTTTTCAAGTTGGAGTTGGAGTAGATATCTCCAGTATAGCCCCCTGAAATATAATAAGTGTACCATTAAAACAAAAAAGTAGTGACACAATGACATGACTAAAAGAAATACCAATAATCAGGAAATAAAACTAACCAAAAACAAACATGCTGCTGCCATACACCACAGCTGAATGGTGATATCTAGGTGCAGGTGGGGTTCCAGTGGTGAATGCTCTGTAAAATATATATCAGACATGAAATCACATTACTCAGGATATGTTTGTAATATGGCTTCATTATTAATGACATGGTGTGTTGATCTTGTCTTATTACCGGCACCAGGAGCAGTCCTTCACATCGAAGCGTAGCAAATCATTCAACATGTTTTTCCTACAGATGGTTGGGTGACAATGGGCATACATGGTCAGTTGTGTTGTTTACTTGTTTTAATAGTACATGCAAAAAATAAATATACAGTAGTAGGGTGGTCCAACAAAGCTACTCACCCATTGTCTCCTCCAAACACATATATGGCATCTCTGTAGGCCACAACAGTATGCTTGCTGCGTCTGAATGAAGCCAAAGATGTTTGAGAGGAATGAATGCATGCCAATCTGTACCAGGTACCGTGAACATGTACGTATGCACTGCTGATCTCACTGTTACCTTGCACCAACGAACTCGTCACAAGGAGGGAGCCTTCGCCAGCGATGGACAGTCTCAAAAGGGCCAAAATTGAGCGTCAAATATTCCACACTGTCGGAGCAACTGTGATCGAAATCAACACTTGGGGCAACTTTAGTGGATTTGCAAGACATTGTTGCTATCCCACTAAACTCAAAACCAAAGCCACGTATCCGCAAATACGTCCTGACTGTACGCCATGATCAATGCCAACTATCCTGACGATTACTTCGCTTTTGTTTTGGCCTCACTAGACGGCTCACATAATGTTAGTTATTTGCATTATTTTAGAAGGGAGTCAGCGAGCTAGCTACACGACAGGCTAAGAACTTAGCTGGCTAACGCTATGTAGATACTTTTGGCAGTGAATTATAGCTACTCTACCGAAACCAATACAGTAATCGTTAAAAGTAGTATAACCGATTCCCCTTCCGAGTGTCTTCAGCAGCTACGCAATAAAATTAAAGAAATAATAGCAAAATATTGACAACCGAACCTCCACTACTGTAGCAAAGCTAGCAAAACAAGAGCTGTTATCAAAGACTAGCACCCACGCCCCATGCTGGAACAAGATTGTTGACTTGACTTCCTGTAATGCAGAATGAATGACAGACTGCAACACGATCCTTCCAGGCAGTTGATCAATTCTTCTTCTTTGGCCCTCTTTGGTGTCGCAGTGTGCATCATTCACAAACCTAGTAGTAACCTGCATAACTAATAGAATGATTATATTATTATAATAACATATACAATGTTAGTACTATAGCCTTATAACTAATATGCTAGAATAACGTGGAACATAGATTATATAATTATTATGCAGTAAATAATCTGACCAGAAAAAGGAATATTGATTGATTTTTCACTTTCATTTTATTTTGAGGACAGAGATGAAAAAAAGATTATCGTTTATTGCCAGGGGTCTGGAATACCTTATTTGCCTTGCTCTGGTGGATGAACAATGAACATTACAGGATTTTGACAACTTAGAACTATTCAGACTCAGACCGAATTAAGTAACCAGCACAAACTAAGAAAAGTGTATTGAAAATCCAACATCATAATTTCTTTCTCTCACATTGTAACCTTAATAAATGGCAACCTTTGACTGTAATTCCTTCAAAAGAACAAACACATACAATCACATAGCATAATACTCTAGTTAAAATTAACATCTACAAGGACAAAAATATTTTAATGTGAAATGGGACTCACAGACACTATACAATAGTAGGCTTGGCCTATATGTAATAAACGTTTCAGTTTTTGTAGATTGTGAGGTTAAGTATGCTATTGTCAAATAGTCCACTGGTTCTCAACCTGTGGGTTGGGGTCCTCACATGAGTTTTGGAGAGTCCCCAGATTACAAATTTAAGGACTGACACATTTAAGGACTCTTAAGTCCTTTTTAATACCTACAAAAAATAAAAAGATCATGATTACTGCATCAAAAGTAATCAACAAAGAATAGGCTACTATAAAAACTGGTCAAACATCAGCTTGTACATCGGCTATTTTCACAATATTAGCTGTGGAACCAAAAATGGAATTCCTCAATTACATTCCGAGTGTTTATCAGGGTGGTGGGTCCCCAGTTCAAATATGAATATTTGGGGGATTGTGGCCTAAAAAGGTTGAGAAACTCAAAAATAGCCTATATCCATCAGATAAATTACAGCCCGCAAACATGATAACAAGTCAATACTGATGACTGGTAATGTGACACAATCCAACACACTAAAACGAACAGTAACATTTTGCTCTCAGTCAACTTCATCCATAAATTATTAATTCAAAATGAATTGGCCCCTCTTGCTATTGTGTCTAATCACCAGTTGTTTTTTAATCACCAGTTAATGACATCTCTGACATGACCCCATAGCTTGGTGATCCACAGGTTAACCCCCAGTTCTGTCAAATACTGAAGCTCGGGTGTCAACATCTTACGGCACAACTTGCGGTGGGCCTTGTCCACATTCTTGTTCAGGTTGTAACCCATGATCGACTTCTCACCGATTGGCTGCCAGGGCTGCATGGCTGTCTCCTGAATGCTGCCAGCATCTACGGCGTGACCACCCTCAATACAGAGGGATGCCATCTCTGCATTCCTCCGTCTGAGCTCTGCCACATCGTTTGCCATACGCTTTCGTCCATAAGCATCCACTTTCTTCCAGAAGGTGATGTTGAAATGTTGATACAACTTCCAGTCTATTGCGTTCCACTCAAGGGCCTTTGCCCGAAGTTCAGGGGTCAGTTTAGACACTGTGGATCCTTTGCGAGCATTGAGCTTAAAGAAGAGCAGGTCATCCATCTCCCAGCAGAGGGTGTCCTTGAGGAGGATGAGTGATTCCTCAAAGTGCTCCACGAGCATAACCAGCTGAAAGCGGTCAGTGATGGATCTGATGCCCTCCTGCACCTGTGGATCATTCAGCTCCAGGGTGTTATCGTGTCCAAAGTCAAAGAACAGCAGATTCTTGAGGTAGAATGAATTAAAGCCCTCTGGGTCAAAGTAGTAATGGGGATCATGTAGGAACTCTGTCAGCTTGTCCTCCCCTGGTATCTTCCAGGTCAAGGGCACCAGACGACCAAAGTAGTGGAAGGAGGACTCAAAGAGCTCTGCAGGGTCTCGCAGAATAGTGATGTAAGAAGTATCCATAGGAAGCAGTTTGGCCACCTCGGCTGCATTGAAGCGCATGTGATTACAGATGATATTGAAGCACATTCCAGGCCGGTAGTCTTTAACCTGGGAACGTTGGAAAAGTGTGGGGTAGAAGAAGTCATTTCTACTGTCAGGGAAGGCAAATTTGAGCCTGTGCTTCTCTCCAAAGCGGAACAGGATATTGAGGAATGTGCTGCTGGCCGTCTTGTGAGTCTTCATGAACATGACATCTACTTTAGGAGTGCAGACTTCTTTGGCCCGCTTGGAGACATTTGTGGTTTGGTGGATGTGAGACTGGGCCGGACGGTGGGCACAGGAGTAAGGCACTGGAACCCTAGAGAAAGCAAATATGATCAAATCATAAATACTACCATAATTAAACTACTTAAGCTAATTTACAATGTTTACAATAAATCCCAACATGCCATACACAGCTAAATCCGGAGTGTAATAAATTACCTAAACATTTATATACATTTTTCATTATAGAATTTACACATATTTAATCATTTAAGAAAGACACAGATTCTTCCTTTGGTTTATTTCTATGAGGATAAATGTTATCATATTTCTGGATTTTACATCACATGTCAAACCTGCATTTCTTTCTGTGTTTTCCCATTTCTATATCTGCACACATTGAAGGTGAAATAATACATTTAACTGTGGAGTAAATTAACTCACATATCAGATGACAGCATTTAAACTTTATGGTCCAAAATCTGATATAGGTTTGCTTAACACAAGATTGTATCATTATGTAATAGATGTGTAATACAATGCAATAATTTCAGGTTTCCCCATTGTAATGAGTCTTACTCAGGTAGATTGAAGTGGACCTGTGGACTAGACAGGCAGTATAGCAGGATCATACAGCTGGTGAGAAGGGTACCAAGGACCAGGCCTTTGCACATGGACCTCCACTGCCTCCCTTGCTTTCCAACCATGGTCCGGATGAATTACAGATTACCTTGGAAAACAATCATCATTATCATCATTAGCGATCTGCCAGAAGATAGACATCCCTAAAAGATACAAATCCATTCCAATGCAGAATTTTCACGTCATAGGTGCATCTTGTTCTTAGTTGACAAAAGCCTTTGAAAAGAACATTAGGACATGTCACACTGGTGCCATCAAACCATTCAAACATGAGGAAGTCCTTATTAAATTTAAATTTAAAAGCTATGCTGAAAAGTAAGGAGTAATAATAATATTCATAGAAATGTAATGGAGTACAATATTATTCTATTTTAAATCAGGCTTCGTAAAAGTCCTACGTTTCCAAAAACATCAAAACGTAAAGTAATAAAATACAGATACTCTTCGAATTTACTTAAGTACTGTAAACCTGTAGTTAAGGAAATATTCTTTGTTATTTCCACCACTGGAAACACGTCATGAGATGAAGAATAGCCTACATTGGCACTTCATCAACATTTAGTAATGTGAGGATAATTGTTTATTGAGCATACCTATGCCCTGCTCTGTGTTTCTCTGGCACCTGTCTGTATAATAAATAATGCACTCCTGTGGAAAGTGAGCCAGCACTACGCCAGCATTCGCCCTGCAGCCGGTAATAAGATGACCAAGAGTCTGACTCTACAATATAAAGTAACGGCCCCACACACACACACACACACACACACACACACGTAACCTTAATAAGTGTCTTCTTTCCAAAATGACTGTGATGTGAAGTATCAGAGGTGAGACCATTGAATTGTTCATCTCAAGTGCCATTTAATGAATGTGAAAATATGACAGAATCTCAAGTGACCATTTAATGAATATAACAGCAGCGGCTGTGTGGATTTGGATAATTTATAGCTCAATGGTGCTACATAAACCATGCTACATTAGCTAGATAAAATGACAAATATGAATCAGCAAGAATATATGGGAATGGCATTCTTGTCCTGCATCAGTAAGACAAATAGCTAGGGCAGCCGATTAAAGACAAAACATTCATTCATCACAAAAATGTTGCATTTCACATTTTGAAACGAACCTTTGTATGTATTTAAAAACAGTTCTGAATCTTGAGTCTGATATCCTTTAATGAACTGCGAGCATAGCAACCATAATGAGTAAACAGAAACTGATTTGACCCAATCTTACTGTTCATAGCTATAGGACGTTGTTTATTTATGTCTTTTATGAATTTCTCAAGTGCTGAAGAAACCTTGAAGTTTATTCATGAAGGCAAATATAGTTTATATATAATCCAGACTTCGTATCAGCAGAGCAGCCTACTCAAATATTGTTCACCAAACATAGCTAGGACTTTTTCTTCCTTTGTCTGGGCTCCATGAAGGGCCTATTATGGATTAATGTTGTGAGGGAGCTCTCTCTATATGAAGCAGGCTGGTTCGGGTGCAGGATGGTTACATGGAGCAGTTCTGCTTAGCAAGTAGCACAATCTTGTTTGTACACTCCAAACCCTATGGGCCATAGATGCCTGTTTATTTGATACCATTACTTTGTACACTTAGCTATATTAGAAATATCTTCACAGCCAATTTATTTAAGAAAGTCTACTGTGTCTTGGTATGTCTCCTTGGCATGATATACTGTAAATACAATTTAACTGAGTGCATATGCAAGTTATATATTCAGCACAAGCTTGCTAATATTCCATGAAACATATTTTCAAATGTTTTCCTATTACGCTCCTAGAATGAACATCCAGTCAGGTAAAGTAATGACATTGCCTTATGAACAGTCAGGGTTGATACTCAGCATAGCATGAAAATGTGTAATATATTATAGCATCAAATACAATAATGTCTGCATTCTGTAGTTTTAACAGCAGTTTTTTCCAACATAGTTACATAGAAGTAAGTAAGTATGCTCAAGTAATTGTGATCAGAAAATGTTTGAGAATTCAATGATTCCTTACCCTCATACATAAATCCAAGCAGAAACCTATGGTAGGTGTTTCACTACCAAGTGCATTATGTACAGCCTTTCCCCCTTCTCGTCCAAATGTCCTAGACAAGTTTCCCTCCCTGCTGTTGACTTGTGTCTGATCCTGACATACACACGCTGTCATTAACACCGCACAGTTCAGCACTCTCCTTATCACGTCCAGCGCTCTGAATCTCATTCACCTGCCAGGTGCTGTCTTCCCTCTCTCGCTCTACATGTAGGCATACACCTGATGCTTCTGGCCTCTGCCTCTTCCAATTCTAAAACAGATTCAGCTGAATCAAGCACCACAGGGAGACTCATCTAGCCACCTGTGACGTCAGGCTCACTGTCAGGGGACTAGCACTTGTCAGTTTGAAGAGGGAGGGAGGAAAGCAGAGAGGGGGAAAGGGGAGGGGGTATAGGCCCTATTCTGTGGCTGCATACAGAGGGCTATTGAGTGAAGGCACTGGACTCTGGAGCTGCAAGCTGATAGGAGGGCTGGCAAATGGTATAAAAAGAACAAATGCAGAAAGATGAGGCACAAAGGCTTAATTGTGCCACTTGATCAAAATCACTCTATTGTTCAAAATGCTGATATAGCAAACCTATCCAATGCATGCATTATTTTGGATTTAAGTGTATCCAAGCCACATAAAGGTAACATTTGGTACCATGTATATATACACTACAGTAGCAATTATCTAAATTGTGAAAAAGATAATGTATCACATATGTAACAGGGGTATAGATACCTTGTTTGTATTTGTTTTTCCACTTCCAAGATCCATGCCAATTTACTCATCATTCCCATACAATTATGTGCAGTGAAATGTTGGTATGGCATGCACCGCCAGACAATGTGTGACAATACAAACATATAATACAAAAACTAGACAAAATAAAGACATAGTTTAATACAAGTTTATGAAAATGTTTAGTTATTGAAGAATACCAGAACATGTTGAATCTTAGATTAAACTGTAAACTGTAGCTTTTGATGCATTCTATTTAAATTAAGACAGAGCGCTTGTGTCAATGGAGAATTAAATGGACATCCACCAGGGATTAACAAGTCCATCTGGCTGTGGGAGACGGGGTGTAGCAATACTGTATGTGGTTAACGCCTCACCCGTTACAGTAGGGGCCCTCTCCCTGTCTCTCTTAGCACACTGTGGCCCTTCAACAAACAGGGAGACAGCATAGGGCTCGTGCTGCTCATCCCACTCGCTATGCATCCAGCCTCAACACTAACGCTTTTGTTGAATGGGTGTGCCCTGGCGTGCACGCACCCAGAGTGCCAGGCTGAGACCTGGACTGGGCGGGCATGCGTGGAATGCGCATCAGGCCTGCGGGTGAGTGGGGAGGGGAAGAAGACCAGTGAGGTCAGTCAGAGAATGAAGAGATTGAGTAGTGGAGGGCATGACTGGCCTGGCCCTCAGCCCGCTGAGATCACAGCACCCTCAAAGGCCTACGGATGTGAACGTTCCTCCGTCATCACCACCCACGGTTCAGGCACAGTCTAGACCAATCCCTGACCCACCACGCAGTGACACCATAGTGATCTCTGTCTCTATATGAAAGTAGACACTTAAGGTTGTGGACTCGAGATTCCACCCTTTGATGGCTGAGGCTTCCCTTTTTACAGCTGTAGCATGTGACACAACGTAACCCGTCTGATCTGTCAAACACACCTACAACCCTAAATTATTCAGCATTGCTAACGCCGTGTGAATAGAACATTCAGTGGTACAGGAGGAAAAGGGACTAATTACAGCTCATCTAAATATGGAACTTGTGATAACGTGTGGTAACTTGCACAATCACAAATATATACAGCAAAATATACTAATGTGGGTATTTTACTGTAGACATTAGACCATTAAAGTGTAACAAGTGAAGTGGAGGCAATTTATTAATGCATAAAACATAAAATAACATTAAGAATTCTTATAAAGCAAAGACAATCTGAGAACTCAGACAATACAAAATTATGTTTCTGATCCGACATTTTAGCCTTCTGTGACTTGACCACCATGGGACGCAGGCGATGCACACTACACTTAACTCATGAGATTCATGAGACATCAACCATCAATATGCAACTTTATGAAGCTACATACATAGTCTGTCCAGTCATCTTATCTAATGACTATTGTTTCTTGCCCTTTTTCTTCTTATCTGCCTTGCTGGCATCATCATGAGCTTTCCTCTTGACGGCTAGCTTGTTTGCCTGTGGGGGAGGAGAGCAGATTGAGTTAATGAACAGTTGAGGGAGCAATGAAACCTATTGGCATTTAACACGTTTTGAAGGTAGGTCACCTGTCCTCTGTAAGGGTCATCATTTAACATGCAAGCTTTGTAGACCTGGGCTATACAACACTGTTAACCATTATCCCCATGTTCACTATGGCAGCATGCCAGACAGAAAACAGATGATGGGACCAAGGTTAAGTATGCAGACACTTTAGTTTTCCCATCATGTACCTACATAATGACTCTTGTATCAACAACTACCGTACATGTATATTCACTCAAAAGAAAGTCGCACTAACCTCTCGGATTGTTCTCTTCTTGCCAAACATAATCTTGTCGTAAAGATGCTTCTCTCTCTTCTTCATCATCATGATCGCCAGACGTTTCTCCTCTGCCTTCTCCTCTTGCTCCAAGCGTGCACGGTTTTCTAACTTAACTTTCCCAGGAGTGACCTTCACTGGCAAAGACTGTAAAGTGGAAAGGAAAATGAAGTGTTAATATTTAATTAATAAAAAACAAAACAGTACAAATGTCTTCTTAATCTCAATGACCTCTCACCTTGCCCTGAGAACGCTGCTGTTCCATTTCCTTCAAATTCATCTCATCTGCCTCTTCCTCATCGTCCTCTTCATCATCTTCCTCGTCTTCATCCTCATCATCCTCTTCTTCCTCCTCCTCCTCCTCCTCTTGCACTACGAGAGACCAAATGCATGTTATTTTTTTTATACATCACTTGATATATGCATAGTGTAATGTTAACCACTGACTGAACCACAACAAAATTCTAAAATAGCCAATCTACAAGTTTAAAACATCTATAACGAGCAACATGCAAAAAATTGGAACAGCAGGGTTAAAGTGGTGTGCTTCGCACCAGGTTTTTCTCCTCGCTGTAACGCCATGATCTTCAGCTTCTCTGGTGGCACGTAGTCTCCTTCCTTCTCCACCACAAACGGAGACAGGTGGGGTGGAAGGGTCACGCCAAGGAAATAGTCTGCCACTGGCAGGACGACTTTGGCATTGACACAGTCGTACACCCACTGTGGCTGGATGTAGTACCTACCAAGAAAACATTCATTACATGTTACTGTTATACAACTACAATATGGAATTACTGAAACATTGTTCAGGAAATCAGCAAGCGCATGACTGTCTGAGGGGGTAGATAGTTCATAATAAAGGCACAATTGGCTGAAATGGTGTGTGTGGGGGGGTAGTCTGTCAAACACCATGAAGAACAGGGCCCCTTTGAAGCAAAGGGGCAGGAAGTCCCCCTTTCAAAGGCAGTATTGTTGGTACCATGACATGTAAGAGGGGGCATTGAGGGAAGAGAGACACATGCTCAATCAGCTAAATGTTCAAGAATCTAAGATTCACTAATGGAATGTCCGCTCAAAAATATAAATAGCTATGTTTTTGAGGGCTGCTAGCCCCTCCTAGGTCCAGCTTTTGGTGTGTGTGCACA
Organism: Electrona antarctica; assembly: GCF_951216825.1. NCBI lineage: Eukaryota > Metazoa > Chordata > Actinopteri > Myctophiformes > Myctophidae > Electrona > Electrona antarctica. Next base: position 33,090,180 of record NC_136793.1, on the reverse strand, counting down.
AACTTTGTCCTACACAAACATTAAATGCCATTGACAATGAATGGAACATTTTGAGTGTTCATCTAAACAAACATTGAAGACAAAAGTCAGGACACAACTTATGATTGGCCTGAATGAGATGATGTATGATGATAAGAGTGCCCCTCACTTCACACGGTGTGATTTGTTTTGTAAAGGAAGAACTATTGGAAATGCACAACAATAAAACCCACCAATCAATTAGTCTCCTACCTGTTCATGTACTGCTTGTCCATGTCAGGTCTGTCAACAATCTGATGAGTAATGGTCTCATCTGTCACATCAAATGTGGCACCAATGCAAACCGACTTGTCCCAGGACACCTCAGCCCCAAAACACCTGATGAAGCAATAAGTGATAAATTTACCCGCATAAATTAAGGCTTTGCCGTTTCTTTGGTTCCTCTTTGAATGTGGTTTGGGTCACAGCAGCTCACACTTACCTGAGGATAAAAGCCAGGGACTCTCTGGGCACTTCCCTATTGAGGAAGACCTTGAGTCCATCAAAGAGCTTTTTCTGGGCCTCCTGTTCTTTTTGTTCCTTTTCTCTTTCCTGCATCTTCTCCATATCCTCCTAGAGAATGTGTTAAAGACTATCAGATTTCAAAATACATGTTGCACTTTAGTAGAACTGTGGGTTGTACAGCGGTCTGGCTATGATCATCAAAATATAGTTTATTATCCGTTGTTTCTGTGCGTTGTGAACAAACAACTATACATAGTAGTCACTCTCATCGTATAGATGAGTACCCTCCATACGGGACCCCGTACCCCCATTTGTGAAGCATTGCTCTAGTGCATCTAAAACCAATAACATTACCAAAATATGTTGCAGACAAAACCATGCTCTGGTCAAACTCTGGTCCCTGCTAAATAAACATTACACCTAAGGTTCCCCCAAACTTCACACCTCTCTTTAGAGTCAGGGGGATTAAACAATTGCAAAATCGTTACGCAGCAGATTTATCGTTACGCACCAAATTTGGTACACACTCTTTAGGCTGTATCTCACCATCTTAGAAGGGGTTCCCAAACATTTGGACATATTAATGGCTTTTTAAAGGGAAATCCAAAATGGCTGTTAGAAATTACCCATAATTCCTAAAAGGGTATATCATTGTCATTTTGAATGATTGTGCCAAGTACAACTATTTTACCTCTATAGAGGGTATGCGCGTGACATCATCGTACCTGGAAGTTATGTGGGAACGCCCACTGAGTGGAAAAAAACTACTTTCTGGCCTTGACAGCCCATTCATCCAAACAGAAAAGTCCTGTCTGATTGCATTAAACAATGTTAAACTCACCAACATTGCAGCTGTACGAAAAGCTTGAATTATCCTTTTTCTATCTGCAAAGTTTTTGTTTCATAAAAATCCACCATAGAAACGTTATGAGCTACTTTGTCAAGAAATGCCCTGCATTTGATTATTTCAAAGTTTGGAAGTGCTTGTTTTGGTACGCAGGACGGTTGAGTGATTTCCAACGAGCGCTTCCAAACTCCAACACTCATGCTGTCCTGATGGGAAAATCATGCATGTGCATACTCTATAGATTAGTAAATAAGATAATGATCTGGCCTGGTCCAACTCTGGTCCCTGCTAAATATGAAAATGAAATATTGTTGTAACGTGAGCATGACAACAATGACAAAGGGGAAAAAGTGAAATAGGAAGCAAGAAAAGACAATACTTCCGGTTCCTGAATCACAGAAGCAACAATTAAATATATATAGTCTTATATATCATGCCCAGATAGCTATACAACTTACGTTTCTTTCCAGTCAGGCAAAACAACCCTGCCAGGGTGACAAAGATCTCATCCATAGCATAGCTTTAGTGTTTCTTCAAACACTAAAGATAAATGCACACACAGAATAATATCCTTACCTCTTCAGCAGGAAAGTGGTCAAGCTCAGCCTCCTCCTCCTCTACTGTGGAAACCACCCTCGCCAGGCTGGAGCTCAGGGCTGAAAGTTTCTAAATTACAACAGAAAGGGTCTTTTATCCATCAATTACAATAGAAATGCATTATTTGACTTACAGACCCAGGATCTGAGGTAATAGAATCTGAACAAACCAAGACCCAAATTACTGGGTCTGGGCTGTTGAACAGCAAGCATGTTGGATGTTTTTTGCAGTAGCTCTGCAAGAATGTGACTTCATGCACATTAGTGCACCAATCAGTATCCTTGCACAATATCAAGCTTCAGTACCACAAGCTCACAGTGCGTCAACTTGTAGATTGTTCGTTTTACGTTAGGTTTGACGGAAGCTCTCCCGATAGGTCACCAATATCAGGATATTATGAGTGCTGCAGCCACTGCCAAAAGTGGAATTACATACCAGTACCTGGTTTATTGACAAATTTGACGTTGTTTGTATCCAATTGTCTGCGTGATTTTTATTTATGTATTGCCATACAATGAGAGTCTATGGAAAGCTTCTGGTTTCTCACTCACAGAGCACAGAGGTGAGAGATAGTAGCAACACAACCCAAGGTTCCACCAAACATTAACATCTCTCTTTAACACAACCGTTGCCGGGATTCCTTCAAAATAGGAGCTCTGGGGTGCCGGAAAGACATGGCCGCTTTTACTCGGAAACCCACGACCCGGAAACAATCCACTAAAAAAAAGAGTTTACTTTACATTGCTAGCTTACATTGCGATCGTTTTAATTTATACGATATATGATCCAAAAAGCGTTCATATTTTGCGGGAGAGACGGTTGAGGAGCAGAAATGAAGCGCCAGTATATCGATCCGTTCACACCACGGAGAGCGCCCTGGATTAGGAGAGACGAGTCATTCTTTCCGCCGCGCTAACAGCTAAGTCAATGGTAAGCTAACAATTGCCTGCCTAGAGTGTAGCATACGGTAGCCAAAAGGCGAACTGACAAATAAATAAAAAGGAAAAAATTCTGAATATTCTTATCTCGCCCCGTATCATTGAGGATGCGTGTGAGGACGTCGGATGCACCCCTCGGTTCGAGTCCCTAAGACGTTCCCATTAACACATAGAATGTGTTAATGGGGAACATTTCAATAGTCTCTTACCTCTAGGGCAGTTTCCGAGTCCATGGCATAGTCTTCCTCATCCTCTGTCTTCAGCTCTTTGCTGTCCAGCTGGAAATGAAAGTGGCCAGAAGTCATGACTTCTGTACAGTATTCAAACAAATATTTTACGTTTCTAATACAGCAATAACAACGTTATGGTGTACCTTTGGTGGGTACACTAGGTTGATAGTCTGGTAGAGACGGAAGTTGATGAACCCCAGAAGGGTAGTATAGAACTCTGTGAAGGTGGACATTACCCTGTAGTCCACATCAGTAGGGTGCTGGAAGAGCAAAGGTTAGGTTTAAGCACATTATGGCTTTAAGAAGTTATACTTGAGAATTTCTAAAGCACTCACACTCGTGTGTCACAGTTAAACCCATCTTCCAATAAAACTGCAGTCTGCTTTCAGATCGACTTGACAGTTCATAAGAGGTCTGGGTGATACGATTTCAAAGCAATCTTGATTCTCTAGACAAAAAAAACTTCTTGCTTATTCGACTGCCCAGCCTTAGTTGACACAATCAGTTCTGCAAACACGAAACCCGAGATCCTATTACTGATTGAAACTCAAAATACAGTATAACTAACAGAATGAAGGTATGACGATCGATGTTTAGTCAACAAACACCACATTTCTCAAATACAGTCATTGTACTAATCCTAGGACTGATACTCAGTTGAGAGATCATGGCAGCCAGTACCACGATATACTATGGCAACAATAAGATTTATTTCCAGAATATGAATGGCAACATAGCTTGTTATTTGTTTAAGTTGTCGAGTGCACTCGCATTTCATCATTCTGCACTTACATCATGAGCAAACTGGTAGGGTACGAGCCAGGTAATGGGTTGTCCAAGGACCTCAGCTTGATAGTAAATTCCTTTGATGGAGAGGAATACCTATCAGACAAAAAATATACTATTCAATGGAGGGAGGGAGAGAGAGATAGAATACACAGATGACACTGTATACTTTAATTATCTGCAAAAAATATTTTTGTTTGCTGCAAACTCAAAAACTGTTGGCTCATACCTTTCTGAGAGCACGGGACATGATTACAAAATTCATCCACTCCACAGTAAGACGTCTGCATAGCTGGATTGACTGGACATGGCATTTTCCTGTGCGAGCAAAGGTGGAGAACAGGAAGCACATGGAGACTGCATCATCAACGTCACGAAGGGCATCAGTGAACGTGGGATACCTGCGACAAGAAAACACCAGAAATGATTTATAGATTCTACATCCTTTAACATGTTTACAAATAAATTATTCTTACAACTTCATATGACAGGATATCGCTGACAGCTTGAATTTGGTTTTTAGAAAAAGTGATCACAACACCCTCTTCTGTTGATTCTTGGCACTACATTTAGGGTGCTTTCACACCATGTTCATTTAAAAAGGGCCCATGGTCCACTTACTCCTTTGGTCCAGCTGGTGTGAACACGCATTCAAACTCTGGTGCGGATCAAACAAACGGACCATGGTTTGCCTGACTATGCCAAACTCAGTTCGTTTCCAAACTAACCACAGTGGGGTTCGTTACAGGTGTGATTGCAGTCAGACTTTATACAGGACCAAATAGTAATAGTATAGTAAGTTAACCAAAATAGCCATCGGCAGTTGTGAGGCTGGACTATAATAAGTTCTAAAAGCATGTATTTCTTAAGGGAATCACTATTGATACGACAGCTGATCTTTCTTTATGAGCTGCAATAACAGTAGACAAGACAGTAGGGTAGACCCTTTCACCCCATACGAGTATGCTGCATATCCATGTAGGAGGCGCCGCGCATTTTTAACGGCAGAGTACAAGGTTGTAACATGCCCTAAAATAACAGACACATTGTGGTACACGGTATGGTACAGGATGTTAGCTCATAGATCTGTTCTTTTTAAGCATGCGCCACCGTGCAAAGTTATGACGTAGCTATAGAATATACAAGCATTCAGATAACGCATGTTCTCTCCTCTCCAAGTTTGAGTTTGTATGTTTCCTCCTGAAATGCATGCGTTTTGCTTCTATTTTTTTAATAAGTGGCTGTTTTCACTGTTATTTGATTATACAAAAAAAAACAACAACAATCACTAATCACTATTTGGCAAGTAAGTAATTTTCCATAGAAATAGCATATTCTGTCAGTAGATCAATTTGGCCTGTATGACCAAGTCTTGTTTCCATAGTTGGTTCGCTTTACAACGTCCTGTTGAACACTAAACAAACCAAAATGCAACAATTTAAATATTTGGTCCCTAATCCAGACCTTCTAAGCAAACTTTGGGTGTGAAAGACCCCTTAGTGATCTCACCTCTCTTTGATAACGTGGTCCAATTTATAGGCTGGCTTGTTGTCTCTCAGTCTCTCCACTCTTGTCCATTCTGATTTTCCATATGCCTTCCTCAGTTTCCGTACAAATATCTGTTAAGATAAGGACAAAGCACAGTATTAGTAACGTAACAAGCTGGATTGGGCACATAAGGAAATCACAATATATAAAGACATTTAAATTCAACACATGAAGACATTAAAAAAAGTCTAGACACTGGTGGTGATGCTGAAAAAAACTGTACTGTGTGTGTGTGTGTGTGTATCAATATATATATATGTGTGTGTGTATGTACAGTTTGTACACACACACACACTTTGTTTGCATCATCAATGTTTCGATCTATTCATAATATCTTCATGATGTATATGACCTAATATAACCTAAATATACGTTTGTTAAGTTTGTATTTGCCCGAATGACATCAACTTGCGACGGGCATTGTCATTGCCTCCCTTAAGTAAAAGGTGAACTATCTATTTCTAAAATAAATAAAATAGTTAATTTTAGGTTATTAGCCAGGGATCCTTTAACCCCCCCCCCCCCCTTCACCAAATGTGTTGTGAGCATGTAGATCTGCAATTTTTGGCTAATGTTCCCCCCAGAAAATGGATGCAGGCGGTTAAAATAAATAAGAAATATACATCTATCGAGATATTGTGCAGAGTGAAAGTGAACATACCTTGTACGCTCTGAAGTTCCCTACAATGGGCTCATGAAGCAAAAAGCGAATGTCTTTCAGCAGGTAGAAAGTCCTTGGGGCTGTGGATCCCTTGTTCACCTTTTTCTTGTTCTTGGGTTCATGAGGATAGATGCCTTTAAGAATGCATAGGCGTCTGAAATCAGGACGTCAGATTAGTTTGTGAGCAGCAGACAATTGATTGATTGATTGAAGAATTTATTAACAGTTTGCAGAATTACAGTACATTTCAAGCACAAACTCAATACAAAGGCTGTTAACTGTGAGTGGACGACCCAATTAAGCATTACACTTGTTTCCAACAGGGTCCACCATGTTCAAATCATCAAAACATTTAGAGACGTACAAATAGACACTTCTATAGACAGAACAGGAATTCATCAAAAAAGAATTCATCAAAGAAAGCTTCAGACCTCCCAAAACAAACTGATTCAACTACTTCTCAGCCTGCAGCCCATGTAATTCCAACACATTTTGTTAGTCTGGGATGGCTCAGGGTAGACAGGGTTAAGCAATAAAAAATGGGATTGGTTTTTAAGGTAGTCAAAGGGGCTTTGCCCTCAATGTCCAAATACTACTGACTAACTACTTAAAAAAAGTGAGGGACACCGAACAAGCGACAGACAACAACGATGTGGTGACACCCACCTATAGAACACACTTGGGAAAATTATCTTTCTACTACCCTGCCCCCAAGTGTGGAACACCCTGACCCCATCCCTTAAAAAATGTGGATCACTGGCTACCTTCAAAATAGGCTTGAAAATCCATCTTTCAGGAGACCACAAGGCGAGGTAAACTCACCTTTCACATAGAAAGGAGATGGCATTCACTGCTGCCATTTTCTACTTTACTAATTTTGTTGACATTGTATTTGTGTTATTTTTATGCTTTTGATTAATTGAACACATAGGACGACAATGAAAACAAGTCGCCAGGACCTTTTGTTTTATCCTTTACCCCAAATGTCTGACTGTACCTCGTGCTGTTTACATTGATTTCTGTCTAATAAAGAAAAGTATACTATAAAGTATTCAATCAAACTGCTATAGTGGGATTATACAGCATTGAATTGTGATAATGTGATCTTCTGATAATAATAAACATCCGAAAGTGAACGGCAAAAACTATTTTGACTAATACTAGTACTGTACCTGAAATCTGCGAGGCTCAGCTGTAACTTCTTGCGAGCTTTATTTCTGGTGATGTAGTTGGTGGCACAACCCCTCTCGAACTACAAAAACAAAGACATCTTCTGTCAGACATTACGCGACTACTTTAGTTAAGATATTCTAAACTTCAGCATGTTAACCAGAAACACCAGTCAATCTATTTAACAGTCTACTTCAGTGTGCCGCTATTATGTTAGCTAAAGCGGCTAACAGCGATGGCCACACAATCTATCTGTGTGACATTACTTTAATGTGCGCACTTACCTTTTTCTTTTGAACACCACCCATTTCTTAAGGGATAAGCGATCTAACGCACAAGTATAGATGTAGTTTTAATAGTCTAGTAACTATGTAAACATAGCATTCCGCACACTAACTAACCAGTGGCCGATACACGTGTTGTTTGGTTGTTTGACATGCGCAAAAGAAAATGCGTAACGCGGCGAGGACCCAAAGCAGTTCCCTTTTTCGCCTGAATAAAATGTAGAGCTCCGCCTCCGGTGTGTGCGTGTGTGTGTGTGTATAAATTGATATATTGAATATAATCTTCAATCTTCAATATATATAATATATAAATTTATCTATTGAAGATTCTGACTTTCAAATGTACATATTTTTTGTTTTGATTGTATTGCTGTATTGTTGTATTGTGCTTTCTGCTTTGGCAATGTAAACGTATGTTTTCTCATGCCAATAAAGCCCTTTGAATTGAATTGTGTGTGTGTGTGTGTGTGTGTGTGTGTGTGTGTGTGTGCGTGTGCGTGATGTGTGTGTGTGTGTGCGCGCGCGTGAGTTGCGTGCGTGCGCGCGCGCGTGTACAGTGTCAGTGTTTTGATTGATTGATTGAAAAATGTATTAACAGTTTTCAGAATTGCAGTACATTTCAAGCACAAACTCAATACAAAGGCTGTTAACTGTGAGTGGACGACCCAATTAAGCATTACACTTGTTTCCAATAGGGTCCACAGTGTTCAATTCATCAAAAACATTTAGAGACGTACAAATAGACACTTCTATATAGACAAAGGACAGAACAGGAATTCATCATAAAGGAGGTAAAAAGGGAAAAGAAACATATACAGTGAGGGAAAAAAGGGGTGGGCGGTGGGGGGGATTCACGTTCAGCTCCGTTCATTTGTTTGTTTTTCTTGGAGGAGCTGCGTTGGGTCCCCAAGTCGGCTCCGTGGCCGTACCTTGAGTTGGCTGTGTGGCTGTGGCTGTGTATCTGTACTGTAATTATAAAATAGCTCAAGGCTCTATTGCTGATTACTTAGGTTAGGACCCCCGCAGTGGTGTCCGGTTAGAACTTAAACCAGGATGCTTCGACTTCTGCCTTCTCCCTGAAGCCGACCCTATATATTCTCCGACCAGGCTTGTCACGATGACTATAAACCAGTTAGATAGATCTATCCATATATGATTCTACCACATCTATCTGATATCAGCACTAGGTCGGCTCGGGCCCAATTATAGGGATTGTCATACTAGACATGTCATATAGCCCAACGTCCTAGTCAGAGTCTTCATTACAGTAATCTATGGCAATGACTTTGACCTTTTAACAAAAAAATAACACCTACCTCCCCGGCTCCCCCTGGCCAGAGCCCCTGGCTAGCCGGGGCGCCTGATGGAGGGGAAAGGAACTGGTCGGAATAACGTGTTCCTTCCACGCGGAAACTACCCTGTCAGGTGAAAAGAAGCAGCTTGGACTCCTCATGCATAGAAGGAAGCATGAGGTCAGTCCGCTGCCCCCCAGGTTGGCAGAGGAAGTGTAGCGCCCAGGATTACATTAGATAATTGACACTGGGTGAAAAAATGGGTTACAAAATTGTGGGATTTATAAACATTCAAAAAATAATAATAATAATAACACCTAATAAAAATAACACCTAATTCCTTTGGTTGATAAACAGAAAATAAATGTTCAGGTAATCAGGAGAGAATACCCATTTATCAGTTTAATTTTTTATAGTGTTCCAGTTACAATTATGTCTCCTCATTTCTTTGTGCCATCACTTCCAAATTCACTTGTTTAATCTGTATCCTTTCCTGTCTGAGTTCTATATCCTCATTGGATTGGATAAAATTTGTATCCTGAACTGAAAATGCATTTTCTGTTTATCTGGACAGAGAAGAGAAAAGTAGTCAGATTAGAGCTATTTAACATGTCACTTATTTAAGGTCAGCACTGGATGAGAGGGGTGGAGAGAGAGAGAGAGAGAGAGAGAGAGAGAGAGAGAGAGAGAGAGAGAGAGAGAGAGCAGACAGACTTCACCAGTCACACAAGACATCAGGAGAAATCCGGAGAAATCTGTACAACACAGACAGTACTTGACATCATAATGGGCTTGCTTGAGTTCATTAAGGATTATTTTCTTGGTTTCTGGGACTATGAAACTCCAAAGGTAATGGTGGTTAAAAACAGAACTCTTGGAGTCATCTATAGGGGTGTACAGTTTCTTGTGATGACGTATTTCATCTGGTGAGCTTTCCCTTCATGTTTTTGCATGTCTTATGATGAATTACTCATTTGTATCTACAGTAATTGTCACTTTGTTGTGTTCTAATCTATTTTAGATTCACATTATGTGAAGTAAAATTAGTCTTTCATTCTTCCTTAAGGCTTTTGTTTTTAAATTTGTTTTTAAATTTGGAAATTAATTTCCAGTAAATAATAAAACCTGATTCGTATGCAGTAATGAGTCTGACTAAAGTATCCGGTACGGGAGCAACATTCGAATGTAATCAATTTAAATCCAATCATCTGAATTGAGCCTATGAAGATAAATAGACCAAAAAGCTGAAATTAACATTGTGGTGATAAAAAGCCTCACATTTGCAATTAGCTCTCAGAACAAATAACAGCCACCAATGTCAAGAGCATGTAGTCTCACAGGCAATTAATGAGCAGATGATCTCTAGGCTCATTTACATACTTTGTGGTCTATTGGAAGCACTTCAGCTTCATTTGAGAGTGGTTGAACCCAGATAAACTGCTTAACGAGGAATATAATGTCATCACACACCCTTTCAGCTGCTCTTGAGAAAATGGACTGGACAGATGCTCGTCTAAATGGCACCTTGGCCGAGCAAACCTGCCCTGGTCATATTTCAAAGCTGCATTTTTACTTCATAGCATTGCACGACAAAAGTGCAGCCCGTACGGAACCTTGGATGATGGGATACATTTTAAAAGCAATAAAACTCAGAAATAAAATCTTCTCTGAGGAGCACAACAAAAACAAAAATGAGCAACTACCTGAAAAAATGCAGGAAACAACAAAATGTATAAACAACCTACCTGGTCACAAAGGCAAAAAATAACTTCATAAATGAGAACAAGCAAACACCACCATTGCCACCCTGTTAGTCAGTAAACTCCCACCGCAGGTGTTTACAGGTCTTTACGTATTCACATCAAATTGAGTATAATAAACATCACAATATAGCTGCCACCATCATCTCTTAAATTATGCAGATCCATCCCCTGACCCCTGCCTCCCCATTGGTATGTCATCTAACTGGCCTCCTCTGTCACTCCAATACACATAACATTTGACCACTCATCCCTATATGAGGCGCCAATGGCAGCCATGCTTCAATTAATTCGGCCAAGTTGCCACGTAGGACACATAAGAGCCTCTCCAATGGCATTAAGCGTAGCACTTTTTCGAACCATAGTAGAACACTAGGAGGGCTGTCATCTATCCATTTATGAAGAATTGACAAGCGAGCAGCATAAAGCTTGGGCCGTTACTGAGGAGGCCCTCAGTTCCGAACTCACCAAACTCCGCACATGGCTTACCGATAACAAACTCTCACTACACCTTGGTAAAACAGAATCTATTCTATTCGGATCCAAACATTCCCTCAGTAAAGACAACGTAAATTATTTCAAGGTAAAAGTTGATGACAGTAATCTCTAGCAAAGAAGATATTACATATTTGTGCTGTATTCTTGACAACAAGCTGACAGGTGAAGGCATGGCAACAAAGATGATCAAAAAGTAAATCAAAGAACAAGATTCCTGGGCAGAATTTCCTCTTTTGTCAACAAAAGGGAGCAAGAACAACGATCTAGTGCCACCCACTTTCAAAACAAATATGGGTAAATTCTCCTTCTACAGCACTGCCACTGCCTGCTAAAAATCCACCTTTCAGCAGGCCCAAGGGAGAGGAAATGATCACCCCCTTCCTTTTCCCCACCCTGTACATACAGTGTTATTTTTCCTGTGATGATATTGAATTTTGTTGTTACTATTCTTGTCATGTCTATATGGCCTAAATGGAATCTCTCTGTTGCTATTTTTACATTCTGTTTAATAACCTATTCAATCAATCAAAACAATCAACATAAAATCGGTAATATCAAATCATCCAACAGGTATGTATTTATAAGTGAGAAAGCATATCAAGAAAGTGAAACTCGTCCAGAGAGCTCAGTTTACACTAGGATGAAGGGCATAGCAATTCAGGAAGACCATATCCTGGACACAGTGGAGTATGTCCGACCCTCAGAGGTGAGTTCACCACCATTTAACGCAGTGGTTCTCAAATAGGGTCCGGAGACCCCCGGGGGCCCTAGAGGGGGTTCCAAGGGGTCCTTAGCTAAAAAAAATAGGCTATTTGTTAATCTTATATAAATGTTGGCTATTTGAAAATAGCATATTTACAAACTCACAACGTGTCACATCGTGACATGCTGTGAGCTTGTAGATCTGCTATTTTCAAAAGAATATTTGAATATTTTTGAAACATTTTAACAGCACAAATTTTGTATGGGGACCCTAACTCCCTGGCACAAAAGCTTGGGGGTCCATGGCCAAATACATAACATTAATTTTGGGGTCCCTGACATGAAAAAGTTTGAGAACCACTGATTTAGCGCAGAAGAAACCTAACTACCCATCAGTGTGTTTATCTTTTCATGCTAGCGAAACACTTTGTAATGTGTTTTGCCATTTTCCTTCTAGGGTGGAGATGTGATTAGCGCGATACTAAGACGTGAGGTCACCTATGATCAGAAGCAAGGAGAGTGTGCAGAGGTGAGAGTTCAGCCAGAGTTTGTTCACATTCACACAGTCAGTGTTCAGATTAATAAACAGAAGATTAGGGGCATTTGAAATTGAGACTATATCCATACCCAGGGGTGGAAGATTACTCAGATTTTGTACTTAAAGTAAAAGGACAATACTCAGTACCACCAGTTATATATATTCAAAAGTTTACCTAGTAAAGAAGTATTTGCCGTATTGTACTAAATATCAAAACTAATACTCAAAATTGTAGGCCTACTTAGTTACTTTACACCAGTGACCAGAAGTTTTCTTTACCAAACCTTGAACAAAGTCTTTGGTTTAATGTGAAGATGTAAAGGAGTAAAATGAACACAGTGTTCATTTAGTGTAGTGTAACATCACTTCTGCGTAATACACAGGAAAAGAAAATGTAATAAAGGTGTATAAGTTACATGGCTACTATCCACTGGCAGGAAATAATCCTCCCAATCATCCCATGGTTTCATTTCAGCATTTCTCTGTTCCCAACGCCAACTGTACAACAGATTCTGATTGTGTCCCAGGACAGGTTGACTTTGATGGTCATGGTATGTTTGTTATTTCCCTCTGAAACAGTGGTCCTCAACATGGGCCGGGTGGATATTGCAAGTGGCCCCAAAAACAAAGATTTTAATGATTATGCTCTCTGCAGGCAAGAGAACTGGGCGTTGTGTTCCATATTACAATCAAACCTTCAAAACCTGCCAGATACAGACTTGGTGTCCTGTTGAGGGATATGCCACTGTAAGGTACAGCTCTCCTACATTGCACCAAGAGTATGTACTATGCTGTGATTTCAGTCTAAAAGTATTAATTCTATCATTTCTATGTTATATTCAACAGGGAGCCGGCATTAGTGAGTGCCATCAATTTCACTGTCTTCATTAGGAATTCTGTTCACTTCCCCAAACTTAAAGTACTGAGGTATACTATGCAGTATACAGTTGCGCACACACGCACGCACGCACGCACGCACGCACGCACGCACACACACACACACACACACAAGCACACACACGCACACGCACGCACACACACACACACACACACACACACACACACACACACACGATTCATTGATTAAAGTATATTCCTGTTATCATTTGTGGCAGAGGTAATGTCAGAGAAGAACCAAACAAACGCAGCCTGCATAAATTTCTCCACAAGTGTCACTATGATGTGGAGAAAGAACCCTACTGTCCCGTCTTCAGACTGGGCTACATCGCAGAACAAGCAAGAGAGAATTTCAATGAACTCTGCAAGACTGTAAGTGTGTAGTATCTGGTATACGCTGTAATTCTCACTAGTTCAAAGTGGATGGATTCTTTAACATTCATAAGAAAACGTTTTACATTTAAACAGTAAAATGCAAAATGTATCTGTAAGCATTTTTTTCATAAAGCCTGAATTTAGCTTTGTTGTATAACGGTGCTGTGCCTGTGCGCCAAAATAGCAGATCTACAAGTATGCATAGAGGGTACTAGCATTGTGAGTTTGTAGATCTGCTAGATCTGCTCTTGTATAACAGAGTATACCGTACATTAAGCAATTATTCTGTCTGCCAGGGAGGCGTGATTGGTGTTTGTATCAACTGGAAGTGTGACCTAGATCTGGATTCCTCTAATTGTAAACCCACATATTCCTTCCGTCGCCTTGATGTTCGAAAGGATCTGCCCAGCTCTGGTTACTACTATAGGTAACAACGTCTGTACAGTATATATATTAACCTTGGTTTGCCTTTGTGATTTGGATCTGCCTGCAACTCCCTTCTGTCTTTTTCTTCAACTTCTCTACATAGATTTGCCAAGTTTTACAGCAAAAATGGAGTAGAGTCTCGGACACTTATCAAAGCCTATGGTATCCGCCTGGATGTCATAGTTCATGGACATGTAAGAATACCTCACTGAATATTTAAGATATTGGTTTCTTTTCAGATCTGTGTTGGAGTTCTGTCTTACGTACTTGAATGTGATGTCTTTGCAGGCTGGTAAATTCAGTCTCATCCCAACCATCATAAATGCAGTGACGGCCATGACATCGGTTGGAATTGTAAGGTCTTTAGTTTAATCTTTCCTTGGTTGTTTTGTGACTGTAAAATTAACACAATAACTCAATTATTTGCTTATTGTTTTGTCCAAGTGTTCCATAATCTGTGACTGGATCATGCTGACGTTCATTGACAAGAATGAGGTGTACAGTGATAGAAAATTTGACGATGTGAGTAACAAACCTTCTTTTTGAATGTTTCATGATTTACAGTACACACTACATTCAGCCATAAAAGATTAGTTTGAACAGCTGTAGGCTACTGTAGTTTTTGACCAATGTCAAAGGGAGCTTGACACTCACCAAAGTTCCAAGTTTATTCATAGTTCAGTTTATTTTGCAGCTCAAAAGATTCCATAGAAACCAAGATTGCAATATGCAATTCTACCCCAAAAATGACTCCTTCTGTGCTGCATAATGTATTTGGTTACATCTATATAATGATTCCTTTTGTTTTGTATTTTAGATTAAGGCTAAAAGAACAGGGTAACTGATTCCTGTGTAAGCAGATCTTGTCTTTTGCCCTACCTCCACAGGTACTTAGCAAAGAGCCTGCACAACCTCAAAGTTCCTCAGAGTTCATTTTCGTCAGCTATGGCTCAAATCTTTCAGACCTGTCAGACGGTGTGCCACTGTGACGTTGAGCTGATTCCACTATAGCCCATGTGTGTATTGATGTTCCTGTCACTTCAGACTTTGAGTGGTGTCTCAGGTGCCTCTCAAGGCAGTTTGATTAGCCACTGTGCCGATCATTGTTAGCCTGGTAAAATTAAATGGGATTTCCGTTTACCAGGCCTGGCTAGATCATTGTGGGAGCCATAAATAGTGGCATCTTGATGGATGACTATTATGTACTGTGACAAAAATACCCCAAAGGAGTGGTATTTTATAGTACCTTTTTTTTTCTTCTGTTCTATACGACATACTGCAATGGATGTATTGTTTTGATCTCATTTGGTAGGAATTGAGATGACAATGGATTAATTCACGGATTGCAAGGGAGTTCTTTTACCCTGTCACAGACTGTCGATTTAAAGTTTTAAACCAATGTATTTTTGACATTCAAACCCGACAAATAAATGTTCTTTATCAACTTGAAATCTGTTATACAACCATAATGCAAAATGTAATTTCACTTGCAACTGTTATTCCAAATACTGTAGGATAACATACATTGGATGTTAAAATCTGAATCATTTGCTTTGTATTTCAAGGTAATGCGATCCAACTAATGACTATATAGACTAGAGGAAGAAAAGGGCATGGTCCGAGGTCAGCAACTCTCAGAACAGTAATCAAATAATGCCGACATTTCCCACAAAATGGTTTTGTCTAATAAGATTGTGGGGGAAGTGTGAATCCATCCTGGAAAGAGTAATACAAATGTCAATGATGTGCAGGACCTTAATCTGACATCCCATGGATCAGTCTTTCAAAAACAGATAAGATATGCAGTAGAATGACATCATATTGCTTTTCATTAGAACATTTCTGAAAAGTTTAAAAGAAACAATGGAAAAACAAGGAAATGGTAGGCATAGTTTAGAGGTATACAGTAAGTGCTTCTATTCCTTCATTCGAGACAACTTATCTGTCAGGAGCTCTGAGCAGCCAATCTAATTGTGTCTCAGTTCAGAGTCTGAAATGTAATTACTGGTCTGGGAGATGCCCATCAGACCAAGCGAGTTATCTATGAAACAATGAGGTTAAGATGGAGGACCATATATAGATCTAACAGTGAGCGGAGTGGAGAAGTGGTGTGCATGAGGACCCTCTCATCCTGACAATTCCTTTGAGACATTAGCAGAAATTGTGGAGAAAGTAACGGCAAAGTGTGAAATGACCGATGAATGTCCCCAGGGGTTCTTACATGCAACAACAAAAATGTATTTGTGTAATTAGAAAAAATATTTATTGTTTTATTCATAATTACAATATCGCATGGTCAAGGATGCAGTCAAAAGCCACACTTTTCTACTCCAAACCACAATAAAATAAAATTGAACTGTCTTCCAGACTTTCTTATTCACACACATACAGAATGAAATATGAGTGAATGAGAGGCACGATAATAGCTTCCTGTTAAAAGGATGATCAGATGACCATCCCAATGAGCCTCTCTGTGACTAATGTTACAGTTAGTGAGTGATCGGGGCGATGATCTGAGGGCTCATCGCCAGCAGCCAGTCAATGGTCTCGTTGAGGAAAGTCATGTTGTAGTGGGAGGCGATGTTCCGGAACACTTTGATTTGCTCAGAAAGATTCTTTGAAAGAAACAGAAGCATAGTTTTGAGTAAGCCGTCAGCTGGGATGATAATTATTCAATCAGTTATGCAATGCTTCTAGAGTACAAACCTTTGTTGGAAAGGTGAGGGCAAAGTCCCCAGCACATTTGCAGTAGAGAGGCATGTTTGCTTCTTTCACCCCTTTACACTTGCTGCACGTCTGTGAAGGACACAGTGGTTCTTTTTAGTATTTAGAAAGCTTCAGGAAAACGGTTCAGAAAGCAAGCAAAAAGATGCATAATCTATTCAAGATGTCTTCATTCACCAAGTCCTGTAGAGTGTAGCTCATTAATTTCTTCTGCAGTGCTTCAACCAGGGCCATCTCAATCCACTCAGTTTCATACTGGGCTTGGCAGTTAGAGCAGAACCACTGAGGCAACACAGACCCATCCTGCAAGACAAGAAAACATGCAATTGAACTAATGAAGAAACAAGTTCATCTCACCAGAAGGAATATAGAGTGAAACTTTGAGTAAAAGTGGCATTGTCATTGCTGGGCGTTTGATTATGTTCATAGTCTCTCTTCACTCTACTTGGCTCTCTGACCTGGGACATCGAAGGGTCCTTGCAGAGGTCAAGGTCACGGCAGAAATTGCAGAGGTGGCAGATGACCTCTGGCAGGATGTAGGAGTTACAGGGGTCACGGAACTGTGCATCCTCTGAGAATTCTCCCACGTCCACCAGTCGAAGCAGGTCTCTCTTCAGCTTGTTCACCTGGTTCGTTATGTTAGCATCAAGAGAAAGAACCTACACAGAACGGAGACATTTTTATTATTCTAGTATCATTTCTCCAGTGATGCCTGCTTATCTACATGATTTAAATTTGATGCATATTAAACAAAGACTGATGGTGTTGACCGTCGTTTGTGCGGCAGATATAATTTTGAAGATCCGACATCCATATGAAATCATCTTGAACATACTACATATGTGTGATAGGTGTGGTGGTGTACCTGGCAAACATATTTGATAAATTCCAAGGATGGGTTGTTGAGTGACAGGTGGGAACCAGGCAGGTCAGGGAACATTTCTGAAGGTTGGGTGACACTCCTGGTGCCAGTCACCTTCTTCTGGATTTTTTGAGTGATTGTGAAAAAGTTCTGTGTCAACTCATTGGACACGTAATCCTGAGAGAAGGAGATCATACCTGTGCAACAGATTTAGAAGATTACAATAACAATTTAGCTTTAGAACATTCATTTTTCTATTCATAGAATAACTGAGAAGCTAATATTTTGTATTATTTAAATATATCAACAAATCAAAGAGAATACATTTCAATAGAATGTTTATAATCAACTAAATTATAGGGCATCAAAGTATAGAGCAGACCCCTGGCACTCTGGTTACCAAAGTATAGTTTAAGTGGTTATGCCCTATTTTGGACTTTGTCGTACAATATAGTAAAAACAATAGCCGGTCTACAAGCTCACAAGACAATGCATTAAGACAATGCATAGCTTGTATTGCTATGCTATTTTCAGTATTTTTGAAAATGTTGAGATTTCATGGACTAAAAATATAAATCAACCCCCCGTCCCAAATCTATTATCTAACTATAAATGCACAAAGTCTCGTACGTACGTCTGTAATCCACATTAGAACCGTTCGCCCCACCGACTTCAAATTCGACATACGTGTTCCAGGCCACCACGGGGGGTGCAGTGCCCGGTGTCGAGTCGGTCGGACCCACGGTTGTCCAAAGCCGCCCCAAAAAGGTCTTTGCCCTGGCTCTGTACAGGGCCCCTGCCCAGTGTCCATATATGGAGCTGGCCTTTTCTGACATCATTCTGACGTCTGCATAGACTTCATATTTGGGCATGCCTGACAAAGAACTCCATATATGGGCATAAAAGACAGACATAATATCTGGGTGGGGCATTCATTTCCAACTTCCATCGTTCCAAGTAGGCCAGTGCCCAACAGGCACCGCTGTAGAGGCTCCACGGGCACCGCTCTAGTATAATTAATTTTATTATTTTATTAAAACCGGGTAGCTCAGTCAGTAGAGCCTTTCGACCACAAGTCACGGGTTTGATCCGGCAAGTAAGTACTGGGAGCTGATAGTACTGTAGGTGTTGCGTTCCACCTCAGCAATCTCTCAGCGGTCTAGCACAGGGGATAGACTCCCGTGCTCTGGCCGATACCGGCAATAAGGCCCTCCAACCTGCTTGCTGCTGCTGATCAAAATCGATTAATTCATTAGTTTGATTACCTGTTACGCTCCTTCTTTAAAATAACAGTGTAGACTGTGGACCAATATCTAAACTCAATTGCAGATTCGCAGTATTTAGAAACTGAACCAGTCCTCCACTACAGTAACTTACCAGGAAGTGCACTCAGGTCTCCCGCTGTTGGCTGGGAAGCCTGGCTCCCTCCCCTCCTCTTGACTGGTGTTGCTCCGGGGGCATTGCGTCTCAGTTCCTCCTTCATGCTGTGGTAAACAGCTGCGATGTAAGCTGAAAAGGGGATGGCGTGTTAAAAAAACAACAGACAGTGAGGTGGGTGAGGGTGACACAAGTAGGGTACTGTATATTTGAAAGATTTTTCAATGGCATTCGTCAGGACAAGCTGCAATCAAACAAGGGCTGTTAGGTTTGTCTTGGACGTAGTAAACGAGATAGACTAATAATAACTTGACCTTCTCTCTTAGGCTAAGGGCAGAGCAATATGCAAGGAACTGGAAGAAGTGGACATATTGGACCAAGGTCAACCAGGGTTTGCATGCAAGTCAATCAGTGACAACAAGGTGGCAGCATAGGATAGATTCACATGTGGGAATTGCAGCCCTTAACTTGAAGGGTTTGGGGATTATTTTACGAGTAATTCATTAGTATGTTGATCCATGTGATATATAACGCCCTACTCAACACAATTGTTTTTTTATTGTGTTTGTTTGTTTCTTTATTTTACATTTCATTTTTTGTTTTCCGTGTATGTGCTTTTCATGTAATTTTCTACTTGGAAAATGATAATAAAAAGTTACAAAAAAAGGTTCGTCTTCGACACACTACACTCAAAGTTGAAGCATCATAGGGGTACAACACATTATTCAGGTAATTATATATTTGAGATTTACCTGATACAATCATGAGGAAGTATTTTTGACAGGAGGCTGTTTGCGGTAGATACTGCATGATGTTCCAGTTGCTCTCAATCAGCTCCTCTACCTCGTCACCCTCTCCATCCCTGTCGCCTTCCTCGTCTTTGCCCTCCACTTCCTCCTCATCCTCACTGCCATCTTCCTCTCCATCCCCTCTAGTCTTTTTCTTTTGCGTGGCTCCATCCTAAAAGGCAACATGAAGGGAACTTAGTTCTGTGAAGGCAAAAAGGCAACTAGCTGAGAGGAGAAGCGGTCCGAGGTACCTCTCCATACAGGATGCTGTTGGGCAGTTTGCCCTTCACTCCTCCATAGTTGGCTGGGTCCATCCACAGCAGGAACTCCCAGCATCGAGAGAAGGAGATGGACAGGGAGTGGAAGATTTCCCGGGAATGTATGCTGTCAGGAGAAGGAGAAAACATTCAGGAATGTGATTTTCTGTGAGGCTTTTCTTGATTTCAAATTAATGCTAAATGGGCAGCAAAGTAGGAGAAGCCACAGGAAACTTGATTTCCTGAGGACGATTTTGAAGTAGTGATATTTTGTCTGATGATAGTAATAAGGTGGAATTAATATTTCTAACCTTTTGGTGATGTATTCCACGTAGCCAATGGCATCATCAATCCTGCGTTTCTTCGTACACAGGATGATGCGGTTGAAGTTCCCGTAGACCACAGTAGAACCTAGACGCTTAAACTCTGCAACCAGCCTAAAATTAGAAGACCAGACGTTATTTTAAGTTGTGACACTGTTATGATTTCAACAAGTGTAGGTGATACATGGAAGACAAACATAATAGAAGTCATAATTTTTTATTTGATTTGAAAATACCGTAAATCTGTGGAGATTGTTTGCCTTTTATGGCATGCCCAGAATAGGGATGCTAGGGTTAATGTGGTTAAATGGAGATATGTGATCTGCGTGTACTGTATATGCCATTAATCTCACATAGGAGTGGATGACATGGACGGGTGTCACTTACTGCAGGAAGACCTTTTTCATCATGTTGTGCAGGGTGCGGTGCAGCGCGGGGTCGTACAGCAGAGAGCTGGGGGAGTGCAGCCACCGGTAGAAGTGCATCACCTGGTTGTCTGCGTAGACATTGTGGAACTGCGTGATCTCCCTGACCCAGCCCACAACCATGCTCTTCAGAATCCTACAAACAGCACCCAGTAAGAACCAGTAGAATATGTTTAACCACCACTTTCAACCTGGCATATTTCAGGCATGTAATGTATACGTAGGTGAAAAGTCTATTAAAAAAAACGGAGAAAAGTGCTGATCTACAAGCTCACATGTTGCCTCAATATTTCTCATGGATCATTTTCTACAGTATGCTGACCCGCCCCAACGGTAACAGACCTGAAGGTGTTGGAGCAGAGGGCCGTCTCGTCATAGCTAGCGAGGGCACTGGCTCCCTGGTTTCCTGTCATCATGTCCTCTAGTGATGCCTGCTGGATGACATCAAAGCTGACACCCAGACTGGCTCCTCCCTCCATGTCATTCACATGCTGCGACTGAAGGATGGTGTTCACCGCCAGGCTCTGCAGGTCCAGCTCCACACACGCTGAGAGAAACCACGCAATCCACACACTGTTCATTTGTTCCTTTATTTTAACATTTTAATAACACGGCACCAAACACAGCCGCCATCTAGAACAGCATTTGTATGCATGCCCCCTAATTTTACCCCCCCCCCCCCCATTATTTTTTTATAGCATGGCACCGAAAGGATCAGTTGTCCAGACTCGTCTCCAGACTGGCCTCCAAGTACCATTATTAGACCCGGTTATTTGTTCCAGATATAAAATCTCCTTTACAAGAGACCTGGCCAAGAAGGGAAACACATTCCTTTTTCTACAAAACATAAATCCCTAGAAAAGGAGTAGACACTAGACAGTAAAATTTGCAATCAATAGCTACAAACATTTGCAATTCCCGATAAGGCAATATTTTTCCAGTCACAGAGCGTGACCAGGGCTTCCCAAAGGCTATACCAATCCAAACAAAAAGTGCACAATACATCAATGCTCAATCTTTAATAAGAACAACTGTGATTGTGTACCTGTGGAGTAGCACCCTTGCATGTTGATCTCCACAGAGAATCTATCGTCACTTTCCATGACCAGGCGACTGTCGTCTGCCTCCTTACCCCCCAGGTCGGGCCTGGCTGTGGGGGAGAGCCACAGCAGGTGGTTGTGTTTCTTCAGGTGTCTGGCCAAGAACAGATCTGAGCCGAAGATGGACACATCCTTAGGGAGGTTCCCCACTGGTAAGTGGTAGTACCTGAGAACAATATATTATTTTATTTTTTATATATATATATATATATATATATATATATATATATATATATATATATATATATATATATATATATTTACCATGTTATAAAACACGAAAAACACGTCCTTGGCGCTCCAGGACATCATGAAAAAGAAGTTAAATAAGTCCTTGGCAGAACATCTAGACATTGAAATCAAATAGAAATATTTGTTAAGACCTACAGATACAAGAGTGCGCTTGTGTGTTAGGGTCTACACCGGCCCCAGATAGCCCGTATTGAGTGTGCGTGTGTATGTGTTCGTCCCAAGGTACCTGGCCATGTCGAAAGCCTGTGACAGACAGCTGTCCAGGTTGAGGTAGTGGCGGATCATGCGTCGGGCGCCGTGGCGTTGCCAGTCCAGCACATTGTAGCTGATCTCGTCCACTACGTGTACAGGAACCACCGGGAACTCCTCCAGCACTGGCATCTGCGCCGCCAGTCGCCGCAACTCCCAGTTAGACTGCACTGCTATCAGGGTGGGTCCGCGGCGCTCTTCCTACAAGAGGAGAGACTCCATGTTATTAATCATAACATTAATGAGAGACTGGAACATCAGAAGGTTAAGGAGGACTTCATTTTACCTTGTAGTTGAGCAGTATGCGCTGCAGAGCCCGGTTGATTGCCTTGGCATCATTTTCAGCCCGCACCTCAAAGTTGTGCTTCTCTGGAGGCAGGAGGTCCTCAGTAGTCTTCTCCAGGAGAGCTGTACGTTCTACTCCATAAAGGGAACTCAGGTTGGGCATTTGGTTGCTTCGGACCTTAGGTGAATTTAAAGACAGACCGTATTTACATGTCATTTACTGTATTTAAAATCATCTGAGTAAGCAGTAGCGGTCCTGAAGTCACCGCTCAAGTCAAAATCAAAACACACTAAGAAGCTGATCGTGATGGACGAGGTAAGGTAAAGGTTGTATTTTTCTTACTGTGTCCAGAACAAAGACACTGGCCTTGCGTTGTGAAGGGATGAACAGACCAAACAGAGCCTTGTGACCCTGGCTGTGGTGGTACAGATAGATGTGACGAACACTCCCTGAGAGAGAGGGAAACAAAACACACATTGACAAGAGCTAATTTTTATGAATTTCCTTGGACAATATATAATGTTAACATTATATTGTTATCACTGATTAAAATTAAGTTAACATGAGTTCAGCCACCATGTTAAGTTAGCCCATGAACAGACCTAAAGTAATTACAGTATGACATGTGATTGAATCAGACTCACAGTATGTGGCATATCTCTCTCTCTCTCTCTGTACCCCGTCATTCCTGACACTTACCACTGTAGCATGTAATAAGTCGAAATGTCTAAAATAACCCATTTAGGACGGGAACTCCTTTTGGGGTTCTTGTTGCTACTGTATCTATCGGCCTCAGTCCTAATTGGGATAAGATAAAGAGAAAGGCCAGGTGAGAGCCAGGTCGTACCAGGTTCCAGGTAGCTGAACTGGGCCAGGGACTTCATGTCCAGATGCTCCAGGTCAAAGGTGTCTGCCTCTCTGCCTGCCAGGTCCCTCACCACCTGCTTATTGACCATACACATGCAGCCCAGCTGCACCAGGGCACGGAACAACAGAGGAACCTACAAAAGAAGCCATGGTGACCAGAGGATTGCATTAACCACTCCACTGTGGTGCATGTGTCAATCAATTATCTTTGATACATTAGGAGCTAAAACAAATATTATAATATAAATCTAGAATCAATTAATCCTATAACATAACCCTCACAGCTGGAGTGAAAAATGTTTCTTAGATCCCAGAGGCATACAACACAATTATGTTACCTGTGTTTCATAGACACCCTCAATATCAGGGGCAGAGAGGTCAGCGTTAATTTCATTGATGTGCTCTTGGTACATGTCCTCTGGTACAGAGTACTGGTACAGATAGTAGACCATGTTGGAGCGAGGCAGCAAGCGGTTCACCTGAAAGCATAATACGTCACTGTAACATAATCAAAGCTGCTGACAAAGAGTCCATTGTACAAGTACTGTAGCATGATTACTTGCCCTACTGATAATAGGCTAGTATTATCAGTAGGGCAAGTAATCATGCTACTGCTAATTCATGACAAGCCTTTGTATGTGTACCTTTTTGTATGCGACTCCCTCCTCCTGCTTGGGGACTTTCTGATTGACATAGAAGACCCGCGGGATGTTGAGCTTCATGCAGTGGAGGTCATTTCCAATCACAGCCCATAACTTGTACAGACCAGGATGACTTGTCTCTGCAATCTGAAAATGGAGGGAAAAGGACAACCAGTTAGAGACTTTAGAATACTACATGTGCCATTTACAATACAAGTCCCTTTTTAAACACACCACTAGAGAATAAGATAAGAAATCGGAGAGCACCGCAACGTCACCCGATGTTCTTGTCTATACACTAAAAGTCCCATTTACAATACGGGCTGACAGTGCTCAATTAATCAATACAGCAAAAGTTACATCGCATTCCTTGCATATCGTTACAGAGGATACAGTATCGATACGGCAGGCAATGCTGTGCATGACACAGTTTTAAAAAGAAAAACAAAAAAAAGCATCAGTTTCTGCCCAACAGTGACGATATATGTATGGTTAAAATCAACGCGTATCGCGATAAATATCACATCGTGGCCTCTCTATCGTGATACGTATCAATCGTGAGGTTGTAAGCAATACCCAGCCCTACTACAAGTCTAATTTACAATACCACTACAAGTCCCATGTGTCCCAAGAAGTTACTATGGATTTTGTCAGTTTACCTGTACTATCTGCCAGGGCATGTCCAGGATGCTGCGTGCTGTCTTGCGGAGGAAGCTACCGAGGCCCGTGGTCGGTCCATCTCTAATCAGACCTCCTCCTACAGGTTGCGCCTCTCCATCCATTAACCTCCGTCTCTTCTTCTTCTCCTTCCTCTGTTTGAGCTGCAGCTCCCACTTCTTCTTATGGTAGCGCAGCCACACCAGACGCTCCTCCTGCAGAGAGACATGTGATGTTTTTCCAATGTTACTGCCCGTTTTTGGACTGTTGAGGGTGTAGGAAACAGAGTTGTTGGAGCGCCAGGTCGAGCAGCATGTAACACGGAATTGAACCCTGGTCTCAGCGGGGTGGGCTAGTGCTTTACCTCTACGCCAACCAGACTACCGAAGTGTTTGTCTTTTGAATATTTAATGACATGACCTATTGGCACCTTTGTTCACTAGCAAGGATACACGTTTTAAATTAATTTACTGTGGATAATCTACTGGCTTTATAAATATATTATTTAACATTAAATATTTATTTGCTTCTGAGCTTGACATATTGAACAGGCTTGAAGTTTCCCCACAGAGTCAACTTGAGGGCAGTGCATGTACTATGAAGAAACACTGCATTCAGACAAGAGGTTAGGTTACAGTTTGCGATGCGTGCCTACCTGTGTCTCTCCCATAGGCGGTGGCGCTCCCAGGATCTCTCTCCAGGACTGGGTAAGCTCCATATCCTGAGATTCCACCTGGCTGTCCTCGCCCTGCGAGACACGCTTACGCTTGGTGGTTATCAGGATAGCTGGCTTGAGGGGCTTGGCTACTGGCATCCCAAAGTCCTCCATGTCTGCTGGCTGTGTGGCCTCCTGGTGCTGGTGAACCTGAGACCCAAAAAAAAAATGAAATTTAGATTAAAGTGTTATAGATAACGTTAGTGTAGTCTGTGTGCAATGTGTCCAAAGCATGCAGTATTTGCCATATGCTGTTGTGTGTGTCAGAGAGGTGAACCTACCTGTCTCTTGCCCTCACTGGTGAACAGCTCGCTTATCTTCTTCTGTTTGAAGATGTCATTCTTCTCCAGGAGTTTCTTGTGGAGCCAGTCTGGGTGCCTCACTCTGGGCACAGGGTTCTTCACCTTATGATGAAAAGGACACAATCACAATATTTATATTACGGTCATCTGCAGATAAAGACAGGCTGCTCAGTCAAGATCAATGAAAAGCATTGTTGTGGCACTGGTTACCTGTTGCAGAGCTGCTGGTATAGTAATGATTTTCTGGATGCAGCTTCCCAACCTCTCAATGTAGTAATTCCAGTCAAGGATCTGAGAGGATAATAGAATAACATTTACAGTAGCAAGAACAGGGAGTTAATGTTTAAACAGATAATCAAAGGGACCAATTAAGCCACTTCTTTTGTATAATTTAAATCAGAATGAAGATTAATGTTTAATTGTAGACTTACAGTGCGGATGTCCAATTCATGGAGGCCGGGCGACTTTAGCCACTTACGCAGAAAATGCTTCTTTACACTTGGCTCAGCTTGGAAAATAGCCATGGGAATTGCCCTGACAGAAAGACAAGCAAGAAACTTCTGTTTCTTCTCTGGGACTGGTTCAATCATCATCATTCATCAGGACGATGAACATCCATAATCATGTGATTGAATCGTTGAACTTGCAATAAAGATTGGGAGCGTATACATATTGGTGCAGACTTTATTTTCTTTATGTTAGTCTATTGTTTGTCCTGCACCTGGACACATTTTATGTGCATGCATGATATCTCTTATCTACAGTACATAACGTACAGTACATACCTCTCAGTGACAGGGGATCCCTCTGGCTTGCGTGAGATGACAAAGCGACAGCTTAGGCCGGCATCCTTCACCATCTGGTCCCCCAGGAACTCAGCCAGCCTTTTGGCTGTGCTGATGGAGGTGGATTTCTGCGCTCCATAGTCCTCCAGCTTCCTAGACATATTGCGGTTCTCTGAGATCAGCTCAAAGAGCTCTGCATCCGGCATATTGGCAGCCTGCACACACACGTATTAAGAGTGAGAGATGTGACTTGACTTTATCCCTAATTGTATATGAACTACATGAACCCTGGTATCCCTATTCTGGGAATGTCGTGATAGGTGAACATTCTGCATAAACGGGAGAACATTTAGTGAAAATAGCTAATGTACAAGTTCACAATGCGTTACAACACAGCCCGTTGTGAGCTTGTAAATCGGCTATTTTCACAAAGACATTTGGTGTGGACGGTTATAAAGGATGGGACCAAGTACAGAAAGTCAGCAAAACGACGTGTTAATATTATTAATTGGCTGTATTGTACCTTGCTATAGAGCACATCCAGCCAGTAGTCTGCCACTTTGGCCACAGATGCATAGACTTCCTCCAGATTGGTGCCTTTGAGGAAAGCCTCAAACACAGAGGACTGGAAAATCTTAATGAGCTGGAGCTCTCCTCTCCTCTTCACTTCAAAGCCCTTCAGCTCAGCCAAGGAGCCATCCTCATTAAACACAGCATACCTGGACAGAGAAGAGAGACAACACACAAATCAGCTCTATTGTCCATTGCTGCTCCTCATTAGCATAAGCAGTGTTCATTAATCATACCTTTTCTTCAGCTTCTTCCCTTCCTCCTTGGAGGCAGGCAGGATCATTGCCAGGTAGGGCCCGTCCACTTCAAAAAAGATGCTGTTCTCAGACCTGGTCTCGTAGATGAGGTTGACGGGATCTACCAGCTCCTGGTACTGGTCGTTGGTGAAGTTCTCCTTCACCAAGATGTTCAGCATGGCTCCTGGGTAGGAGATTGTCACCTTGGGCTTCTTCTCGTTGCTGGTCTTCACCACAACGTTCTCAGGAAATGTGTTGGGCAGGACACACCAGATACCGTCGGTGTCCAACTCAAGGGGCCGCCTGAGCCACGGAGAAAGTAGGAAAATGTGATTCGTGTTTCACTTTACATATATGCACTGCTGTAAGTGGAAGCAAGCCTAAACAATGAATTTGCTTGACGGGCTTGTACATTTGACTCACCCTATCTGCTCAATGAGCTCTCTGGCCTGGGTGATGATATTTGCCCCAGTGAAACACACAATGCCGGCCATTTCCATGGAGTACCAGCGTGCTCTGATGGGGAGGAAAACAAACATTCGCTATGGAGTCAGAAGGGTAAC
Source organism: Electrona antarctica (assembly GCF_951216825.1). Classification (NCBI taxonomy): domain Eukaryota; kingdom Metazoa; phylum Chordata; class Actinopteri; order Myctophiformes; family Myctophidae; genus Electrona; species Electrona antarctica. The sequence continues at coordinate 33,062,169 of NC_136793.1, read as the reverse complement.
AAGACAACTCACCCCTTTTCCGTTTTCCTCCCGGAATTTTCCCCAGTGAGGGGTGGGAGAGGCTGGACAGCAGACGGCTGGACTTTGAAATCTCTAACTATAAACATTCACGACAGCAGACAGCCTAAGTACAAATATATTTATGAAAAGCTACTACAGTGAAGTCTGTTCACAGAAGTTGTTGTAGGCTATGTGGGTATTAAAGTAGATAAGACGCGTCAAATGGAGTCTGTACGGCTGGAGATAAACGGACACATGACGTCGGTGGGAGAGCAGATTTTGTGTGTTTCTCTAACTATAAACATTCACGACAGCAGACAGCCTAAGTACAAATATATTTATGAAAAGCTACTACAGTGAAGTCTGTTCACAGAAGTTGTTGTAGGCTATGTGGGTATTATCTGACGAGGTACCATTTGAGTGGGAAAAACCTTACATATACTAAATAATACTAAATTGTTTATAGGGTCAATATAAGTAAAATAATATAGCCTTTCCACAGGAGTATCTTTTTATATTTTTCCAAAAAGAATACAAACAGCCAATAGCATATTACAACGTTATCCCCCTCACTGGGGAAAATTCCGGGAGGAAAAACGGGCAGGCACCGGGGTGAGTTGTCCAGTATTCGTCAGAAGCATAGCACTGCATACTGTACATCACTTAACACAACCTGAATCCCCATTGCAGGTAAATGTTGACATCAGTGACTTCAGTAAAAGATTTCCCGACAAAAAGTTAAGGTCTCGTACCCTTTCCTCATAACATAGCCATAGAAGGAGTTGAGGATACACTTGTGGGCCAGTTGAAGAGAATCATAGAGGATCTCCATGTTCTTACAGCGCTTCACCTCAGCAGCGTCTCCGTTGTCCTGAGCTACCGACAGCTTCTTCTTCCATACCTGCAAGAAGAAAGAACACTTGTAGCATGAGTAGTGTGTAGTGAAATATGTTACTGAGTCTACCGGCAGTTACTATAATTGTACAATGTACTCTCACTAAGAGTCACTATGAAGCCCCTTCTCAGTTACCTTGTGAAGTCCCTTGAATTCATAGCGTCTGTCCCTGAAAGCTCTGACAGTGTCCACATAGAAGGAGTTCTCCCTCTGGCAGATGGTGGTGACTCTCGTCTCTAGCTTGGTGACATGTACCTTCTTATAAGCCCTCTTGCAGTAGTCTGAAACAAGACAACCCAGCAATATAGAGGACAAGTCGTAGGTGCCAACTCATATTAACAGCTACAGGCACAAACAGACATTGGCCTGGCCAGAAGTAAACTTTGATACATTCACAGGATTTCAAAACAGAGGTAGTTGGAAGATTACCTGCTAAGCGTTTTTTCTCATGCTTTGCCTGATCCTCACGGTTCAGTGAGTGGAAGGCCCGAGGCGGACCGTTAGGAAAGAAAGGAGGGAACTTCTCTGACTCCAGTTGCTGCTGAATACGGTGAAACTCACTGCGGCTGGCTGGCACTGCAGACACAGGGAGAAAAGGGTATGAGCATGACCTTTTCTAGTTGCATGAAGGAGCCTGATAATAAAGAGAGTAAGAAAAAATTAAAAGAAACAATTCAGAGGACAGAAAAACAAACAGCCTGCATGTGAATGGTAGTTCAACCTGTAAATAGTTCTGCAATTATATTGCAAACTACCCTGTGTTACACTTTTAAAATGTATTCCTTTGTTATATGTTATTTATCACATATTCAACTTACTGATTTCCCCTCTCCACTGCCATGCCATTTTCCTCTGACAGGTGGCACCAGGCTTGTTGAAGTCACATGCAGCACAAGTCACCTCATCAACAATGGCGGATGGCTGCAGAGGTAGAGTGTTACATTTTGCTAAATTTGTTGCATTTCCATATTTCTACGTGCTCTCCTACGATGTGTACTTCGTTTACCTGCAGCCGATTGGTTAGAATGATGTTGGGGTACATTGCTCCGACATCCAGATGGTAGATGAGGGGGCATTCTATCCTGTTTGGGACTTCCTTCAGGGAAATAAGCTTCTTCTTGATGTCTTCACACACCTGAGAAAACATCAGTTACCCCTTCAACCTGCAGTTGGTGTTCTTCACTAGGCCTGTCGCACCTCCACCAGTTCCCACAACAGACTATGCATGGCAGGAGCATCCACTTCCCTGACTCAGGCCTAACACTGACACATTATATCACATATTTAATAAAACAGGTAATAGTGCTGTATGACCTGACTCTGAGCAGTGTTGATTTCGTCGACTAAAACTAAGACAAAACATGTTCGTCGACTACCATTTTCCACTGCCGAAAACTAAATGAAAACGAAGCTATGATGACTAAGACTAAGGCGCGATTCATACTCCTATTTTAGAGCCGAATAAAAGTCGGTTCGGCTCTGTAGAGCCTACAATGTGATGTCATTTGAGGTTCGGGGGGGCGGGTACCGTCCTAAAGTCGGCTCTTCGGTGCTACTGAAAATTTCTGACGAGCCGAAATCATTTTGGCACTACAGCGGTAAAATAGGAGTATGAATAGGCCCCAAGACTGCATATACTGACCATTGTCAGACATTAGAAAGGAGTCAGAAGAAACATGTTAGAAAGGGACAAATGGACAAGAGATCCAGTCGCAGCGTGCCGCGTTTTGAGCTTGTAGATCGGCTATTTTCAGCAAGTGTAAAATCAGCCATTACGACAGCATCAAGGCCCGCCAAAATACATTTCAGTCGACTAAATCAACTGTAGATTTAGTCGACTAAAATCTTATGACATTTAGTCGACTAAAACTAGACTAACACTAAAACATTCCAGGTGACTAAAATGTGGCTAAAACTTAATGAAAGCTATTCAAGAGACCATGACTAAAACTAAAATCAAAATGTGCCTCCAAAAACAACAGACTCTGAGGCCAATTCTTGTACAGTAACATTACGGAACAGATTAATCATATCATGGAACTTTTACTGACCTCATTGAAGTTGGTGACCTGCTCCAAGGGCACTTTCTCCTCTTCCTCAATCGCATGACGCATCGTCATCTCAACCTTATTCAGCAGGAAGTCAAATGCCGCTGGGTTCTGTCAACATGCAGGAGAAAAACATCATCACTGAGAGTCTGATGATCACATAGAGAAGTACAACCGAGAATGAGCAGGGAGATGAAAAGGATTGAATGTAATATCGATGTATAAAAACCATGGAGCCATTATGAGTGAACGGACTATGAAGGACTGAAACCACCTTAATATGGGACCCATTTCTCTCTGAATTGAATGGCCTGTGATGTTAAACGTGACCTGCCTGGTCTCAAAATAATGAAAAGAATAAAAAAAGGATAAAAAAGAAACAGAAACGGATTGCCTGTACCATTTTAAAACGACATGGGATGTCACTGCGGAACACTCCGGACTCTAGCGCCTCCACGTGACCCCCAACGTAGGTCTCAGAGTCCAAGACATGACCGTCATCTGTCATCTTGTTGAAAACCTGCTCCTGTTTGTTGGGGAAGACAATGTTGGCATGGAAAGCCTGCACCATGAGCAACGCCTCGCAGAGCGTTCCAGAACCTTTACGCAGCACCTAAGTCACCGAAGCAAAAACAAAAGCACAAATCAAACACAGAAAGTGGTGGAATCAAAGTGCCTTTAATTTCTAGAATGTATTTATTTTTGTTATGAATTGCACATTAGACCAACCTCATCCGGCTCCATTGGAATGATGGTGCAGAGAGCGAATATGAAGGGGTGAACATATTTCATATAGAGGTAATATGTGGCCACAGCATCTGACACAGAGTAGGTGGCTAATGTCTGATAGGAAGAAGATAAATGTCAGTTAAAGCTGCAATGACTGCAACCCATTCACATCAGCCCCATCAATCCAGTCAATGAGCTTTGACTGTACCTGTGGTTCCTCTGTCGCCATGCGGCACATCTCCTCAGGGTCCAGCTCAACAGGATCATAACTCAGCTTGGCCTTAGCAGCTGCTTTCAGGTTATGGCTGCCCACAGGCAGGTAGCTGTCTCGCTTGACCCACCTGGGACACGGGTAAGAAGCGATATACAATTCAATAAAACTTCTAAACACAAATAATGATAGTTAAGGATTGACTTTAGACAAATGTAGCATGTTCATTGTCACGGGCATACAAACCTTAGGCAGTCCATGTGGATGGCCTGACTCGCCTTGTACTCTCCCTGACTGTCCTTCTGGAAACCAATTTCCCTGTACATATTCAGTCCATGTTGGGCAGCCCTGGTCTCAACAAAAGGCCTTGAAAGATAGAGAACCAACAGGAGTGTTTTGGGGAAGATTACAATGGTGTCATCTATAAACACCACTTAAGTCAATTGAAAACATTCAACATGTTAACTGTCAAGTATGAAATAACTTACCAATCAAAGAAGTCTCCATTGTAAGTTACAAAAATGTTTGGCTTGGTTTCCAGAACATGATCAAAAAATCTCTGAATGAGTGCCGCCTGCAGCCAAAAGGAAAACAGTTTTTTTTTTAAATATTTCAGGGTATAATAGCATTCCTACTACAGCTCTACCAAATTCCACTGCTTACCTCATCAACTTCATTGAACACAGTGAAAGGCCCATCATATTCTGGCTTTGGGGTGAATTCAAAATCTTCAATGTCCTCAGAGACGATCTCTCTGTTTGTTATCAGAAAGCCCTTTATACAAACAAAATATGTTACGGAGCATACATATGACACAAGTACAGAGGGGATTATTATAATTAAAGTTAAACAAACCTGCCCATCAATCATGTAGGATATCATCATAATCTGATCAGTCTCTGCATCTGGGAATTTTAGAGGAAGTTTGGTGGTTTCTATGTCATAAGCCAAAACAACAGGGTCCTAAAAAAGTAAAACAAAACAAAAACAACAGCAATAATTAAGGACGGTTTACAGAAAATGTAATATGTGAACTCTGAGGAAATGATATAGTAGCCATTAGAACTTAGAACTGTATGTAGGAAAAAAGATGCATACTGGTCGCTCAACAAGGTCATCTCTGCGTACAATCTCTGGTGGATAAGCGCTGCCCCTGTATCTGACGTTGTACCAGTGGGCCTGAGGAACAAATGACGATTAGCGAGAACACCACTAACACTGGAGAGACATTTCTAGATCACAGAGTTAACAAATTTCCATCCGTTTTTACCACATGGATCTTGAGGTCGATGGACAGGCGCATATGGTAAGGCACGTCGTATTCTCTCATGTCCACTATGTTGTCTAACTGATCTGAAATCTTCTTGGATCTCCCGTCCTCATCTGCTGACATCACGTTTCCACCTGACAAGGCGCTGAAGAGCAGATGTTACATATACTTTATGGGCAGTTTATAGTATCAGGTATAAGGCCAAAAAAAGAGAAAAGAAACAGGGAATAATATAGCATGGGAATATTGTTGTATTGTATATTTCCCTTTCATTTGTACTATTTTCATGCATATAATTGAAATAGCCAATCTACAAGCTCGTAGTATGTTGCGATGCGCTGTGAGCTTGTAGGTCTGCTATTTTCTAAAATTAAATAAATCAATAGAACCTTTAGAAAATGACTATTACACATGTGGAATCATGACTATACTCCACATGTGGAAGTTTGTAATCCTCATCGTCAAACAGGCAGTACCTGGATAACATTGAAGTGTACGTGTCATTGGACTGGTCTCTCTCTTTGTTCTTGCGTACAGCAGGAGAGATCTCACGTTTGACCTTCATGAGGTCATCCAGTGTGTTGAAATACAGCTTGATGTAATTTCTCTTCAGTCCAACCAGATGGTTAGGCTATAGAGAACACAGTTTTAGGAAATGTTTTGATAGAACACACACACACACACACACACACACACACACACACACACACACACACACACACACACACACACACACACACACACACACACACACACACACACACACACACACACACACACACACACACACACACACACACACACACACACACACACACACACACACACACACACACACACACACACACACACACACACACACACGAGAGTGTCTTACAAGAGTAAGACCAAACTTTTCTTCTTCTTTCCCCCACAAAGCATAGAGTATGTCATGGACATTTTGCAGGAAGTTGGTTTTATGACACTAAGGTACATGTATATTAGGTATGAAGTAAGTTCACATAATTTCTGAGAAAATTGACAAAGAAATTACAAGGTTTTGATTTTAAAACAGTGAAGCGAGATTGCTCTAATGTTATAAACAATAACTAGAAATCAGTTAAAATTAATAGTAAATATCCCACCAGATCTAGGTCCTCCTTGGGGACCGTTTCCAACTTTGCCACTTTTCCATGGAACTTCTTGGACAAGAATGAGATGACTTCTCTTTCACAGTTCTGAATTGAAAGTACAGAGCATTTGTTTGGTGTATTTTTCCTCTTAAAAACAAGTGAAAAAAAGAAAAAAAAGACAGCCTTAAGAAATCTACTTACCTTTCTAGTGGCTATGTAAAAATATGGTTTAAAGGGGAGGCCAACCTAAAGGAAAAATACAAATCAAATACAAATGTGGAAAAAAATAAAATAAAAATCCTGTTCATGTATTGTTACATAGCAGCTGTGCCTGTGTGTCACTCACAACCTAATATAACCACCAATTGATAACAAATGCATTTTTTGCCAATATTATTGTCCCTCACCTTGAACCTGCTTCCATCTTCCTCAATGAAATAATAATCCACAGCACTGACCATTCTTTTATCATCATCCAGAATCTCTGTCTGAAAGTAGAATGAATAATGATATTTGGTGCTCTGCTCTCAAAACAGAAATCAATTTACTTTAGTAGAACATTATGCACCGTAAAATCCCCACTCTCCATTTATTTATTTGTAATAAATAATACATGTGTACACTCTCCGAGTTAAAAGCATGCAATACTGAACAATGAACATGCTAAATGAAATACATTATGCAAACACTATTTTAAGTCCTTTTACTTCCATGGAGAAACTTAGACCCTGGTTTGACTGGTTGGCAAGTATATTTGAAATGTTCATATGCAGGTCCAGTCAAGAGGATTGTGTCTGTGACGTGTGTGGAGAACTGTGGACCTACAGGGTGCATGTTGATGAGCCAGCCTGTCTTCTCTCCTGGTTCCTTCATCCTGTCGAAACCGAAACGCGCGTCCATCTCGTCAGTAAACTGACTGCTCTCCAGCCGCTTGAGGGCGGCCGACCCATCATCCCTGGTTGAAAGAGATCAGAACAGAAATCATATCATCTCCTACATGAACGTCTAGTTTATGATCACATTGTATCATGGTCAAGAAGAACGTCACTATGTGACAAGGGTTTAGTATGATATTATGAAACTATAATTCAACTATAAGCAAAGCGTCCTACTAATAGCCTGCCTGCGACACAACTTACTGTTGATTTTCTGAATCCTTGAATCCTCCTCCTTGTTGTCCGCGGTCAGCTCCACTCCACCTTCCACTGTTTTTGTTTTGCCAAACCATCTTATATTGTGGCCTTGAAGTTATGCCACAAGAAAATATACTCCGTTGTTTACAGCCTATCTATCATTTGTCCGTTTTCGAGAAATATATCAACACAGTACGATTTGACAGCTACGAAGACCCAGACTCCAGACCCACACTGTTATTGTGTGTGTTCTTACTTTGGCAGTTTGGCGCGCTCTTGCTGTTGCCGCGAGATCATGGGGTAGCTTCCTGAGCGTAGCCCCTCCCTCTCTCCTTGTCACAAAGTGCACGTCATATTTTTGTCATGGTGGTGCACATGTTTACTATCACCGATGGTGGCGATATTATTCACAGTCACACACTCACTCGCTCACATAGGTTGTTTTTGGTAGTAGGACGCTGTGACATTTACAGCTGCATTTATTATCATTATGAAAACAGTAACATCTTCCTAGTTCCTACAACAATGCAGTTCGGGGAGGCGTGTTTTAAACATTAATTACAGATAACGTATTGGAATTTGGACAAAGAGTTTGGATAAATAAGAGGGGCGGTTAGAATTCCGTAGCGTTCGTTGGTAGCTCGTCTGGCTACATTGACTCAACATCAACAAAGCGTAGTGACGTTTAATATCAATAAGTTGCTGGTGAGTGGACTGCAGTGGCGTTATTCATGTTGTGAAATGTATTGCCAAAAAGCATCACTGCAAGGACTCGGAGACAACACAGAATGCATGCCTGTATTACCGTTATTATGCCTTAGATCGGAAATTGTGTACAGTAAATATGTGAGCCAAGTTAATACAAACAGACGATTATGTCCTAAATAGTATGATTATTTCGTTCGGTGGACTTGTTTAGTTATACTTGTTTCACATTACACACGCCTTCCTCTTGGGTTGTTAACTGTGATGTGATCTTTGTGAAGTCCATGCAGCTGTTTAAATTTAGTTTTAACTTAATTGTTTGCTTTTTTGTAGATTAACTAAAACTGTTGGTGTTGCACTATTAAAGTGGTTAGTTTGGGACATGAGCGGCATGATCAGCTATTTAATAAATGGCACATTAATAATAATATATACTTTAATATTTCACACTATACTTTATGGGAAGTAACTTTTAAGTAGCTAGGCCTATTTGTTTTTCTACGTGATTGCATGCAGTATAATAGGCGTACGTTTGCCTCACATTTTGAAGGCCTGCCCTTTCAAATAAGTGCTGTAGTGTAGTGTAGAGAAGTACCAAGGGCATGCTTATGCCCTTGCAGCTTATCAATGCGTTTTGCAGCTTATCAATGCATTTGCAAGAGTAAGACAGATATCCTGTTTCTGGTAGTTGTAGTGTGTGAGAATTATGTGTTTTGCCTGATAGAACACAATTTTCCCCAATTTAATATTTCTGTCTTCTTATGCTGCTTTCAAATGCTGTAGCTTTTTTAATGTGGATGCTTGTGCCCCCTCTTTCCCACCCCCACTCTCCTCCCCCTCACTGTCGACCTTTACCCCACATGGCAGTCCTCTTGTCAGCTGTCCAGAGACTGTTTACTGGAGTAGCCTGTCCTGGCAGCACCTTGACAGACTGCGTAACTGTCTTCATCTACTGACACGCTTAATGCATAAATACAATGCAAATTAGACTGCATAGTGCATAGGTTTCCCATTTGCCTATGTTTGTTTAATGTCAGAATTGAATTAATTTAATATAGGTAATATTTCATGAAAGTCATGCTACTTTCCTTGCTTGTACATAATATAAACTGTATATTTGGGTATGGGTTTACAAAGTGGATGTACCCTGCATATTAACCACTTTCAACCTGGTGTCCCTATTTTGGGCATGCCATTATAGGCAACAATGTTCAAAATAGTGAAAATGTACATGTGAGCTTGTAGATAAACTATTTCCACTATTTGTTGCATGTCCAATTAATAGGATTGTGGTTAAGACATGTGCTTAATAATGCACCAGTCTTGGGTATGATTAGTCTACTCAGCATTCCTGTACCTGAGATTTCTGACCTTGTCACTGATCCAGGGAAATGTCTCCCAACTCCTTTGTACCCAGTGTAGAACAAGCCGAACAAGCAAAAACGAATTGCTCTAATCTAAGAATTTCTTCACTTGTTTATCTTCAAGTGGGGGGGGGGGGTTAAACCCGAAAAGGTTTATGTTATCGCTTATCTCACTGACTCATAAAATCTTGACTTTATAAAATCTTGACTTTGTTCTCATTGCAGTCTTAAAAGGATGTCTGCGAATGCTCCTGGTTGTAGTTTTGGGATTAAGCCTGCTGATCTTGTGGCTTCTGAGAAAGACTAGTAAGACTGCCACAATGCCAGGAAAAGGAGAGGAATCTTCTGGCTGTGGTACCCCAGCTACCCATGTGGAGGCGCCCACCCCTTCTCCAAAAGAACCTTCCAGATCTACCTCAAATGACAGTGAGGAGAACTGTCCTCAAGCCAGAAGTACCTCAACACCGGGCACTCAACCTTCACATGCCGCTTCTGAGGTGGTGCCAGAACAGCTGTCAGCATCACCTGATACCTGCCAGACCCCACCTGAAGTCACCATGCCCAAGGCCAGTGCACTGAGTGCAGGCCCCAGGAAAAGGCAACCCCTCAAATTCATTCTCGGCGCTTCAGAGGACAATTCTTCAGATGAAGAGACCGTGGTCACCAAACCTCCAACTGGTGCATCTCAGCAACCGACCACCAGCTCCACTGTCCCACTGCAGTCCTTCCGTGCAGCATCAAAGACCACCTCATCAGGAATAAGGTAAGGTTTCACATACAGAAGCTTCTCATTTTAAAGTGAACTTCATGACTTAGATCAGGGTGGAACTTTGCACTATCCATGAATAGAGAACATATTGTAGTGGCCAGTCTAGAAGTTGCAACTGTGGCAAGTGAGTAAATTGCTGAATTAGAGACATGTGGTCACTTGGTGTGAGTGAGATGTGCTTACTTTACTGGGACAGTAGAGTGTGTTGTTGCTCAGCAGTCCATTGTCGGATGTAATCGGGACATGCAGCCACGTTGTCATAGTGCTCCCAAATGCCCTGTCTCCATAAGCTGCCTGTGATCAGCTGACCTGTGTTATTGTTGCATGCCTCACAGCCCTGCACTATTATTGGAACAAGTGACTGCCTTTGACTTTGAAAACTGTGGTCGCTGTCCAGGACACAACACTGTTCCATGATATGCAATAATTATCAAACCTCTCCTCAGATTGTCATAATTGCACCTAATTTCTGTAGCCAGAGTAATGACAGGTTTACAGGATGGATGTTCAGGTAGTGGCTAGCTAAGTGACGAACTTCACATTGTTTTATCTGACTTGACATGTCTGTATTAACAGTACGGAAAGGTAAGAGTTTTTATTTATTTTTGGGGCGAAGTGGCCTATCCTTATCTGCATGTTTGTTTTTAGGGTAATAATCTTTTGATGAGTGGTGGTCATGCATGCATACAGCTTGCTCCAATGTGTAAAATGAAACCTGTTTGTTACTCATAATGAACTTAACTTGCAAATGAAGGGTTTGGCTTTTTTATGTGAAACTTTAGTCTGATTATTTTCTCAACTGGTGAAGAACAGCTGATGTTTTGTCAGGTTAGAATTCCTGATGTGGTTGTTGTGCTGTTGGCAAGTTTGTGTTTATAGCCTGATACAGTCTGTGTACAGCGTTCCATGCCATTTCCATGTGGATCTGTTGGAACAGGATATTTTGCTTTACACATGGGAGGGGAGAGGGGAGGGACTGCTTTGCTTGAGAAGAAGGAACTCATGGAAGTCTCTTTGTTGATTCTAGATTTTGTTTTAGCAAACTGCATTTTTAAGTGTGCATGAAAATCTGTCATGGAGGGAGATGGCAATGCCGTTCTCAACTGGTTTCAGTATCTCAAGAGGTTAGTGCTGTGATTAGATCTTTCTTTGTTATTTGAAACTCTTGCTCCACTTTTTGCACGGTTCCGATTTGAAATTGAAATAATGCAAAAACAAAAAAGGGAAGTTTGAAACCTGAGCATATGAGTAGTTTGTTCTTAGCTGTTTTTGTTTGTTGCTAAGGATGACTATATGTAGTAACATTTTATGCATGGTGATAATTTGGCTATACTATAGTTACGTAACTGTGCAGGACTCGTCTGGAAATACCCCCCCTCTCCCCGCCCTGCTCAAAGCAGTTTCTTTCCAGCAATGACTTGTTATCATAAAGGAATCTGAACAGTTTATTTATATGTTTGATCATTAAGCGAGTATCTTAAAGACTTATTTTCTGATAAAAGATGCTTGTGATCTATTTGTATTTTTATAATCCAGAAAGGAACCAAGTGAAAGTCACACAGGATTATAAAACAAGAGAGTAGTACTACAGTATCATACTGTAGTACTACTCTCTTGTTTGTATGATGTCAGGCATCTCCATATTTGGACAAGATTTCAACTTGATTCGACAGCTATTGACTTCCAATATATTATAAAGGTTTTTAAAAAGTTAAAAAGGGATGTGCCGATGAGACATTTTGGCCGATATCCGATATAATTAATTGCTGTTATGGCCGATAACCGATATTACCAATGTCGATATGATCTCATTCTGTATTGAAAAATTATAATAATTTTGTCCATTCTGAAAAATACATGTAACAGGGTATCTGCACTGCAGGTTTAGGCAAGTCAGATTTAACATAAATACCTTTTATATTTAATATTGTGAGCTTGTAGATCTGTTCAAGCTGTTACTTTGGGCTTGTTTATCTGTAAAGACAGACTGATTAATCGGACCGATTAATTAATCGGTCTGATTGATTAATCGAACCGATTCGGTTTGCCGATTAATCTCCCATCAATAAAACATATTTGGGGATAAAATAAAATAAATCTTGACTCATTGAACGAGCTATACTCATAATGTTGCTTACCCACAATATACTGTCGCAACACAAGAGGTGTTTTAGTGATAAGTTCCAATTTCTACACAGTGGTCGTCTGTTCTGGTGCAGCTTTGAAAGGAACTAGGTATATGGAGCGATATCTACCGTGGTACTGCTTGTGTTTTGTGCATGGATTCAAGCACCTTGATAGAGCTGCGAAGTAAAGTTAGGACAGTTCTTTTTCTCTTTCATAGTTTGGGTGATAAGAAAAGATTTTCTCACGTTCCCCACACAGTTGCACTACTGTCTATTCTTATACACACGCAACACCGTTGTACAAAAAAGTATAACTCTGGCTTACCAGTTCAATGAATTAGTTCAAATTGAATGAAATGATTGAACTGAGATATGCTAGTGGTCCAGACTCCAGAGCTCTAGAAAGATTGAGCACCACTGATCTATTCTTCTCAGATGGTTGCCCTTATTCTGTTCTCCTAACTTTCCATATTAAACTCATGTTAACTGATTCATTGCAAAGCAGATACATGCGATTGTTATGGGCACATTTCCTAATAATGGTGACTCAACCAGGCGATGCGGTGCACGTCCCCTTGAAATTCTAACTCCCTTTACCGTGTCTGACTTCCCAGTAACTGACAACATGACTCATCTTATACAGGTCATTTAGTGAACTGTTTCTCAACTAGTGGTCAATAAGAAAAAAAGATTCACTTTCCTACATTGCTAAATGCATGGTCAGGGACCACATGCACTACCGTCACGGACCACCAGTGGTCCACGGACCACCAGTTGAAAACCCCTGCTCTAGAAATCATCATACCCTGAAGTTATGCGGGAACACCTACTGAGTGGCAAAAAACTACTTTATGGCCTTGACAGCCCATACATCCAAACAGAAAAGTCCTATCTGATTACATTAAACAACGTTATACTCACTTTGCCACTGTATTTGCCACTCACTTTATGCATGCGCATACCCTCTATAGACTGACGTAGAAATCTGGATCAATTAATCAATAGGGGACGAGACAATATTCTAGGTGGTGATGGGCCGATGGTTTATTCTTTAATGTACATGATATCATGGGTAGAAGTATAATAACACTCAGGTCGGTGTTACGGTAGTTCTGCCAGGAGAACAGGTCTCAAACCATAGTTATACTTATACATGGTGCTACAAGGACAAGCTGAACCATAACAAGATAGGCTGTACCAGAACAATAGCTATCAGGCCTAGTGGAGACATCTAGGCTCTTACAAGATACCAAATATAATGAATTATATAAGTACAATAAGTTATGGTAAAATATAAAGGTTCGATATAATCAACCATAATAACAATTTAGTTTAATTAATAATTATTCTGCAATACCATCACTTTTGGTTTCAAAGGAATTTGAAGCTTTTTTTGTTCAATCTAATTGGATGAGTAGAGAGACTGGTACCAGCCAGACAGCACTCTCACACGTTACTTAGGTTAAATTATACTAAATTATCTTCACCTGCGGACCCTGCATTATTCATTGGAAACTGTGTAGTCCAGGCTTAGTTAAGCTTGTCTTAAGGTCCTTGCAGACTGGATGTGTTTTTCAGAAAACCGGCGGAAAAATGCTGCTAAAAATCCGAAAAACACAGCAGTGTGCAGGGACCTTTACTCTTCCTTGACTTTTTCAATTTCTGGATTGCAGACTTTTGGAAGTCATCACATTATTTTCAATAAACACAAATTATTACTTGCTGAATGTAATGATCTACACAAGCCCATTTTGGTACCTAATGTGATTTTTCTTTTATTCATTGAATATGGATGATAAGGTTATAGCTGACTGTGTGCACTGCACTATAACAGCTCTATCGTTTCACATACAAGCCAAATAACATTTCTTTCCAAATATTTTGGAGCTCGCTGGCTAGCCTTGACGACGGCGTGTTATCCTGTTGCCTTATTTCTGATTGGGTAGTAAACTAGGGCTCCACAATTAATCAAATATTGTGATTTTGTTTCACATTTGCAAAATCTGGCAATTCATTCAGAAAAACTATTTGGAATCTGTTGCTCCTTAAGCTCATCTCCTCACGATATAACAATAACGCAGAGGCCATTGTATGACACGGATAAATACAAGGAGCAACAAAGACATTAAGACAATTTGAACACTTCTTTCAACTAAAATCATCATCACCAAAATATTTGATTAATGGTCATTACAATATTAACCAAAATAATATGGATTATACTTTTAGCCACAATCGTGCAATGCCTGTTTTAGCTGACAATACATTAATGTTTGATTGGTTGATTTTTCATTTTGATGCCACACCCAAGAGTCTCAGGCTTGGCTTTGCCTAATCTCTGTGGGTAACAGTGTATTGCCAATCAGATTACAGTAGTAGTTAGGTTTGTGCAGATAAGGCAAGACTGAACTGGCAGCCCCAATTAGGATCGTCCTCTGTATAGACTGAACTTTGACTTTCCCTACTGATTTCCATTACTGTTGTTTCCTTGTGGTAGTTTAGCAGTTCATCTGTGTCAAAGTATTGCTACAGATCTACGTGCTCATTAGCCTATATGTAGGCTAGAGGTATCGTGCACTCAGATTCTGCTGCCATTTACTCATTCTTGGATTTGACATTATGGATGCAGATATTCAACGTATGATGATGTGAAGGTTAGTTTTAGACTAATGTAGGATTCAGCATGTACTGTATGCTGACTAGAATATGTCTTCACTGTGTGTATTATAGTATCTTTTTTTTTCAGGCGCTCAATCCATAACACTGCTTTTAACCCTGTTAAAAGTTTGTGCTTTCTCAGCAGTTCAAAAGCCTGATCTCACAGCTTGCTAATTTTAATTGGAGGTGTTTTTAACCTCTGACTTTAATAATATTTTCTTTTCTTTTTTTCTTCTTTTTTGCATGCCAGAACAGTCTTATAACATATCTTTCTTAATTTTCAATCTTGCCTTAATGTTGTGAAGTTTTTCTATTTGTATCTATTTGTTTTTATATAATGATATCCTGTGCATTTGATTTATTATTGAATCTTTGGTCCCTTTTAAACTTCTGTAATTCGATATCATTCCTGACTTTTTTTGAAGAGAAATAAAAGTTAATGATGATGATGACCTGGTGAACAACCTTTAATTTCCTACTCTAGGTCTAGCATGTCTGGCCTGCATCTGGTGAAGAAAGGACGAGAACATAGAAAAATGGATCTCCAGAGAGACTTCACTGTGGCTTCACCTGCCGAGTTTGTTACCCGCTTTGGAGGCAACCGTGTCATTGACAAAGTAAGAGACTTGGATGTCATACTGTAGATGCTGTTGGGTAGCAAGAGCATTACAGCAGTAAATGATACCCTACCTCAAAAACCCTGTCTTTCTCAGCCAAATCCAATGCTTTCCTTTTTCTCTGTTACAGGTACTAATAGCCAACAATGGTATAGCAGCAGTCAAATGTATGCGTTCCATTCGTCGCTGGTCCTATGAAATGTTTCGCAATGAGAGGACCATCCGTTTTGTCGTCATGGTTACCCCTGAAGACTTGAAAGCCAATGCAGGTCACTTAGTCATTTTTATGTAATTTGTTTGTATGTAAATATTGTATGTATGTGGGTCAGGAGGAGAGGGAGAGAGGGAGCGTGTTTGAGTCAACTCAGCTGTATTTATTTATGATAACCATTGACTTATTGTAGACCTGCAGTACCTACCATAACAAATTCTGTGTCTGTCTCTTTTTTGCCCCATAGAATACATCAAAATGGCAGACCATTATGTACCTGTTCCAGGTGGGCCCAACAATAACAACTATGCCAATGTAGAACTAATAGTGGACATTGCCAAGAGAATCCCAGTACAGGTATGTAGTCTGTCTCCATCATGTTTCTACTCCTGTTATCAGAATCAGCTTTGTTGTCACATCACAGTTTTACAAGTAAAGTGGGGGCACGGTGGCGCAGTCGGTACGACTCTGTAGCGCTGTCGGCTCACAGCTAGAAGGTCCTGGGTTTGATTCCCGCCGGGGACACTGTGGCCGCTGGGGGCGTGTTCTCTCCTCTGCATCTTCACACAAGTTCACAGCGCCCAAAAGGGCCTTTCTGTGTGGAGTTTGCAAAAGTCTTACAGAGTTACAAGGGTTTGTTCACAGAATGGCTCATTCACATTGATGGAAGTTAATCGACTTTCAAATAGATAAGCAATCATTTATAATAGAGGATCAATAGTAGACAATATTATAAATAGCTGAGTGGCACAATATAACTTACAGTGATGTGGTTTCCCTCAAAATGAAATGGAGAGACAAAAACAATAAACTTAACCTAACAAAGCAGACAAGATGGAAAGCTACAACTAAAACCTAACGTTCCTTCCCGAAGGGAACTAACATAAAACGAAAGGAAAAGTAACTTAACCAACACAACGAAAAGTACAACAGCTAGTGCCTAGGTTAGCGGTGTCATTATGAAAGTCATCTCAAAGTACAACATGCTGAATGACGTCTTTTTGGCCACGAGTCGTCACATGACCGTCTGGCCAATGAGGTGGGATCAACATCTCACAAGGTTTCCACCGGTTCTCGCGAGGTATAGCGAGCGAGAAGGGACATTCTTTATCTGGACTTGAGAGAACAGAATCAGTACACACAGCAGCTACCAGGGCTGCTGACAGTCCTAATACACACTTAGCTCCATAGCTGTAAGGAGCGAACTAATCTAGAGTAAATATATATATGGAAATAAGAATAAGTACATATATATATTTAACGAATCATAATCAGAAAATAACAACATAAAAAAAACAATAATAAACGGCTCGCCGTTATAGCACCACACCACTAATGTTCATTATAAGATGGTACCATTTTTGTATACTTGTCCTGTGTCTCACTCTCAGAGGAGAGACAGTTCAGAAACTTGCCTAGTACAATGACATCATCTCAAGAATGAGTAATGTCTAAACTTTTTATTATTGATACAAGAACAATGACTTCTATTTCAGAATGATAACATTCTAGGGAGATAGAGGATGTACTAGTAGAATCATCTCATGTTAGTCTTTGTCCGATTGGTGCCTAGTGGAAACTGTCAATAACTGTTTATCGCTTCTAACAGGCCGTCTGGGCTGGATGGGGTCATGCCTCGGAAAATCCCAAACTGCCTGAACTGTTGAGCAAGGCGGAAATATCATTCATTGGTATGTTCCACTCTCAAAAGGCACTATATAATCTTTTTTATTTGTTAATTTGCTTTGTTTAAACCTGTTGTCTAATCATTTTCAGGGCCGTCCAGTAAGGCCATGTGGGCTCTGGGTGATAAGGTGGCTTCCTCCATCGTGGCCCAGACTGCTGGCATTCCCACATTGCCGTGGACTGGATCAGGTGACGCACTATTCATCTCATTATCTCAGTTGTGTCATACTGCCTAGAGCCATACTTTTATGGTTATACAATGGAGTCGTGTGCCGAAAATAGCCGATCTACAAGCTCACAACACGCTGTGGATGCAACGCATTGTGAGCATTTTGATCTGCTATTTTCACAGTACGGCATTACACAGATCACACCAATGATGTATGTAAACTCGCTGTGTGTTATGTTCTGAAATGACATGATTCATATCCGTGCTTCTGTAGGTGTCCAAAATAAGATTTTGCAGTAATATACTGTATATGTCAGCATTTTCATCTTCTCACCTTGCATTTGTTTGTGCTCCAGGTCTGAGGTTGGACTGGGCAGAAGAAGACCAAACACAAGGCAATGTAATCAGTGTTCCTCCAGAGGTCTACGCTCAAGGCTGTGTGTGTGACGTAGATGATGGTTTGGCGGTAAGGATTATAAGCAAAGATATCCAGGCTTGAGCCATTCCTATAACCTATATATCCTATATTACTTCTTATGGGATACATTGTCTGTCTTTTTGTAGATATAAAATTTGCATATCATGTGCTTTTTCCATGCAGGGAGCTGAAAGAATTGGTTATCCGGTTGTGATCAAGGCCTCTGCGGGTGGAGGTGGGAAGGGTATTCGGAAGGTGGAGAGTGCTGATGATTTTCCCAACTTATTTAGACAGGTTTGTCTTCTTCTTAATGCTGCTTCTCAATTAAGTATTTTGGATTTGTTTGTATTTTGGTGATAATGGACCTGAAGATCTGTAGCGTTTCTCTCTGTCTGGCTTACACTTTGGCTGCAGGTTCAGGCTGAGGTGCCCGGCTCGCCCATCTTCATCATGCAGCTGGCCCAGCATGCCCGCCACCTGGAGGTCCAGATCTTGGCTGACCAGTATGGCAGCGCTATATCCCTGTTTGGACGAGATTGCTCTATCCAGAGACGGCACCAGAAGATCATTGAAGAGGCTCCTGCCACTATAGCAGCTTCCTCAACATTTGAGCAGATGGAACGGGTGAGCTGCTTTATGGATGTTATGTGCAACCTCAATAAACTTGTGTAATCATTTAGATATTCCGAGATCATCTTCATATTCTTACAAGTCTGATGCCTCCTCTATGTTCTAGTATGCAGTTCGTCTGGCAAAGATGGTAGGCTATGTGAGTGCAGGAACTGTAGAGTACCTCTTCTCGGAAGATGGAAGCTTCCACTTCCTGGAGTTGAACCCACGCTTGCAGGTTGAACATCCCTGTACAGAGATGATAGCAGATGTTAACTTGCCTGCTGCACAGTTACAGGTAACTTCCCCTACTGGGTAGGATAATGACACCATAGGAATGAAAATATGTCATGATGCTATGAATCACTCTCCTGCAACTGACAGTACACAAACTGCACATAGAGCTGCACACCTGCCTCATTTTAATTCACTGTTTCATCTAGATTGCGATGGGCATTCCCCTCTACAGGATTAAGGACATCCGCTTGCTTTATGGAGAGGCCCCATGGGGCGTCGGCACCATAAACTTTGAAGCTCCAGAATGCATACCATGTCCAAGAGGGCATGTCATAGCTGCTCGCATCACCAGCGAGAACCCTGATGAGGTGGGACCCACAGTTTTAGCATGCAATACCTGACACTAGGTTATTAATTATTATAATATATTTTTTAATGGCTCAGACCACTGATCTCAGTGATCTGTTCTTGTGGTCGTCACTTACAGGGGTTCAAGCCCAGTTCAGGTACTGTCCAGGAGCTGAACTTTCGGAGCAGTAAAAATGTCTGGGGTTACTTCAGTGTTGGGGCCACAGGTGGCCTACATGAGTTTGCAGACTCCCAGTTTGGACATTGCTTCTCTTGGGGGGAGAACCGTGAGGAAGCTATTTCGTGAGTCTCTTTATTGTTCTGTTGCTGCAACAATATCTAGATTAGTTGTAGCTATTGTGAGTGCTTCATGTAATGTCTATTTTGAGCTAATAGGACATAAGGCAATTACTGTAGGCCAGCGGTTCCCAAACATGTTTTGCCATGCACCCCCTTTTACCTCCCAACCTAGCTGATGCACCCCCTGTTACCTCCCAACCTAGCTGATGCACCCCCTAGCTGATGCACCCCCCCAACCTAGCTGATGCACCCCCCCACAATATAAATTGCATACGCTATATAGAGACATATATTTCCTATTTATCCACATATATGCACATATATGAACCTGAATATGGCATATAGATGCAGCATGGGCTATATTCTGCATATACTTGCCATATATTGGCATAATATATTTAAAATAACATAGCACCACACCACCATTAGCCTTTTCATGTCGCGCACCCCCTAGAAGGCACTCGCGCACCACAAGGGGTGCACGCACCACAGTTTGGGAACCACTGCTGTAGGCAATACCTGACCATGATCAAACAACTGGCTACCATATTATAGAGCCAGACCGATATCTCAGCCATTATTTGATGTTTTTGACAACATAGATTATGCTGTTATGCAGCCAACATGTCCCAATTATTTTACCTTTAAACATTTTGCAAAAAAAATATTTTTCAGAAACATGGTGGTTGCCATGAAAGAGCTGTGCATCAGAGGAGACTTCAGGACCACAGTTGAATACCTAATAAAGTTGCTGGAGACGGAGAGCTTTAGAAACAACGAGATCGACACTGGTTGGCTGGATCATCTCATTGCAGAGAAAGTGCAGGTAAGTTACTCATAAGGCAAATGTTTTTTATTTAAAGGGGATACAGTATAACTTAAGTTTATGTTTTATTAGTCTCTTGGTTTTATGTGATGTCATGAGCCAACTTCTCTTTCGGTAGGCTGAGAGGCCAGATACCATGCTGGGAATCGTCTGCGGGGCATTGCACGTCGCTGATGCCAATTTTAGAAAGAGCATGTCTGACTTCCTGCACTCACTGGAAAGGTCAGGAACATGCCATTTCCCCTTCATGCTTTTATGTGCTTCGATTGTTACAGTAGATCTTTTCCCTAAAATCTGATTTTATACCTCTGCAGGGGCCAGGTGCTACCTGCGGACAGTCTGCTCAACTCTGTAAATGTGGACCTGATATATGAGGGGGTGAAATTCTGCCTCAAGGTATCTGAGACTTCCAACTCGTCCAGTCTGTTCTGTTCAACTCCCCTGTTACTTTATTTTCTAAGCAATAACCTCTCGACTGTGTCCGTGGTCCCGTTAGGTTGCTCGTCAGTCCCCAACAACCTATGTCATCATCACGAATGGTTCAGACATAGAGATCGATGTCCACAGGCTGAGTGACGGTGGCCTTCTGCTCTGCTATGACGGCAGCAGCCACACCACCTACATGAAGGAAGAAGTGGAAAGGTGAGTCTACTAGAGTCTACTAGAATCTGGATGGGACTCGGTATCACTTTTGAAAACACGGTGGAAGAAGCAGTTTGTGTTTATGTGAAGTGTACACACAAACTGATCCATTCTGATCCTGCAGCTACCGCATCACTGTTGGCAACAAGACGTGTATGTTTGAGAAGGAGAAGGATCTCACAAAGCTAAGGTCACCCTCTGCTGGTAAACTGCTACAGTATATGGTTGAGGACGGAGGCCATGTCTCAGCGGGATGCGCCTATGCAGAGATTGAGGTGAATGAGAAATTATTTGGTAAAACAATCTTCAGCCATGTTTCTTTTCCATGTGCTTTAATAGACTTGCTCTGTTTTGTTGATTTAGGTGATGAAGATGGTGATGACCCTGACTGTGCACGAGCCTGGTTGTGTCCACTTTGTAAAGAGACCGGGGGCAGTGCTGGAGCCTGGCTGTGTGGTGGCCAGTATTGAATTGGATGATCCTAGCAGAATCCATCTGGCAAGTTTACCCCCACATCACCAGCTGTAGTGTGTACACGAATGATATTAATAAGGAATTCATAGTGGTGTTTGTCAACTACACAAGCCATTTTGACAGGTTAAAAGCCTGTTTGTGTTTGTTTTTTCCTAATATAATATATAAATCCACTGGCTGGTCTTTTTTTATATTTTTTCCTGTGTGTTCTGCTGTCATAGGTGGAGCTTAATAATGCGTCACTACCACCCCAGCCGCCAATGCCCATCATGGGGCAGAAGCTTCACCAGGTGTTCCATGGTGTGCTAGAGAACTTGGTTAAAGTCATGGATGGTTACTGCCTCGCAGAGCCCTACTTTAGCAACAAGGTAAGTAGGAATCTTTCTGCTGTAGATTTTTGAATGAGGTCTGCTTTCTTTGTCAGTTACATGAGTAAGTTATGATTTTCTGTGCAGCTGAAGCAGTGGGTAAATACCCTGATGACGACGCTAAGGGACCCTTCCCTCCCACTGTTGGAACTCCAGGAGATCATGACCAGTGTGGCAGGTCGCATCCCCCCAGCTGTGGAGAAGGCCATCCGTAAAGTCATGGCACAGTATGCTAGCAACATCACCTCTGTCCTCTGCCAGTTCCCCAGCCAAAGGGTGAGGGTTTCATATTGAAGAAATACTGTCTTTGGTAGATTTCTAAGGAGACCCGATGCCCAAAGATGGCATCACAATGTTGATTTCCCTCTCTATCTCACAATGCAAACAGTCCAAATGTAAACCACTTCCAAATATAAAAAACATTGCATGGGGTGCATACTGCACTGTGATATTTTCCACTAGTTCATGAATGACTGCATTCTTATGCTTATAAGTCCATTATAGTACATCTGAATGAAGTTTATCTATTCTACATGAATGTCAGTGTCTTTCTGAATCACCAATCATTGTCTCCTTCGTTTTTATCTCATGCTTTGCTTCAGATTGCCAATATTTTGGACAGCCATGCAGCCACCCTGCAGAGGAAGGCTGACCGAGAGGTGTTCTTTATGAATACTCAGAGCATTGTGCAGCTGGTGCAGAGGTTAGTTTTTGGTTAAGTAAATGTTTTCTTTCTTTTTAGACAAGACAACTGAATTTCCCAGCAGTAATTCACGCTGATTGTGTCAATATTAAAAGGCTGTGGCTAATGACTTTGTCCCAGGTACCGCAGTGGGATCCGAGGCTATATGAAGTCTGTGGTGATGGACTTGCTGAAGCGCTACTTACAAGTGGAAACGCAATTTCAGCAAGGTTAATCTTTATTACTGTTTGAACTCACAATTGAACTAACCCATGTTTCTGTCAGTCGTTCTCAAACTATTTCATGTCAAGTACCCCCAAAAATGTATGTATTTGGCCGCCGACCCCCATCTGAAAATATGTTGTTCCAGTTCCAGCAAAGATTTTAGTTAAAAATGTTCGCTTTGAAAGAATATATATATTCAAAGATTTGCACCACATTTTCACGATTTTTCTAAAATAGCAGACCTACAAGCTCGTAGCGTGGCACTCGGTGCCGCTCGGTGAGCTTGTAGATCTGCTATTTTTCAATAGCTAAAGCATAACATAATGCTTAAAACACCAAAAGGGGTTCCCGCCCAAAATGGGTTAAAGGAAAAGATTGATAATACTTGCTATGCATCCCATAATCATACTTTTATCATACTTTTTTTTTGTCAAATTTGAAGTTGGTGGTATCCAAGATGCATGTTCCTAAGCTTGTATTGTTTTTTTTCCTTCCGCTCAAACAGCTCACTACGACAAGTGTGTCATCAACCTGAGAGAGCAGTACAAGCCCGACATGACGCATGTGCTCGACTGTATTTTCTCTCACGCTCAGGTCTCCAAGAAGAACATCCTGGTCACAATGCTTATTGTAAGTGTTCAGTCAACATTGATACTCGCATACATAGTTGAATAACATTTGTATAGTGTCTTGACATGTTTTGACATATTTAGGACCGACTTTGTGGAAGAGATCCTACCCTAGCAGACGAGTTGATGGCCATACTAAATGAACTCACGCAGCTCAGCAAGGTGGAGAACTCCAAGGTAGCCTTGCGGGCAAGACAGGTAAGGCCATGAGCATGGTATGGTTTCGTCTCAGTCAGATATTTGAATGCTGTCCCTATGTTTAGGTACTGTATATTAAAGAACCATTCCAGGGGGTTGGCATGTTTAGCCTATTTACTTGCGGTATAGTTGAAATTAAAACTAGACATGTTTGATTCAAGTCATTGGATTCCATTCATTTCAGTATGTTATTACAATCAACGTGCAGAGATACAGTGAGCTTTATGGTCCTTTGGTGCCCAAACGTGTGGATTCATTTGAAAAGTCATAGTCAGCAAAATGTAGAAATATCCATGACTAAAAACCAAAGAAAAATAATTATCTAAAAATAAGCATTAAAAGGAAAATTGTACAATATATTGCCAAAGCTGTGATTAGACATGGCATGTATTGACACTGGTATGGTACATTAAGTGTATTGCTAGTAGTAACATACTACTGAGCGAGTTTTAAAATCACTAATGTTTGGGTTCCATAGGTGTTGATTGCCTCTCATTTGCCATCCTATGAGTTGAGACATAACCAAGTGGAGTCCATCTTCTTGTCTGCGATTGACATGTACGGACACCAGTTTTGCCCAGAGAACCTGAAGGTTAGTTTGTGGAGGGTTTACACTTTTCTTTATAAGTTTTAGATTGTTGAGGGTCAATAAAATGATGGTGGTTTTCATTTCTTACAGAAACTCATCCTCTCGGAGACTTCCATTTTTGATGTTCTTCCCAATTTCTTCTACCACACTAATCGGGTTGTGTGCATGGCTGCCTTGGAGGTATAGTAAGCATGTCAATGATAGAGACTTAGCCCAGTGGCGGCGCCTGACATGTAAATCCTAGCACTGCTACTGCAACCTCCTTGCTTGTTTACACGATGATACATTCAGGTGATGCTGTTCAGCATATCTGTTGATTAATCGATGTGTCCTCTCTGCAGGTATATGTGCGCAGAGGGTACATTGCTTATGAATTAAACAGCCTCCAGCATCACCAGTTGCGGGATGGGACATGTGCTGTAGACTTCCAGTTTATGTTGCCATCATCTCACCCCAACAGGTACCAACAAGAAAACAACACAACGTATACACAATACACCATTTCAATTTGAAAGCTTTTTCTTTGTTTGTTTTTGTTTTATGACATTATTTTAGGATTATAATATTCACTGTTATTCACTATTGCTTTGTGATTCCTATTTCAGTCAAAGAAAGGCCATTGACTACATGGGCAATTTCTACAAATGGATTCAAATTGATAAATAGTTAAAATACTCTCTTCAGTTGCATCAGAGACATTATATCATCTCTTTATTTAGAGCAAAACCATGTGCTTCCAATGATCCACTAAACCAAATCATAATACCGATTTTAAAGCGCAAATATATCACTGTATGCCATTTCTAAAGGATGGTTTTGACTTTAACTAAGAGTTTTCCCTCAACCCTCACCTTATTTTTAATGAATGTAACCTGATCATTCATAACACATATAATCATTAAACGTAGCACAGGCATAGAGCGAGCAGTCTTTTAACCAAGGCTCTAACTGCTTAGTGCTAACTTGGAATGCAGAATGTTTTTTTTAATTTATATTATCTTTTGACCCAATTAGATATTAACCTGAATGTGCAAAGCATTCTAATGCGTAGAGGTTGAGGCCAAGGTTGTTAATATTCACCTGTCAATCATCTTATTTCAGAGGGAGCAGCCCTACTCTGAACAGGTAGAGTACAGCTCCTCCCAGCCAGCCAAGCCTCCTGACCTGTCTGTGTATGCCTCGCAGCAATGCATGTTGAATGCACAGTGTTACTTCTTCCTTCCTTCCTATGAAACCATAAACATTTACTAAAGGACTCTTAACAAGTTCTTACTAATTTGTCTTTTTATATATAAATATATTTTCAATTTTTACGGTGACTGGTAGCTTTTGAGAGGGGTATGTCTTATTCATGGCATGTTCCTCTTAAAACCTGCAATTTATTTCAATTTGGGGAGCTTGTACTTTCCAAGGTCAAATTTGGATTCATAATTTGTCCATCAATCTCAATCAAACAGAATACAACAATTGCAATCTCTAACAACAGTTATTTGTCATATGAGATGATTCAATTAGAAAAATAGATTTAAATATGCCTATTCCTATTATGTTACTGGATACGAGCTCATTGGCAATATTAAGTTGCTTTGCAAATAGGTCAAGCAGACATAGTGTAGAATGCTTTCACTGCTCTCTGATGGCTGTAGCTGAGTGTTCCGTGCTGAAGCACACCTGTCCTGCCTGCAGTTATCATTTGCTGTTGGGAACCTCCTATTGCTCACTCATGTGGCCTGTTCCTCCATGCCAGGGTTGCTGTCCCACTGAGTAACTCGGGTCAGTTTGAAATGAGGCGTCAGGGCAGTGACCTGTTCCTGGAGGGGGCTCACCTGTCTCCGCCGTGCCAACGCATGGGCGCCATGGTGGCCTTCAACTGCTTTGAAGACTTCAAAAAGTAAAACAGCTATAATTACATTACTACTTTGTTTTTCCCATTAAGACCTGAGGCGGATTCTACAAATGTCTTAACAATCTTAACAGTTTTCTGAAAAACGTATGTTGCTTGCTATATCAGTGGTTCTCAAACGTTTTCATGTCGAAGACACCCACCCACAATTAAATGTATTTGGCCACTGACCCCATCTCGAAATAATTTGTTCCAGGGACCCCCGGAAGCAAAGACTTTAGTAAAAAATGTTTGCTTTAAAAGACTGTATGTATTCAAAGATTTTTGCACAAATTTTCATGATTTTTCAAAAAGTAGTATAAAATAATGCTTTTTGCTTAAAATCCAAAATAACGCAGATGCTTTCCCGGTCTTAATGGGTTAGATACAGTATATTTATAAATCTATTTCACTGCACACACTGTACATTTGACAAAGCATGTTACAAATAAAATCTTTGAATCTTGAATAAATAATTACATGCAGTATGTAGATATACAATGTATACTGTATCTACACACAATGTACAATATTTCTTGATGTATTCTTGTGTTTTACAGAAACTTTGATGAGATACTTTCAAGCTTTGCAGATGACCTGGAGAGTCCACTGTTTTCAGATGCCAGCTCTGGCCTGTATGAGGAGGAGAACGTCAAGGTGAGGAGTTCTGGGTTTTTAAGCACAATCGGACTAGCAATACATTGCTTGGTTGGATCTGTTCAATTGTTCTTATTGAACTTTGAATGTAAGCTAAGGATTCCAAATAAGCCTGTTGGCTTCTTCCTTTCCTTGTACAATAACTTGTTTTCTTTTGATATGTATTGTTTCTATTTTATATGTGCTAATAATTAAACTATAGTAAACTAAACGGTTCTACTTTGTCACGTAATAATCGTATATCTTCCTCAGAACAAGAGGGAAAACCCGATCCACATCATTAATGTGTCCATAAAGTCAACAGACACAGAGGATGATGATGCGCTGGTCACAGCGCTGACAGCCTATGCTCAGTCAAAGGTCAGCATATGATCTTGAGTCTATTTTATACTTTGTCATACGAAAGGCTCACATTTCGCATCGTGATGTGTTGTTGGCTCGTAGATCAGCTATTTTAGGCGTAGTATAAATTTAGCATTATTGTTACATGCTTCATAAATTATGATGATGTGTTTCTACTTTTTCAAGTCAATTTTATTTTGATGATTGATAATAAAATGTATTTCCTCCTCCCAGAAATCAATCCTCTTTGAGTATGGCATCAGGAGGATCACATTTCTTTTTGCACAGAGGGTAAGGCTTTATTGATCAAATGTTTTAATATCAACTTATAAAATCATGTTCTGTAATACACATTGTGGATTACACATTACACCCTGAGCGGATGTCCACACAGCGGTCTTATTTGAGTAGGGCTGGTAGACTTTGATTACACTTCAAGTACATTAGAACATGAAAGGAAAACGTCTGCCAGCTACATTCATTACAGAGTCGGTCACTTTTTTGTGAGGTTATTCATTGAATTATTTGCACATAAGAACTGTGCCATCCACTGATTGTTGGATATAGTCTGTGTACATTGTGTCTGGAGCAACTTTTAGGATGTAGTCTGTGTACATTGTGTCTGGAGCAACTTTTAGGATGTAGTCTGTGTACATTGTGTCTGGAGCAACTTTTACACATAAGACGTCACCTGGCGTCACTCAATCTGATCTCCTGATGTAGTCAGGAGATGTCAGTACAAGACAGCTTGGTCTGTAGAAGCCTTAAGTCTCCGTCTGTGTGACACGGCCCTGGGTTTAACAGCAAGATAAAGAACAGAAAGAGGGCTTATCGTAAGTGTTTACTGGTGCACTGGATATCTGGAGACAAAACACTGCTAGTGCTGCCACACTAATCCAATTTTCATCCTTAAGTGTTCCTGTTGCTTATATACTGGCTGTTTGAGCAGGGCTAAAGTAATTATAATGGTCATAACAAAAATAATAATACACCTCACTTTAGCAGTAAAACCATGCCATTGCTTATTGATAGGCCTATATAACTATAATGCCTTACGTATGGGCAGGTACAAACTGATATTAGATGTTTTTGTGTGTTATACTTTTTGAAAAATTCAAATATAAATTTATAATGGATGGAAGTCAAAGGATAACTGACGGCTGACCAGGCTGAACCTTACTCAAGTTTGGAGTCCTACATCATAGATGGGTCACAGATGACAGATGAGAGGCTGGCCTCATGAAGTCGAAATCCACATTCTCATGTAGATTCCCAAGATCCACATGATTTGATTCATTTTTTCACGATATTGACGCACGTTAAATATACCTTTTGCTATTGCATATTTATATTTGATTTGTACTAACCCTGTATTTACTGTGATTGCAACAGAGAGAATTTCCCAAGTTCTTCACCTTCAGAGCCAGAGATGGGGTGAGATAACAAGAGTATAGCGATGATGGTAGAATTATAATTTTGTCAGAACTGCAGAAATACTATACTGTATATTGTATAAGGTGAACATGGGTACACTACATACATACAGTATTTGTTCATAAGTGGTTCGTGATTATAACCCATGACTCTGCCTGTACATTTCCTCAGTTCCAGGAGGACTGTATCTATAGAAACCTCGAACCAGCCTTGGCCTTTCAGCTGGAGCTTAACCGCATGAGGAACTTTGACCTGACTGCTGTTCCCTGTGCCAACCACAAGATGCACCTATATTTCGGTGCTGCTCGTGTAGCGGTGGGTGCTGAAGTTACAGACTACCGCTTCTTCATCCGAGCAATCATTCGTCACTCAGACCTCATCACAAAGGTATGAGAGAGTTGTTTGGCCATGTATTGGTCAGTCCATTTGGGTGCAAGAAGCAGCACGGCCTCTAGAGGTCACTAGTGGGGCTTTTAGACTGGGGTTGTTTTTTCATTGGAAAATCAATGGAAGGTTGATTTACTGTATCTTTTGTTAAAAAAACCTGTATTTCACAACCAGGAAGCCTCCTTTGAGTACCTGCAAAATGAGGGAGAACGTCTTCTGCTGGAGGCCATGGATGAACTGGAAGTTGCCCGCAGTAACACCACTTTCCGCACAGACTGCAACCATATCTTCCTCAACTTTGTCCCTACAGTCATTATGGACCCTTCCAAGGTCAATGTGCTACACAATAACAGTCATTATGGACCCTTCCAAGGTCAATGTGCTACACAATAACAGTCATTATGGACCCTTCCAAGGTCAATGTGCTACACAATAACAGTCATTATGGACCCTTCCAAGGTCAATGTGCTACACAATAACAGTCATTATGGACCCTTCCAAGGTCAATGTGCTACACAATAACAGTCTGACCAAGCCTACTTAATGCCTGAGTTATACTTGGGTGCGTGGGTGTCGCACACCACATACATGCTCATAACGCATTGCACACCACATACATGCTCATAACGCATTGCACACCACATACATGCTCATAACGCATTGCACAGGTGGATATGCTTCTTGATCTGCTATTTACTGTGTAAAACACCGGCACGCAACTAAGTATAAATCAGGTTTAAAGTGTATCACATCGATTTCTTCTTCAACAACTGCTCCAGGCCGACATTCTCTTTTTCCATCCACATCCTCTCCCCTTCTGGCCTTCAGATAGAGGAGTCTGTGCGCTCCATGGTGATGCGTTATGGCAGCCGGCTGTGGAAGCTTCGGGTCCTGCAGGCTGAACTGAAGATCAATATTCGACTTACACCAACGGGGCATGCCATACCCGTCCGTCTGTTCCTCACCAATGAATCTGGCTATTATTTGGACATCAGCCTGTATAAGGAAGTCACTGACCACAGTTGTGGACAGGTACAAGCCATTGACCAAGTTCGCCCACTACATACAGTGACATACAGTAGCAGCAGTGGTATAGTTCAGTTAACCCATTAAGGATGGGAACCCCTTTTGGGGTTTTTACCTTTCAAGAGGGGAACCCATTCTTGGGTTGTTGTTGCCATGTACAGTATGGTATATATCAACATAATGTTTTTGTAATTTTTGAATCTATTTATAATTGGGTCGGTCTATGTGCCTGTTTGTGTGCTTGCAACTAATCTCACAAACCGCTAGGCACCAAATTGTCTGTGTACACTACCAGTAGGCCACAAACGTACCTCCACAATTTTGAACTTATTTAATTTAATTGTTTTATAGTGGAAGTCAATGGGGCTATGATCGGACTGAAACCCTATCAAAATGTGGAGTTATACATCATAGATGATGTCCTAGACGCATTGAAGCCATGCCATTCCCACGTGATTAGATTTGTGGATATAATGTGTTTTGGATATATTTGAGAAAGTGCAATCTAGTTTTCATATAAACATGACAATTACTGAAGGGAAACTCATCTCCCTCTCCGTTCAGATCATGTTCGAGTCGTATGGAGACAAGCAGGGTCTCCTACATGGCATGATTATCAACACCCCATATGTGACCAAAGACCTGCTGCAGTCCAAGCGCTTCCAGGCCCAGAGTCTAGGCACTACTTACATCTACGATTTCCCCGAGATGTTCAGACAGGTACTGCAGGCTCGCTGAATTAGACATGATTCATTTGGATCTTTACTGTTTTTGAGCCATGTTTTAATTGCTGTTCTGTAGGCGCTATTCAAGCTGTGGGGTCCAGGGGACAAATACCCTAAAGATGTGCTGATGTGCACTGAGCTGGTTTTGGACTCCCATGGTCGGTTGGCGCAGATGAACCGCCTCCCTGGGGACAATGATGTGAGATGTTAATCATAATATCGCCTCACTTTGGATTAAATGTTAAATATTTAATCTGATGCAACATCATGTGTCGGAGCCACAGCTTTTATACATGTCTATTATCCTGCATTCACCAGGTGGGAATGGTCGCCTTCAGGATGAAGATGAAGACCCCAGAGTACCCAACGGGGCGGGACATCATCGTCATCTGCAATGACATCACTCACATGATCGGCTCGTTTGGGCCACAGGAAGACGAGCTTTACCTCAAGGCGTCTGAGCTGGCTCGGTCTGAGGGGATCCCCCGCATCTACATTTCTGCCAACAGCGGAGCACGCATCGGCCTCGCTGAAGAAATCAGACACATGTTCCAGGTGGCCTGGATCGACCCCGATGACCCCTACAAGGTGATGTCATGATGACTCATCACTTATGAAAACAAAGGGAAAGCAGGTTTTCTGCTCATGTCCGCTTTAATATGTGTGCTGGTCATTTGACGGTAGTTGTAGTAATAATAATGCAGACTGGGTCTGCTCACCTGAGGCCCTATTTGAAATAATTAATAGTTGTTGGTAATCTCCGTTTGTCTGAGATGATGGACACTAACGCGTGTTCTTAATGTTATCTCCTTTCATCTGTAGGGTTTCAAGTACCTGTACCTGACACCACAGGACTACACCCGTATCAGCTCTACTAACGCGGTTCACTGTCACCACGTGGAGGAGGGTGGAGAGTCCAGGTAAAATAAACCCTCCACTGTCGATTGTTGCAAGGCTTTGCGCTCTTGTTCCTGTCAAATCATGAATAATTGGTTTTGTATCTGGCATTACACGTTTCAGGTACATCATTACCGACATCATTGGGAAGGACGATGGGCTTGGTGTGGAGAATTTGCGAGGTTCTGGCATGATCGCCGGGGAGACCTCTCTGGCCTATGACGAGATTATCACCATCAGCATGGTGAGAAGTCATCCCCTGCTTCTCCCAGTTCCTATTCATCCACCCCTAATCAGCTACCGTTATGTAGTTTCCCTCCGGTCTGTGGTACTGAGTCATTTAATTCCCTTTCAGGTGACGTGCCGTGCCATTGGGATTGGAGCCTATCTAGTCCGTCTGGGGCAGAGGGTCATCCAGGTGGAGAACTCTCATATAATCCTGACTGGAGCAGGAGCACTCAACAAGGTTTGTGAAGCTGAATGCTCCTCACTGTCGCATGAAAAACATCACCTTTTTAGAACAAAATAGTCAAATGCAGATTCCATGTTGTTGCTCAGTACAAAACTGTGGTTGATTGACCTTGATGATACATTTTCCTTGTTTCTGTGCAGGTTCTTGGACGGGAGGTCTATACATCCAACAACCAGCTGGGAGGAGTACAGATCATGCACAATAATGGAGTCAGTCACATCACTGTGCCAGATGACTTTGAAGGTGTCTTCAACATTCTCAAGTGGCTCTCCTATATGCCAAAGGTGAATGTTAATTTACTACCGGTATGTCTGGTTCTATGCGCTACTGTACCAAGCATGGAGATCTCATACAGTCAATGTTGCTCTTATCCTTACAGAACAAGCAGTCCCCGGTTCCTATTATAACATCTAAGGATCCAGTAGACCGGGATATAGAATTCACCCCCACGAAAGCTCCTTATGACCCTCGCTGGATGCTGGCTGGGAGGCCACACCCCAGTGAGTGCTTTGGCTTAACTTGACTAAATGCTCCTAATAATCTATTAGGCTACATTTGATCCCTCGTTTATTGTCCTGTTATAAATCTCAATGTGTGTCTTTAGCTGTGAAAGGAGCCTGGCAGAGTGGATTCTTTGACCATGGCTCCTTCATGGAGATCATGGACTCTTGGGCTCGGACTGTAGTTGTGGGCAGAGCTCGGTAAGTTAATTTATACACAGATATGCCAAGCGTTACATATCCCCTTTTATTGATCACTTTCACCCTGGCTTCTCTATTTTGGGTATATTTGGGCATTATATCAAAGCTTTTGTCTCGATGCAATGCTTGTGGAAGTCCTAGTGCTAGTACCACCGTACGACTAAGTATAAAATGGGGCTTAAGTGGTTAATGAATAAATCCCACAGATTTCACTATGGGCTGTAATAGCTTGGCAGCTAATTTATTTATGAATACAGATTAGGAGGAATTCCCCTCGGTGTTATTGCTGTGGAAACGCGCACTGTGGAGCTCACTGTCCCAGCTGATCCAGCCAACTTAGACTCAGAGGCTAAAGTGAGTCAATTCCACTCCTATGTCATGTCATTTCATAAAGGCTGACCATGTCAATGTAACACAGCAGTCTGTGTAATTCCATGAGGTTATAACAGCACACATGTTTTGTGTGCCTTGTCTCAGCTCCTGCAGCAGGCTGGCCAGGTGTGGTTCCCAGACTCTGCTTTCAAAACAGCCCAGGCTATTTGTGACTTCAACCGCGAGCATCTGCCTCTCATGGTGTTTGCCAACTGGAGGGGTTTCTCAGGAGGGATGAAGGGTACAGAATAAGCCAAATTTAGTCGTTCAACAAAATTGACATATTTTGCATCAGCAATTGTTTTCAGTTTAATACCCTTCATGTCATTTTTGTAAGCAATACTTACGCATTAAGCATAAGTCAGGCTTACAAGATACTGCAGAAAAGAGCCTTTTTAAGCTCTGTCAGTGTCTATCATATTAGAATAACACTTTTGTCCTGTGTCTTTTTCAGACATGTATGACCAAGTGCTGAAGTTTGGGGCCTATATTGTAGATGGCCTGCGTGAGTTCCGCCAGCCTGTGCTTGTGTACATTCCACCCTACGCAGAGTTGAGAGGAGGCTCCTGGGTGGTGATCGACCCAACCATCAATCCTCTGTGCATGGAGCTCTATGCTGACAGGGAGAGCAGGTGCATCAAACGGCTTCTTTGCCAATGATTAAAACCGAATCTTATCTAGGATTGGTTCACGGAATCAGTTCCACCATTGATAAACCTGAAATGGTGAATAACCTACCCCTATCTTTGTGTCTCTGTACCTGCTCCTGTTGTGCTCTATGCAGAGGTGGAGTGTTGGAGGCTGAGGGCACTGTGGAGATCAAGTTCAGGAGGAAGGACCTGCTGAAGTCCATGAGAAGGCTGGATTCAGAATATGCCCGTCTGTCTGAACAACTAGGTAAAGCTTTATATGTTTTTGTTTGTGTCTTATTTATCGCACACTTTATTGTCATCAATATCATGTTCATAATCTTACTGGAGATTATGTTATAATAATAATCTCTTCTGTTCTGGTCAGATAACCCTGAACTATCAGACAAACAGAGAAAAGAGCTAGAATCCAAGCTGAAGGATAGAGAGGAGTTCCTGCTGCCCATCTACCATCAGGTGGCAGTGCAATTTGTGGATCTCCATGACACCCCAGGCAGGATGCAAGAAAAGGGGGTCATCACTGTGAGTGTTACATGATTAGGGCACAGTCAATACAATACATGTTTATGATTGTAATCGCATGCATCCTTTTTGTCTATTTCATAGGACATTTTGGATTGGAAGAATGTGCGGAGCTTCTTCTACTGGCGACTGCGGCGCCTCCTGTTGGAGCAGGTGGTGAAGTGTGAGATTCTCCAGGCCAACAAAGACCTCAGTGATGGACACATGCAGTCCATGCTGCGACGTTGGTTTGTGGAAACAGAGGGAACTGTTAAGGTATGTCAAAAATAGAATAGAAGTATTGAGACAGCAACCTAACCTGTGCTGATGATGAGATAACCATTTATTTATTTAACCAGAATTATCACCATTGAGATTAAAATCTATTTTTTTGGAGGAGTCGTACCCAAGACAGGCAGTAGCACAATGAACTAATTAAACACCGGAGTTCACCAGAGCTCTGTACTTTTTTCCTGCTCTACACCAAAACAAAGGAGACAAATTTAAATGGAATAATTCATACTTCAAAAGAAAGTTCATTCCATAAATAATTAATTCAGCAATGTATTCCATGCCGAAGTGTTGGCCTCTGGCCAGAACTTTGTTTGTTTTTTATTAAAAACACAGTTTTAGTTAATTATGTCTTATGTGTAATGTAGACATTGTGTGTAGATAAGACAGAGCTACCCAAAATGGGGCCAGAATACAAAGTTGATCAAATAGAACATTCATCGAAAGATCAGATAGAATGATAAAATAATTGGTATTTTTACTGCAATACTTGCTGTGTATCTAACAATCAATGCTGATTTGTTGATGTTTTGCCCTATTGCTCATGTTCTATTTTTAGCGCCTATCCCTCCATTTTGTTATTGTTTTTGTGTCACCCAGGCCTACCTTTGGGACAGTAACCAAGCTGTTGTAGAGTGGCTTGAAAAGCATATATCAAAAGAGGATGGCACACGATCAGCCATCCGTGAGAACATCAAGTACCTGAAAAGGGACTACACTTTGAAACATATCCGCAGGTAGACACACACACACACACACACACACACACACACACACACACACACACACACACACACACACACACATGTGGATAGTGTAGATTTTTTAAGGGAAACATTTATTATTATGGCTATAAATAAGTAAACACAGTGATTCTCTGGCAAATACATGGACAATACACACAATAGACCAAGTGTAGCAATATGGAATGGAAAAGTAATTAAACCCCTCATTATTTTTCTTAAGTTTTCTAAATTCAACACACTAGTACTTATTATCGATACAATCGATTATTTGCATTGCAAAACGATTCAATACAAGTTACGATACAAAGTCAAAAGATACCATATGTTGCTGTTCACATATACTTTTATTGTTGGAATTAAAACCGATGCAGTTACCGTATCGTTATACCCCTATTATGATGTTTACATTTGTAAAAGCAAAAGGAAAAAGGGTATTTTTTGTGTAGAAACAGGAACTTGGTTTGGCCCTTCCCCTTTCTTAGTCCACTTCTTCCCGGGTGCTTCTGTGTTTATTCCTACTAACAACAACACTACATGTTTAGGGCAGTGGTGCTGTTAGCATAATCTGTCTTGAGAAATTATGTTGTTAATAATGTTTTTTTGTTTTTGTTTTTTTCTCCATTTGTGTCACAGCCTGGTGGAGGACAACCCTGATGTAGCCATGGACTGCATCATTCACATGAGCCAAAACATCTCTCCATCCCAGCGGGCAAAGATCTCCCATCTGCTTGCAACTATGGACAGCACAAGTTAAACCGGCAGATGATAATTTAGAGTTTAGCCTGCAGGTAACAGTTGAAGTGTTACCTGCTTTTCTTTCTCAGATATTTAACCGATGGAATAAATTACAATGTATGCCAAAAAAGAAGATAAAAAAAACTCAGGATAATAACAAGGGCTACATTTGCGAACAAATGTTTTCGCAATTACCACTGTACATGACATTAAATCTCTGCTGTCTACAACAGCAAAGAGTCATACGGTCAGTCACCTACAGACTACAGTCCCTGAATAAGCAGTACTCGTCTGGGCTACAGTCTATCCTACAGCATTTCATTGGTTGCAACGTTGCATGTGTACATACTCATGTCATATCATAATAAAGATACTCAATGTGTGGAGGGGTAAATGTGCCTTAGTTATAAGTATTGTGTACAACTTCTTATTGCTAGTTAAATGCTGCTGTCTTTCACTAGTGTAACAAAGTTTTCATAAGTGGGTGCTGATAATTTTTTTAATTGTGTGTTGGTGAAACAGCATATTTGATGTAGCCAACAAATAAAAGACCAAGCGATGACTGGATCTTTTGTACTACAGAGAAATGAAATATTTAATTTTGTATTATCTTTACTCTGTTGGTTTTAGGACGAGGGTGATGATAAGTCATTGTGAAACCGCTGGTCCTAGAGCTATAACTAGAAACTTAGTTGTGACATTTCATTTATGCATTAAATGGTCGTAACAGTATTATGTTTAAATATCATTGACAGGTAAAATAATTTTCTATGTACTTGTCCAGTGTTTGTGCTGTTAGCATTTTCATATTTTATTACATTTTTGACAATGGACTGCATTGTCCATCTTAGTTTTTTTTTCAATGGCATTTAATTTCAGTTTGTCTGGTTTTGGTTTAAGTCTCTTAGAATCCGTTAACCAAATTATATAAAAGGTTTTCCACACCATGTCTTAGAACGTTTCTTATATTTTTGATTTGTAATTTATAAGGTATAGACACTGACTATGATTATTTGGTGACGCCAAGAATGTAAAAACAAAATACTAGTAATGTATGCAAAATCTCAGCTCTACTGTATTTCGCCTTAACAAGCTGCTTGTTAATAAATGTGATTCTGATCTGTTTTTGGCAAAAGAAACATCTTTTCTTTTTTTTTTACCCATTTAGTTTTTATTATGGGCAAGTCATTGAACATAATGTACATCCTGACATTCATAAATGTTAATCACAGAGTGAAATGTGTAGAATCAGGAGATCTAGTTAACCACTCACACAAAGTAAAGTATTGGCACACATTTGCAATTTGGAAGAAGTGGGTAAATGCAGTTGAAAGAAAGCTTTTCTGTGTAAATAGAGATTAACATTCAAATATATACAGTAAAACATTTGATAGAATCATCACTCCTCTAGCTGCCTTTTCTTTTATAAATATAAATAAAACATCACAGTAATTCTGTCTAGCACAAAACAAGACAATGGACAAGGATCTACAGGAATGACAGGATGTATACACAGAATGAATGGTACAAAGGTTGGTGGATAGCAACTTGATCGTAATCCTCCACACAGGTAGTTTTTAAGTTTACACAGGCTTCGCTTGGCAAAGTTATACATGTGTATTTTTTCACATACCCAATAGCTTTTTTTTAAATCCCCAATTAAATTGTCATCTTGAGCTCTATCTACGTGTATGATTTAACATAGATTTAGTTTTTTACCTTTCCCCTGGTATTTTCTGGATTCGCTGTTATCCAGGTAACAGTATCCACTCCAGTCATTTATATTATTATGCTGGTACAACAAATGCCGGGATTGGAATTCCTTTGTGGACATCCATGCAAATCCATAGATATCGGAATCATTTTGATTCTTCAAAAACAGAAAAGGTTCGTAATGCATGATAGTTAAGCTCCCCGGCATATTTTTCATCTGGTTTTAAAGCAGGGCAATGGGCTTGCTGTTGGTTGGTGTGCCCATGTACTGAGACGAGAGGGTGTCCAGGGCAGTGTAGGTAGTGTAGAGGCCTGTCACGTGTACATCCGAAAGAGGCAGGCTTCCTCCACTAGAAGCAGGAGGAAGATTCATTGTTCCCAGGTCACAGTCTGATAGGCGAAGGGGTGAGTTACTGAAGGTGCCCAGTGCATCCAGGTTAAAGCTATCATCCTTCATCTCCTCCCATAGATTACCTGAGGAGACAATAGCACAGGTACTGTAAGTGTCTGGACTCTAGCTCAGGAAAACAGTATGGATGTGTCAGATTTATGAGATGATTTGGGACTTAGCAAACATTTAACCAACAAACTGCAAACAAATTTTAAACTGAGAAAAGACCACACCTTGTAGAGCAAAGTCCATGATACTGGGGTCCAATGCATCCACCTCTGTGTTTGTATCACCATGGAGACCATAGCCCACTTGCTGGGCAAGTGGGCTATGGGAATGGTCAGCTACTGTGTGGAGCGGAGGAGTCTGAGCAGGGGCTGGAGACAAGGGGGCCAGGCGGGCCTGAGCCTGGAGTTGGGCTTGAAGGTGATGATGTTGGTGCATGGGTAAGCACTGCAGGGACAGGGTCACCATAGGCTGGGGCTGCATCTGGGTTGGGACTGACAGGGGAAGGCCAGTTGGGCAGTTGGGCACCCGTGTCATACCTGGCTCCATAGCCTTACGTCTGCAGTGCTCTGGACGGTCTGTGATCAGTTTGTCCAACTCATCTGCAAGGAAAAATGTAACAGTACTAGATCTATCAAACTGACAGACAACCATTGTCTAGTAACTAGACAACTTACATAATGAGAATACGGTAACTAGACTCTAGTTACCGTATTCTCATTATGTAAGTTGGTAATTGGCTTGTGGATGGATCTCTGAACTTTCTCACACATTGTTTGGGTACAAGACCTGATTACATTCAAAATCTAATTCTGACCAGGGTTAGCCATGCTGCGGCGGATTGCTGGGAGGTCCTTGCGTTTCCACTTCTGCATCTCTTCTTCCATCTTGTCAATTTTGGCAGGGTTGAGTGCCCATAGACATCCCTTTCGGGATGAGCCACTCATCTTGTTCTCCACTTTCTCAAAGCATTTGTTAAGCGACAGGTTATGCCTGACTGAATTCTTCCATCCATCTGGTGCAGTCTACAATGAAAAGAAAGACAGATATTTTAATTAAATGAAATCATCTCACTTGTTTTGGGGTTTGTGCTTATAGCAACAGAGATGTCATTTTGTTTTACCTTAAAATAAGGAAAATGTTCCTTCATAAAGCTATAGATCTCACTGACGGGGAGGCTGCCTGTTTTGCTGTTCTTCAGAGCCATCGCAATCAAACAGCTGAAGAAAATTCATCAGGAAAGATGAATAATTGTTATGCCATTTCTCCTACGTGGAATTTATTCATGATATATTTTGAGGATTGTTAAGGCTCACCTATAGGAGTAGATTGGTTTGGGGAAAGACTTGGGCTGCAGATCCTGGTTTTGTGGAGCCAGGCGAGGTTGCGTGAATAGACTTTGGTTGTTGAAAGATACATTGCTATAAAGTCCAGCAGGTGAACACTTGGAGAAAAGAAATTAAGACAATTGATGATTGGCATTCTCTATGCTGATTTGAGATTACAGAAGCAATAAGGCAGCAACATCAAGTGCTTCAACTTAAAGGCAAGCCATGTGAGGTACCTGTTGTCCAGCTTGAGTTAAAGAGAACACTTGCTGGGGTGTAGGCTGGTAGGCTGAGGTAGAACATTGGTATCCTGGGGAGGGCTGCCCGTTCATGGAATATGGAGACATCTGTGAAAATTGGCCCAAAAATGTTAACATCAAACATTATTGTACAAAATCTACTTTAAAAAAAATGAGCCATGCAGGGCTGTTACAACTCACACTTCCACTATGGGCATTGATGACGTTGATTCCTAGGGGGCTGTGCTGCATGTTGCTCTGGAGATGGATCATTGAGCTTTGTCCTCCAGTCATGGTCATATTGTTCAGTTGAGCTGAAAGATATTTTTTATTAGATTATAATGTTTTTAGTTTATATTGGTTTATATCAGCTTTTGCCAATTGCAAGGACAGTTTTTGTTTTCTATTAGCATTTATCTATGGGTAAGCAGTCTCTGCTTACAGTAGGCTATATCTGTTTTTGTTATTTGCTATGTTCCGTTTGTTATATTATATTGTATCACCATATCGTGTCATCCTCACCTGTCTGTTGGTCCAACAGGCTTCCCTGAGAGGGCCCGTTGCTGTGGCCTCGACTATCAACCATCTGCTGCAGCCGGGGGACATCCACGGAGGTGAGCCATGACAGAGACTGCAGGTCCCCTGGGAGGTCCTCGTCTCTCAGCTGGGAGGGGTCTGTGGTCAGAAGCCTGGATGGGGTGGGGTGTGTAGGAAGGGTGGGAGGGGTTGGCAGCCAACAGCTTAGACACACAGACTACAAGTGGAATTTAAATCTAAACACTTCACAGAGCATTTTGTTATTCACAGTCAAAGCCACTGTAATGAGCCCAAAGCTAGCGAAGTAGAGGTGAAAGCGTCTCAATTGAGCCATGTATTAGCCATGCCATGCCAAGATTTGCCATAAGAAGATTAAGTGTTGTTACACAGCAACAGTATACATCAACAATGCAGGGTATTAGATTAACGTTACAGTAACGTACAGTTACAGTATATACATATGTATATATGTTCAAAATATATATATTTTTAATTCCTGTTAAATGAAACATTTTGTCAAGTAATTCATTTTGTGTCTTAGGGATAATTTCCCAAGCAATATATTACAAAAATAGAAATAACAGTGCTAAGAAGATGAATAAATGTGGGATCAGGTCTGATCATCTCTCACTCATTACTTAAGCAGCAGGGCTCAAAGAAAAATAAAGAAAAGACAGGAATCCTCTTGAATGCTCTCCAGTCCTCTGCACACACTTTACTGTAGAGGGGTTTAGTAATTGGGGTCGCTATGACAACACACACACTATTCAGTTACTTTATGGGTCTCTGGACAGTGCAGTAGCACACACACACACACCCTCCACCCCCCCCCCCCCCCCCCCCCCCCCCAACACACACGCACGCACATACACAAAATCCCAAATAAAGAAATCTACCCTGTGTCAGGTGACCATGGTCCCGTTGTAACCATTGGCTGAATCATAAGTAAACAGCCTAGGGGGATCGTTTGAAACATGGGACAGCAGCACATGCTGCCTGCAACAGTTGGCCTTGTCTATTGAAAAATGATCACCTATTGTGTCCCAAACGACAAATCTGCCCAGTGGCACGTGTCTCCATTGTCTTCCCCAGACCCTTCCTTGATTGTCTCTACCGTTTTTCTCCTTAACCAGCCCTTGCATTAATCTGTTGGAATGACAGGCCTCACACAAGAGGGACAAATAGGATGCCATCTGCTTCCCTGTCCCTTTCCAGCCTCCATCTACACTGGCCCCAACCCATCCCCCTTCAGTCCCCATCCCCCTAATGGGGGAACCAACAGAGCCTCTAGACCAGAGGGGGTGTCTGTGTTGTTGGGGGTCAGGCCTCAGTGCTTACTCCCTGTACCATCCAAAATAAATGACATCATTGCAGCCAGGAATCAGCACATGTCCATAAACAAATGGGCTATAGTGAGAGATTTTTAATTATTGGCTGTTCAAATAGTTGTGAAAGAACTAACATGGTCTCTCTCTCTCTCTCTGTCTCACTTGAATGTCAGGTGAGTTTTATATCATCTCTGACACGCATTGTTCAAGAAAATACTATGTTTTTTTTATGATGGAATATAAAAGGTTAGAAGGTTGAGGATATTCTGTGAATTAAACCAAATATGTTTTTACTATTAAAAGCAGCTTCTTGTTTTATATTGATCACTTAAGAAGAAGACTATTATCTTGTTTGATAGGACCATTCATCATTTTATGAATGTCCCGCATGGAAAAAGACAATATTATAACGACAAGATGTTTTTGATAGTTACGGCTTATGGGTACACTTCTCCAATGCCAAAACCTACGGTAAAGAAATTGCTCAATGATGCAACACATGTCTCTCGCCATATCCAGTCAGAAGTTTTCCCAGAGTTTCAACAACACTAAATATTGCACCTCCTCCTTCTTTTCCCCCACACACCCTCTTTCTCCCTCTCTCTGTCCCTCCTTTTCTAATTGGGAACCACTTCTTCATACTGGTGACCCGGAGAGCCCCCTCTCTCCCGAGCCGGCAGCCCAAGAGGCTCAGGCTCTCCGTGTGCCGACAGCGGGAGTGTAAACAGAGCTGATGGTTTCTGACAGATCCATTCAGACTGAAAATCATTTATTCTGCAGTCTTTTTCTTTCTGCTTTTTCATGCAACCCCCTGCACACAAAAAGAGCTGTCTATCTACCTTTAGATTTAACATTGTGAGGTTACACAATTTGTTCCATGACACTTTTGGAAACACCTTTTGGGAATTTGATTACCATAAATATGCCTTTTCTTTTGTATTCTGGTCAGTTTTAATCCTGAATGTGTTTGAAGATATGCAGGCAGGGTAATTCAGTCCAGTTTGGCCAACAAATATTTTAATAATGTTCCAAAGTCCAATAACAAGAGACTTACCTGTAGTCTTGAGGAGATGGGTGATGCCCAGCATTCTCAATTATTCCTGACATCCTGGTTGAAATCCCAGCTTCTATCATTTCCTATTTATTTACGATACCTCTGAAATCAAATAAAGAAAATGTAACAGTTTAGGTCATGCCTTCAATGAGAGGTACAACGGAAATGAACGGCCTGTATATGACAGTGTTTTAATATTGCTAATATTAATATATGAACAAACAAAGAGGTAGGAGCGCACACCAATAGTGGGGAGGTGCTGACCACGGGAGACAGACTTGAAAAAAGGAAGGAGAGGTCGCAAAACTCGTAGTCACGATGCAAAAAAACCTTTATTATGACCAACGTTTCGGCAACAAAATGCCTTCTTCAGGGTATGTCACACCCTGAAGAAGGCAGTTTGTTGCCGAAATAATACGTTTTTTTGCATCGTGACTAGCTCTCCTTCCTTTTTTCTAATTTTAATATATGAAAATAAATAAATAAACATTGTGGCCATAATAAAATGGCAAATAAACACACTGAACATACAAGTATATACCAGGATTAGTATATACAGTATGTGTGTGTGTGCGTGCGTTCGTATATATATATATATATGCAAAGCACCTGACGAAGCCTACACGGCGAAACGCGTCGTGCAAATAAAGCAATGAAGCAAAAATGTGCTTGTATATATATATATATATATATATATTATATATATATATATATATAAGCACATTTTAGTAGGATATATTTCAAATAATAGGCCCTATAGTAAGGTTATGGTTGTTTCAGCATTGCTTTGTTATAGGATGTAGTATGAATGCTTATTGCTCCCTTAGACTTCTGTAATTTAAGCCAATTTATAGGATGAAATGTAACTTGGCTTAAGCAAATGTGCATATCAACAGATGCATTCAAAATAATATGATTGCATTCAGTTCACCCAGGTTAGAATGACAATAAGAGAAAGTATTCATAAATTCTTCCCAGCCTAAATCATTATAAAATTACAATCGCCCTGTGTTAATTAACATAACAATGCCATAACAAAAATATTATTCTGAATGAAAGAGACAAAAACAACATATCACCTGCCGTAGTTGATATTGAAGAAAGAGTGAGCCGTTCGCGTGCCCCTGTACTGTATTTTGACTGTGCTGCACTTGATTCACCAAAACCGTTTTTAAATTTCCCTCTCTGGAGCTGTCCAGCACTCTGTCATGCGCAGTAGCCTGCCCACTTCAACCGAGGTTCCAGTCGCTCCCAACAGTTTGACAGCTGCTGTAAATGCAATGCTGCTGCGGTGCTGCAGGTGCACTAGGCTACTCGAGGAAATTGACACTTTTTCCTCATCTATACTCCACATCTATACTTCACATCTAGTATTGTAGGCCTAACACAAAAAGCGTCTCGGTTCGCAGTGCTCTTTTGCATATGGTTCTCTTTCTTGGTTTGTTATTGTCACTGTGGTGATCTTCTCCAATGTAATCCAGTCCAGGCGTCCACAGTTTACAGAGAAAGCTCAGTCAAAGTAGGGTATTTTTCATCCATCCATTGGGTCATTTTTGATCAGAATCCTATATATTCGACTGGTCACATGGGCCGACTAGGTAACTGATATTATGAATGATCTCTTGCGTATCATGAGTTGTCCTACAGGTGCGTGCGTGTGTCTACTACAATAAAAAATCAGGCCAACCTTGCACGGCTTTTGAATAATAAGGAGTATAACAAATAGGCACGCTATTCGAAATATTGGCTTAAAAAAAGCTTTCATCGACTGTGCTCATTAAAAATAAAGGAAAATAACTAAAAACTAAACAAAACATATAGCCTACAACAGAGGTTATCCATTTTCTTCCACAGTGTTCCTGACTGCGTAGCTTAATTCCAAGTGGGGTCCCTGTCAGATGTGACTGTGAGTCGCTACTACACTAGCTACTTGTGGCGTCTGTGTGTGAAATGAATGTGAACTTTTTTAGGGAAG
Organism: Electrona antarctica; assembly: GCF_951216825.1. Classification (NCBI taxonomy): domain Eukaryota; kingdom Metazoa; phylum Chordata; class Actinopteri; order Myctophiformes; family Myctophidae; genus Electrona; species Electrona antarctica. The sequence continues at coordinate 33,017,532 of NC_136793.1, read as the reverse complement.
TGCTTGTAGATAATTTGCTTCCCGCCGCTGCACCCGCGTCTTGCTCCGCTCAACAGTGGGAAAATAACCGGGGTGGCGCGTAGGGAGGGAGGGGGGGGGGGGGGGCTGCAAGACCCATGCCTGACATGGCAAGGCGACAAAGCTAACACTTGTCAAGAAGGGCGCTATATAGCCTACCTTATGCTTATGCGGTTCTCTTCAATAGTGACAGGCAAACTACATTTGTACTATGGCTATTAGGCTAAGCTATAGTTAATAACCTCCACTTTTAACACCATAACATGCTTAATTTTGATGGACAACACATTACTGAGATATGTGCATGCAGGCCTATGCATGGGATATAATATAATAGCCTATAAGAAGTTCATTTTTTTTAAAGAAGTTTGCAACCGGAAATTAAAGTGAAATTCCATGAAGTCTGTGGGGAAAGAGCCAATGACAGCAGCGTCAACCTCATGGGACACTACAGATGGTAAACCGCCCTGTCACAATGGCACAATCAATGATTACATGCATGAACGTAACGGACAAAAATAAGACCATCCCCAAGAACCAGATGCTGTAGGTCCTAGAGCCCGTTTCTCATTTGTGTTCTAATTCAGATTTAGGCTAATTCTTAATCAGTTGGTGACCTACCAGTGCATATAGTTATAACCTATTTCAAGTAGGCCTATTCATTTTACAGGTGAAGTTTCGAGGTGAACAGAAAAAGGAGGGGGGGGGGGGGGGCGATGATAATAATAATAGGCCTAATAATAAAATGCATATTAATTGTATTAGTAGTTGTGATAGGCTGGACAATGATACAAATGTATAGCACCTGTTGTGATGGCAGTGTTCAGTCAGTTCTCTGCATTCAAGTAAAGACTCAACCTGGAGAGCAGAGGAGGACTGCCCACAGCTCAGCATCACATAGTACTACTCCTCTGTCATCACTGTTCAGGACTGGAGTAACAGCAAACAATGGAATTGCAGTCTGAGGGAGGATCAATGTTTGTGGACTATATATGTTTTTGTCTTATACAAAGTGTTTACTAAAAACACATCATGGCCCCTCTGAGAATGAGGTCACTTCACCCACTAATCTAATCTCCAGGCAAAGAGACAGTGTCCCCCCACCCAGAACGACATGTCACCCAGAGCGACCTCCTGGACACAGATAGGAAGCTGCTGTCAGCCATGCTTAGCCAAGGTGCAGCATCAGTGTTCTGCCAGAGCCTTTGTTTCTCTGATGAAGTTTTTATCCTGATAGGATAGGAAGTGGCCCAAAGACTTTGGGCTGCCCTGTCAGAGGTTAATCAGGCAGAAGATTAAACTAATTTAATAGTACTCACAAGGACTTATAAGTAATGTGACAATGACAAGCCATGATATATATAAAATTGTTACAAATGTTAAAAATAATTACCAATATGAAATTGTTGTATAGCCTACATGTCAATAAAATATTCAATCAATCAATCAATCAATCAATCATGTAGGATTGTCTTTTTATTGTAGGCCTACATATTGTCATGCTTTTATGCTCCTTTTGGAGCATGGGTACTGCCAATAGTTACTTGCGCAAGCAGAGCGTGCAAGTAATGTTATCAGTCAGGTGGTCTGATGCGTATGTACTTGACACTGAAACATATCATCATTACGTCACCATCGTCAACCAATTATACCCTGGCGTTGGTACATAATCTTCATCACGATTCACGGAAAGCATACCTGCACGGCCAGCTTCCGTATGTCCGCATGACATCATATCACATGCATTCTAAGGGACATTGGTACACATCTTCAACACGTCATGGGACATATGCTTCGTAGCATGACGGAAAACATACCTGCACGGTCAGCTTGGGGCCAGCATATGACGTCATAACATGTGCTGGCCCCGTTCATACGCATCAAACCACCCAGGTAACCACATTATACTACCAACCACTCAGAAACTACATATACACATAGCCATAGGGTATAATTGATGATGACGTAACAATGACGTGTTCCAGTGTGATCTCGAAAAACTTATAATGAATTACCATCATTATTCTTCAACATGTTAAAAGTATTTCATAGAGTGATATACATGCCCTATTTGTTTTAGAAACTACAAGTGGATCCTAGACACTTCTAAAAGGATGGAACTATATTTTCTTTAGAGATAGAAGATTTTACCATACTTAACAATATTACTTTTTTTCCTCCAGAAGCAAGGTACGTAGCAAATAGCTAAATCTAATAATTCAATATGTGAGGCTAAGATTTGAAAGTTTGTAGGGGTCTACAGCACTTGCACGCTCTGCTTGCGCACTAGTAGGCCATTTATGGCGTACTAGTATAATATATAATATAATATATATATAATATATTATATTATTATAGTATTATATTATAATCTTTATTGTCCCGAAGGATATTCGTCTTCACAGACTGTGAAGACAAATATCCTTATTATTATTATTATATTAGGCTATGTTATAATCACTCAACAAAGTGTAAAAGAAAGAAAAAACATTAGGCTCTGTCAAAATACACCTTTAACAAGAATGAGCAGCACATGAAATGAAATGAAATGAAATCTATATTTACCCAGGGTATCTGGGCTAAGCTCAAGAACTTGTTTCCAGCCAGGCCCTGCTCATAGAACACATTTCATCGTAGTGGTTGATGCCTTGTTCAAGGGCATTTCAGCGGTGGTAATTTTAACGTGTCGGACGGCTGATTCGAACTGGGAACCTTCCGGTATCTAGACCGCGCCGCTATCCGTTCGGCCACCGCTGCCCATAATACATAATACAGACTATCAAAACGTTGAATAATAAAATCACACCTGTGTGAAGTGAGGGGTGCTCTTATCATCATACATCATCATACTACATCATATACATCACAGCATGCTCAGCCAATCAAATCATCACAAATGTCATTCAGCCAATCACAATTTGCGTCTTCACTTTTCTGTCCTCACTTTTGTCTTCAATGTTTGTGGAACATGGACATGGAAAGCTGGGCATAGGAGCCCTAAAGCTGTCCATTTGCATCAGTCAGTCAATCAGTCAGTCAGTCAGTCAGTCAGTCAGTCAGTCAGTCAGTCAGTCAGTCAGTCAGTCAGTCAGTCAGTCAGTCAGTCAGTCAGTCAGTCAGACAGACAGACAGACAGACAGACAGACAGACAGACAGACAGACAGACAGACAGACAGACAGACAGACAGACAGACAGACAGACAGTGGCTGAGCTCCAGGGAATTTCTATTGACTGAATATTACTATTATGCTATTATGCCACCAAAATGTGGAATGCCCTAACAGCCATCAAAAAGTGCGACTCCCCACCGTCCTGCAAAGCCGCCATAAAAGAGCACCGTCTGTAATTTGCAACTGGACTTGGAGTCTTTTAGTTTGCCAAAAGAAATTACCCCCACAGTTTTTCTGTAAATATAGGCCTACGTTTACTGCTGTATTGATGATCTCTTGTAGTATTGTATGTCTTTATGTCTTGATTAATTGAATACACAGGACCCCATGAAAACAATCCCTCAGGCATTTTTGTGTTATTTTAGCATTATTGTATATGCACTGTAGTACCTCTGTATGTAAACTAATTAATAAAGTATTCAATCAAGCAAACACACAAGCAGAAAAGCTCTTGCAGATTTGATAGCCTTCTCGTTAACTTGACAAGTGACAGTACTCAAAGAGACCACCAGACTTTACTGTATATCTGAAGGATAATTGTTCGCTACAATATTGTACTGAAGGATCACAGAAAACCTGACCTTAAAAGGTTAGAGGTCAGTGTGGTGTTGAACTTTGAGTGACCTAGGTCAAGACCATTTAGGCTCTGTTCTTTGGGAAGGACAGCCCCTTTAACTGACCAAAAGGGTCAACATGAGGCAAAGGTTCCCCTCTTTCACAGCTGATTCAGTGCAAGCAAGCCTCCATCCAAAAGACAATCAGATTCCTCCACTGACCTTTTAATGTGGCACACTGAGTTCCCCAGAAGGACATAACTCAGACATCCCCAAGTCAAGTTGTTTAAATTTATGTGCACTCAGTTTCACAATTTTTGCCAGCTGCTTGAAAAGCGGTTAGACACAACATGTTGATCTACTTCTATAGCGACCGTCGTGGAGACCTTTCCAAGCCTTGCTGCCTGCCTGCCTCTACGCTTTACCCATAAAACCCATACTCTGAACACTGCAACGTCAAGCCGTGACTCGGAGCTGAGGCAGAAGCTGCGGCACACAAACTAATTATAGATGTTCATAAATGAGAGCTTGCTGCAGCTGGCAATTATGACTGAGTCATTCTTGTTGAGTTACCCAGATGCATTTTATATTATATACTGGTACTGTGACACCGGCACCATTTCCATGCTCGCGAATGTGACAAATAATAATAATAATAATAATAATAATAATAATAATAATAATAATAATAATAAATCTCTTCCGGGTATTTAAACAGCTGGTGGATAGAAATGACGCTTGCGCGCGGCTTCCACTTGCAGTGTCTGCAAAAAAAACTGAAACGCTTTGCCGACACTGCAAGTTGATGCCGTGCGCGAGTGTCATTTCCATCCACCAGCTGTTTAAAAACCAGGAAGAGATGACTGCTCTATGGCACTTTCTTGACGCCTCTTGATGCGAATATATATGTTGAATCACGCGTTTCCATGCAGTTTAAACCTGCTGCTGAGCCGATCATATCAAAATATGAGCTGGAACAGGAAACAGGTATTCCACCATCTGAAAACCATAGATATTTAAAAAATCACACCTGTGTGAAGGGAGGGGCGCTCTTATCATCGTACATCATCATGACATAAAACTATGCCTATTTGCTCACTATGATGTAAAATTCTCCATTCATTGTCAATGGGAATTTAATGTTTGTGTAGGACGGAAATCTACACTAATAGCTGAATATAGTGGGGCTATAGTGCCCCTCAAAAATCCGACCTGTGTGTGTGTGTGTGTGTGTGTGTGTGGTAAATGGTGCATTTATATAGCGCCTTTATCCATTTACATAGATTATGCATTACATTCACCCATCCACACGCACATTCATACACCGATTGCGGCAGAAGCCATGCAAGGTACCAACCAGCACATCGGGAGCAATTTGGGGTTCAGTGTCTTGCCCAAGGACACTTCGACATGTAGACAGGAGGAGCCGGGATTCGAACCACCGACCCATGGATCATTGGACGACCTGCTCTACCTCCTGAGCCACAGTCGCCCCTGTGTGTGTGTGTGTGTGTGTGTGCGCGTGCGCGTATTAGGCTGCTCACCAGTGACACTTGATGGTCAAACAATGCTCCGTGCTCGGACAGACACAGACAGACACAGACACAGACATATGGACACACATAGTGTGTGTGCGTAATGGAGTGGCCACTAGCACCACTCAAAAATAGATGCCTCATTGGCCGCTGCAGTTCGTTGGAGCCATGTGTGTCGACTCCACTCAAGTGACTACTGGCCAATCACAGCGCATCTTTTCCGGGACTTGTCAGACCTGAACATCCGGTCTGTGGTGCACGCGGAAGCTTGGCTCATGCTTTTGCCCCCTCTCGAGAACACACGCCCCAGAGCTGGAAGAGGCGTCTACCTTTATATGTCTATGCTTAAAACTGGGACTACAGTTGTGCACAAAGCCGATTGTCGAAATAATTGAAATGTGGAAATTAAAGACAATTGAATGTCATGCATATCTTCTTTGTTGAGAAAGAGAAATAATGTGGAAGTAAAAAAGGCATCCAATGTGCAGTGTGAAGTAATCTCACTACTGACCCATTTTAATAGATGTAACTGATGTGATGGAGGCCCAGCCCTTTGTTATACTGCCCTGGAAAATTAGAATAATGGACAATGAAAGAAGGAGAAAGCAGAAAAAAGGGAAAAAGAAAGAATCATTGCAGAAAATGAGAATCGTATGAAGAGAGAATCAAGAGAGAGAGAATGAGAAATAGACAGAAGATGACAGAGAGAGAAACAAGAAGGAAAATACAAGATAAACTGGGCAGTAATGGTGTGATGTGAGTGTTATCACATCAGCTCTCATTCTCAGCATGGAATCTATAATGGGAAAATCAACCTCTCTGACTCCTGTGTAATTGGATTTGCCGGGTCTCGTGCTGAATCAGAGCCCAGTGGGTAGCACAAAGCTTGTTAAGATTGGACAAGCATTGCTGGGCTACTGGGTAAAGGAAGAGGCGGGGTCAGGGCAGAGGTAACCTTGACAACTTTTCTGGAGAGTAGAGAGTGAATAATTCAAATGGTTTGAACACTGAACTGAGCATCCATTATGTCCATCTTACTGAAAACATTTCTTACTACCCTAAATTGAGAGAAACATGATCTTTTGCTCAATTTAGGTCATCAGGCCACAGAAAATAGACACCAGTGTGTGTTTGCTGCTGTAGGTTACCAGGTTACAGACATAAACCATTTACTGCTCCACATCACAAGTCCAAATGAGCCTGAGCCTCAGTTTACCTTAAAAGTATCATGCAAGATAATCCATGTAATAAATTTGTGTTAGAAGATGTAATTCATATAATCACATCACATGGTTTTCTTTGGATTCAAACAGCCAGAAAATGCAACCCTGACCAGTTTCCCAAAGTGCTTGTGACTGATTGCTTATTTACACAAATTGAAATAAATTATGATTTGTTTTTAAGCTGAAAACAACAGAACCATGTATACCATACTCTACGTACATCTCTACTTCATTTCATTTAAACCACAATCCAAATCAGAAACCAACAGACATCCTAGACCTAGACAATGCAAACTATTTTAGGGTAATTGTGCAGAACTGAGTTCTTAATCACTGCTCTGATCAACCTTTCCTTCTGAGCCATATATCATTTGCTTAGCATCGGTCTAACTGCCTTTTACAGTGACACAGAGCATTGGCAGATCACAGCAGTAGCACCTTATGAAATAATGGTGTTGACCTGGCACCGTTTTGCTGAGTAACAGTGATCATCAGCATGTAATGAACCAATCTAATCAAAGATCAGTAACCAGACCTAGACTATTTCAAAAGGGAGAGTTGGGGAGTTGGGACGTAATGTTAGCCAACCAGAGAGAGAATGAGAAGAGGGCAATAGTAGCCAAGATGCATGGTTGAGCTGGTCTCCATTGGATCTTGTTTCTGCATCTTTATGTTACACTCAAGAGAGCAGTATATACCCAGGTAAGCACTGAATAAGATCTCCTTGTCCCTCCACCCCCCACAGCATGAATGATTAACCACCTGGCCCACAGTGCCCTGAGTCTGGGTCAGGATGGTGTGGAAGCTCTCTTCCACTCCAGGCCTCCACACGGCAGGATCATCCCTTGTAGTGCCATGAATGAATGAGCAACCATGACTATGGCGACACAGGGAAGAAGGCAATAAATTATTTTCTTCTTTTTTTTTTAAATAAAATGTGGAATTTTGCCAACTAGCTATCATATTCCATCATTTACAGGTACAGAGATTGTCTCTGTGGATGCTGACATGGGAGGACGGCATAGTCTATAACCTTTCAAGGCAACGTTTTTTTTTTCTACTTGAGTCTATATCCTGAGGACTGACACAGCATTCAACATGCAGGTATGATTCAGATTTTAATTAATTTGCAAGTTGGAAACTATTATGTGTTGTCTAGGTGAACACATACATCATTTTGTTTGGTATATCACAATGCTCTGCTGTAAAAGTGTTGCACAGTGACACAAATATCAATGTATACCTTGTTGGAGAGATGATTGAGTGGGGATTTCTGTGGGTGGCATTGTATCCCAGTCAGTAGAACCTAGTGTGCTTATGATTGAGTTGGAAGCCAGGATGTAAAATTATGTTAGGGCCAATAAGTGATATTGCCAACATGGGGTCAAAGTGTAAGACATAACCCTAGAGATAAACTTTCCTCTTACGGGCTTAGGCTGCTGCTGTGGAGTTGAGTGTCAGCTCACTTCCATGTGTGTCTCCTGCAGCTTCCCCTCCCTTCCTCTTACCCTGCTGTCTTCCTCTCGCACAGAGATGAGGTCACCCAGCCTCAAGCAACACTGACACTCTAGACCACGATGAGGGACCATCTCTTAATTAAAATACAATCGGTTGAGCTCTGAGCTAACAAAGGCAATTCACCCGATCTGACAATGGATTATTTGGGTACATTGCGTAATCATGTCTGCTGTCCATGTGATTTGACTTTTTTAAGTGTTCACTAACACTATAGAATACAACCTCCTTGGATTTCCTCTTTTAGATAAAGCCTATAGTTTGAGATGTATAATTGGAAAGTTTTTTTTTTAGAGTCAGCTATGTTGTCATTGCTTGTCCCACTATCTATGGCATGCAGTGTATAGTTTCTCTGCCAGTGACAGTCATTGCATGTTTCACATAGCTTTGCAAAAACTACCTGCTGTAAACTCATGTGAAGGGAAAGAAAACAGCATTAACTATATCAAAACCAAAAACATTAGTATTACTTGTAATACTGTATGGCAGATCACTAGTCACACTGTCCCTGCATATTGTCTGCTTGCACTGCCTCAAGAGAAGTTTGTTCCCATGAAGAAAGGGGGTGTCACAGATACCCCAAACCATCACCACTACCATCACATTGCTAGATTGATTCTGACGTCTCAAATAGGGTCCCTTCAATGATATTGTTCACCTGTCTCATTGGCTTAAAGCGGGGTGGGGCTATGGGAAGGGGGTCGGGTGAGGGTTATTGGTGGGGACACGGGGTGAGGGGCATTGTTAGGGAGAGGGGTGAGAGCATTGGGGGTAGGAGGCTGACAGGTGGGAAAAAAACTCTCATCCGACCAACCTCCCCTGTCCTTCCATGGGGCCCTGTGTGAGCAAAGTAATGAAGTCCAAATTACAGCACAGGATTGCTTAGAACAAGCCCCTATTGTTCACCCTCAGGGCACTCTAAATGAGTGTCACAGCAAGCAGCGGGGCACAGACCGTTACTGCACTATTTAGTCTGTCCCGTTGTCTCAAGACGGCCCTGTTTCAGAGGTTCTCAGATCAGACAAATACTGCCCCCCCTTCCACCCCTCCTTTGCCCTCACCCTTCCTCTGTACAACCAACCAGCGCCTCCTCCTCACCCCAAAATAGGCCAAATCTCCTCTATTGTATTTCGACTGCCCAGTGTGAAATTCACTGTGACGTTAAATGTTTTCTAATGAATAATTACTGAATGGATATGCAGGGGGAATATGTGTAATGGATTGTAGACTGCATTTTAAAAACGTCTTTTTTGTCTCTGCTCCGTGGTATTTACAGGACAAAAACACTTGGCCTTTCTCAGAAGAAATGAGGGCTATGGGGAGGGAGGGGGCTAAGGAGGGGTGGGGTGCTAAGGGCTTTGTGTCAATTAGATCCAATGGATTATCTTTTTTAATGTTTTTACAGAGAGTTGAGAATCAAAGGACTTCTGCTTCCAAAAGGGGGGAAGAGAGAGAGAGAGAGAGAGAGAGAGGGGACACAAAACCAACAAAAGCAGTGAAAACCTTTGGTCCAAGTGTTCATGTTAAGAATGCAAAGGAGACTGGTGGAATTTTTCCCACTATATATGCCTCTTAAATGTGCCGCTGTTTTCTCCCGCTATTCCAACAGTGTGTTGTGTTGGTCAGTGTGTCAAAATTGAATTGAATTGTGTCAGCTATGAACTGTGGGCTGCTGGCCAACATCCCCATGTGCTCTGTAGCGATCATTAGCTTCTGTCTGCTCGTCTGCACAATCACAGGCTTTGCCTCAAAGCCACATAAGACCTCTAGACCCCTTATTCAATAGACATAACAGGGACCATGTTTGCGCTTTTTCTGCTGCTTTCTCAACCGAGTTCTCCCCTATGGTGCCACCTATTCACTCATCCAGACCCATTTATCAAAATACATGTCTGAGAATTTTGAATATCATTGTTAATTTATGAAGCAAATGAAAATCAGAATTTTGAAGGAAGGAATGAGGAATTCAATTATATTCATCAACCTAAATGGTTGAAAATCTGTAATCCAGAAAAAAGATATAGGAATATATAAATGATTCTGTAATTCAGCATAGAGCCTTTTAACGAGTTGGACCCCAGCATGCCTATCCTGGCGGAACATTCCAAAAATATCAGATCTACAAGCGCACAACATCTGCGTTGTGAGCTTGTAAATCGGTTATTTTGTGTAGAAAAAAGGTCTGTTTTGACTAAGAATAGAGTTAAAGGGTAAATTACTGGTTACTTTGGTAGTTTTTAGGCCTTGTAGTTACCTTTTTTAATATATTTTATATTGTATTAATAGTACACAGTGTAGATAGACAGGAAACAGAGAGAGAGAGATGGTGAGTGACATGCAGCAAAGGTTGTTGGGATCGGGATTCAAACCCACGACACACTGTCAGGCTGCATATGGTACGCGCTGGCCCTGGGCCGGGGACCACTAGGCCAGCAGGCACCCATGTAGTTACCTTTTTAACACTGTTGTGTTATTTGCTGCCAAGGGTCAGCTGGATATGGAAGGGGCCCTCATTGCCAGGGACCGAGTGGGCCTCCAAGACTTTGTCCTCCTAGATGAGACTACAGAGACGTCCTTCTTCAACAACCTTAAGAAACGCTTCAATGGAGACCTCATCTATGTGCGTCTGGGAAATGATCAATCAATTTGAAAATCACTATTTTTGGCATTGAACAATGCAGTACAGTAGCCTACATATGTTCAACCACTATTACAAACTCTCTTTTACTGTATTGATAGACCTATATTGGAACTCTGCTGGTGTCTGTAAACCCCTACAAAGAGCTGGATATCTACACTACGAAACAGATGGATCTCTACATGGGTGTGAACTTTTTTGAGCTTCCACCACATATGTGAGTGTGTATAGTGCATGTTAGATGCAGTATGTAGGCCTACTGTATACTGCATATTTCTGTGTGCATCATCATAATATAATAACTCGCTGTGTTCGCTAGGCTGTCCTGTGAATCACTTAGTTTGATTTGTTTTGTTTTGCAACAGCTACGCCCTCGCAGACACCGCCTACCACACCATGCTCACAGAGTTCAATAATCACTTCATCCTCATCTCGGGTGAGAGTGGGGCAGGGAAGACAGAGGCCTCAAAGAAGATTCTACAATACTATGCCGTCAGCTGTCCCAGTACCACTCTGCTTGATACAGTCAGGGACAGAATGCTAATGTCCAACCCTGTCTTAGAGGTCTGATTGTTGGCTTTACTTCTCATTCATTTAAGGACTAGACAGCATGCCATACTGTATACACTATACAGTACTTACCACTATGCCTCATGTATACATACTTCTCCCTTCAGGCTTTTGGCAACGCCAAAACACTGAAGAATGACAACTCAAGTCGGTTTGGGAAGTATATGGACATTCAGTTTGACGGACAGGTAAGGGTCAATAGTAGTTTGTAGTCCTATTGCCTAGTTGTAGTTTTTCCACATTAAGGCTAATTTATTGAAGATAAATGAAGATTTTGAGTTATGCTGCTACTCACAGGGGGATGCGGTAGGAGGTCATATCCTGAACTACCTGCTGGAGAAGTCCAGGGTGGTGCATCAGAATCATGGAGAAAGGAACTTCCACATATTCTACCAGCTGGTGGAAGGAGGAACGGATGACTTACTTCAACAGCTGGGCCTGGAGAGAGACTGCCAGCATTACTACTACCTGACACAAGTAGGTAGCAGATTACTATGAACACCTGCAAAACCTGTCCGTCAGTCAGGTCACGCCTCCATATTTGGTTGTGAGTCCATTACGCCTCGTGACACGTCACACCACCATATACAGTATGGCCGTCAGTCCATCACGCCTCGTGACACGCTCCATATGGCCGTCTCCATATATGAAGATCACGACACTGACCTCATCAAACCCTGGATAGCCATAGAGAAGACTGGATCATCACCTAGATCTGCATATGTCACTTTTAGATGCACGGTCAGGTACATACATACACAAAAACATGATCATAAAACATGGTAAAATCAATGAGCAATAAACACAGGGCAATCAATCAAAAGTGCATAGTGCAGTCAGTGTACTCAAAAGTGCCTAGTGCAGAGTAGGGAAGGTTATTGCACAATGCACATTCATAGTCACTTTGCAATCCTGACAGTCTGTGGGAAAAAACCTCAGCCTGCTTGTGCATGCTGGGAGGATCTTGTACCTCTTCACCCTTTTTGACGTATTGGGTGAAAAAAGTATTTTGTGGGCATGGGTGGGATCTTCAATTATCCTCAGGTTTTTTTTTAAGGCAGCGCTGGGTGTAGAGGTCCTCCACACTGGGCAGCGCACACCCAGTGATCTTCTCTGCAGTGCGGATGACCCTCCTCATTGCCTTGCGGTTCCTGTCCGTACAACTGCCATACCAGGATGTGAAGCTGCTCTGAACGGCTCTCTATGTGCCTCTGTAGAAGTCCCTGATGGTGTTGGGTCTGCAGGCCGAATTGCTTCAGGCGCCTGAGTCCATACAGGCGTTGTTGGGCCTTTTTTTACCACTACATGGCAGTCCCAGGTCAGGTCCTTCTCGATGTTCACCCCCAGGTATTTGAAGGTGTCCACCCTCTCCACCACTGAGCCATTGATGGTTGTAGCTCGTCCTTCTTCTTCCTGTAGTCCACAACAATCTCCTTGGTCTTTTTAACATTCAAGGAGTCCATACACCACTACTCCCACCACTGCCGTGTTGTCTGCAAACTTCACAATATGGTTTGATTCCTGTGTCGCAAAGCAGTCGTAGGTGTACAGGGAGTACAGGAGAGGGCAGAGGACATAGACCTGTGGTGCCCCAATGCTGAGAGGGTGGGGGGAAGCATGCACAGTATGAGTCCTTTAACCAGGCCCTCGAAGTGCTTGCTGACTATGGGAGTGAGAGCTTTGGTGGTGATGGTGCTGGTTTTAAAGCTGGTGGGGACGGGAAAGAGACTGGTTGAAAAATGAAAATGTCTCCGCTAGTTGGTAGGCACAAGCCTTCCATGTCCCGGGATACCATCTGGACCCGCCGCCTCTCGGGTTGATCCGCTTGAACAAGCGATATACATCAGCCCGTGTGATGGAGAGTGGGCGGTTCTGATCGGCACCAGAGATGGAGTGGGGGCATCAAAACAGTCCTGCAAGATCGCCTCTGATTGGTCAGACCAGCGGCGAACAGTCCTGTGAACCGGGGGCTCTCTTCAGTCTCTGCCTATAGGCAGGGAGCAAGAGCCCCATCTAAAAATATGTTGTTCCATCCCAGAAGCAAAGATTTGAGTTAAAAATGTTCGCTCTGAAAGAATATATTCAAGGATTTGGGCCACATTTTCACGATTTTTCAAAAATAGCAGATCTACAAGCTCATAGTGCGGCACCGAGTGCCACGCTATGAGCTTGTAGATCTGCTATTTTCCCAATAGCTAAAGTATAACATAATGCTTAAAACACCAAAAGGCGTTCCCACCCTGAATGGGTTAACACTGCTATGGACTCTGTTTCTGTGTTTCTGACAGGGGGAGTGTGCCACTGTGGCTTCCATCAATGACAAAAATGACTGGAAGACAGTCAAAAATGCACTGCAGGTCATTGACTTTGATGAGAGTAACATTAATGTAAGTTGAATACTAGCCGATGCTGTTGTGTGCTTTCAATATCTTTATGAAGGGGATTACTAATATTTATTTCTGTGCAGCAACTCTTTGGCGTCGCTGCAAGTGTTCTCCACTTAGGGAATGTTCAATTTGAGTGTGATAGCAAAGGCTATGCCACCTTGAACAACAATGCAGAGCTGGGTTGGGTCTCAACAGTAAGCCTACAGTATAAAGTCCTGTCATTTCTCAGATATTCAGTCATCATTACAAAATATTGTTCAGTGTTATTTTAAGAACATTTGTGTCATTTATCTCTCTAGCTACTAGGAGTTAATCCACAAATACTCCAAGAGGCACTAACATACAGGAAGATTGAAGCCAAAATAGACCAGGTGACAGTCTCTACAATTTTGCTAAAAGTGGTTCAAACTTCAAGCAGACATTCAGAGTCATTCATCATTTAAAACACATCTGTTGCCTCTTTGAACTGTAAAGGTCTTCAGCCCCTTCACAATAGACCATGCCATCTATGTCAGGGATGCCCTGGCCAAAGCAATTTATGGACGGACCTTCACCTGGCTGGTAAATAGGATCAATGAATCCCTGGAGAATAAGGTTAGGAGAATTAAAGGCTAATATATACTTTGACACACTCCAACCGATTTTTGTGAAGTTTAAATTACTGTAATTTTACTCTAACTGTAAATAGAATGTAATCTATATACGTATTGCCTGCCTCCATATGACCATCAATTGAGTCTTTTGGTGTCATTTTCTGTTAGGACCCCTCAAAGAAAACTGTTATAGGGCTCCTTGACATATATGGCTTTGAGGTTTTCTACGTAAACAGGTAGGTTACGGTTATGTCCACAATGCCATTGCCTCACATTCTGACCTGCACAGCCTTTATCAAGATTCTTCATTTACCCTGTTGGCCAAAATGTATTGCATTCTTCCTGACTTAATGAAGTGATATGCTTAACACTGTAGTGCTTAATACTGGGTGATATCCGTCTCGTGCACTTGAAATGTGTATATATCACCCAGTGTTATGCACTGCATCTGGCAGTCAGGAAGAATTCATAGAACTAGTTTAATCTTTAAATGCTTTTAGTTTAATGCTCACTATTCTGTTCTACTTATGACTAACCTAACCACACTGAAACTGAGATTTGCCCATTTGTCATTACTTGTTTCCATTCAGCTTTGAGCAGTTCTGTATAAATTACTGTAATGAGAAGCTGCAGCAGCTCTTCATCCAGCTGACACTCAAGGCTGAGCAAGAGGAGTATGAGGCTGAGGGTATTGAGGTAAAATTAACAACTGAATAAATGATAATTAGCTATTGGTTGTGTGCCATTTAGATGGCATGTTATGTAGACAGATGCCAGGGAATTTGTAAACCTGGCATCCTATAGTGTGCACAGTTTCAATGTAGTTACAGATTATTGATCTTTTTTATATTATACAGTTTAGACTGATAGGTTGCTTGGCTTACCTATGATCCTAGATTACTATTTATTTAATGACCTCACGTTTTCCTTTTGTAAGTCGCTCTGGATTTATAGTGTCTGCTATATGTCTTAATTGTAAATTGTGCATCATCCTTAACTGCTTCATTCTGTCATTTGCTTTGCTATGCTCCAGTGGGAGCCAGTGCAGTTCTTCAACAACAAGATCATCTGTGACCTTGTTGAAGAGAAGCACATAGGCATCATTTCAATACTGGTGTGTACTGAGTAAATGGAACGATGACTTTCATCCAGTGCAATAGTTCAAATGCTGAATACTAGCTCCATTTGGAACCTCATATGCACACTTTAGCTCCGAGAAGAGGTTTGTGTCAGGATATCCCTGCATGGGTAGAAATGGGGTTGAGCCAGTCCAAAAACAGTGGTGAATTTTCGCAGTATCATTTTCAAAAAGTAAAGGTATCAGAACCGAGCTACAGATGATAAACTTAAGACAGGCATGTACATTTTGAAGACCGGGTTGAAACAAACGCTTAACTCAGGCTTAAATAAAAATGTAGTCCAGTCAACCCCTGTCCGCCCCCTGTCTTCCGTAAGATTGCATTTGGAAAACATGGTACTGGCTGATTTCATAAGCTTTGTAAGCGGTTGTTTCACCCCGTCTAAAAATGTTACGTGCCTGTCCTAAGTTTATCATCTGTAGCTAGCCAGAAATACCTTTGTTTTGGAAACAATACTGCGAAAAGGGTTTTTACGAATGTTTTTGGACGGCTCAACCCCCGTTCTACCGATGCAGGGATATCCTGACACGGAACCTCTTCTCGGAGCTAAAGCGTGTACACGAGGTTCCAAATGGAGCTGACTGAATACATCATTTGTGTGAAAGCAATGATTAAAAACACGCACGCACACACACACACACACAGTTTGAAATTGTTCAGTGTTGGTAATTTTTAGACCTATATACTGTAGGATGAGGAGTGTCTCAGGCCAGGAAGTGCGACAGACCTCACCTTTCTGGAGAGACTGGAGGAGAAGATGGGCAGTCACCCTCACTTTGTCACGTGAGTAGAATATTCTACTTCCAGTAAGACGCCTAAGGTGCACCATCCGCCTCGGTGACGGCAGACTGCTGGGCGAGCGCTGGCGCTTTGGCATGGGGGTCAGATCAACATGGAATTAATTCTGTATTGGCTAAGTGGCCATATAAAGAGCATGCCTTGAGTTTATAGGGTTTGGTGAGGTCAGATCAACTTATGGAATGTCAGAACAGGTCAGCTCCATATATGGAGATCTAAGAGTGATAGCGGGGACATTCTCTTGAGTGTACAGGGTTTGATGAGGGCCGGGCCTTAATTTTCGGGCCTCTTGAGAACTCTAGTTTTCGCCGGCTGCCGGGCGCGGCTGCACTAATAACTTTGGGGCAGGCCCATCCAGAGTTTGAATGGACAAGTATCAGTCAAAAGGGAGACATCAAAGAGGAAGGATGGATGGGGAAGGATCAACATATGGAATGTCAGAACAGGTTCTGACATATCTAAGGGTTTGAGGTCAAATGTAGAGTTGCTGGCCAATATTGATGACATCAGGGATCTCCATATATGGGCTTGCAGCAGCAGGTCACATTTACTATGACATCCCTGATGATGTCACGTGATGACGAGACCTGGGGGCATTATGGGGATATTGAGTGACTGAGAATTCCCATGTATGGGGATATTGAGTGACTGACGGGAAATGTACGATTTCATAGTAATTGCGACCTGTGGTCACAATAAACTATACAATTAAAAAAGGACATGCTCTATCCATCAGAGATCCTTCAGAAAGGTATATTTCGCTGAAAGGCCAAAAAGTTATATTATTATACTAGTTCATACCATATAATTTTTTTAATGTTTGTTAACCTGTGTTGTACATTTGGCCATCTACCAATTACATTAGTTAAATACAATGCCCATCTCAGTACAACCACGTAATTCAAAACTTGAGATCCTCTTAGCTCTCAGGTCCAGATCTGTAATCATTCTGCTGACTGATGGCTTGTCTCACACACAGTGTGCTGACAGTAGGACTCTGTCCTTAATGCTTCTCACTCTTCATCCCTCCATTCTCTATCAACCCCATTGACTGCAGGCACAAGCTGGCTGACAAGATGACACGTAAGACTCTGGAGAGGGGAGACTTCCGTCTCCTGCATTACGCTGGGGAGGTCACCTACTGCGTTGTGGGTAAAAGAAACCTCAATCTCAGGCCCTGTTGCTTGGTCCTTAACCTGCTGTATTTCTAATAGTGTAGATAGCAGGTCTACAAGCTCACAACGTGTCACTGTGAGCTTGTGAGCTTCTGCTGTTTTCACTTGATTTTTTATTATTATTATTTTTAAATGCTTTGATACGTTTTACCTACATTCCCAAAATAGCGATGCCAGGTTCAAAGTGGTTAAACATCAACAAGGCTTTGTTTCACTGACAGATAGCTACTCATGTCCTAAATTATTTCTTTTTTTCAAACCACCGTCTAGGTTTCCTGGACAAAAACAATGATCTGTTGTATAGAAACATAAAAGAAGTAAGTTCTGTCTACTACTGTGAGGAATGGGAGTCGAGAGTGTATTCCTTTCAATTGGTTCCTTAATTATTAAGCATCTTGTAGACTTAGTGTAAATAATACAGGAGGGGAATGCATTAAGTATCAACTTAATATAATTTGTTTGTACCGTTTGTGTGTGACAGGGAGAGTGTGTGTGTGTGTGTGTGTGTGTGTGTGTGTGTGTGTGTGATTGTGTGTGAGTGTGTGTGTGTGTGTGTGTGTGTGTGTGTGTGTGTGTGTGTGTGTGTGTGTGATTGTGTGAGTGTGTGTGTGTGTGTGTGTGTGTGTGTGTGTGTGTGTGTGTGTGTGTGTGTGTGTGTGTGTGTGTGTGTGTGTGTGTGTGCATGCATGCATTAATTTGTGTCTTGCCAGTATTGTCCGAGTTCCTGCATGTTATATGTCTGATAACCTCTGTGTGTGTCAACCCACCTTTCTGTAGCTATTGTGTCAATCTAAGAATGGCATAGTGAGAGAATGCTTCTCTACCATGGATACAGAGAGCAGGAGAAGACCAGAAACAGTGAGCACTCATGCAGCAACTACATCCTCATAATCACTGATAGTGTGATAAGACTGCAATAATGCCACACAGAATTCTGAACCATACACTGTAAAAGCCGAGTGTACAAATGTAACTAAATGGGTCAATTTGGTTACGTTTGTAATATACTCTCAGAGTTACACATGGATAAATTAACACTTAACACTTTTACTGTGTATATTATAACTTTGACAGGCATCACATTTTTCTTTGTCAATATTTACGGTCCTTTTTTTACCGTGAAAAAAAGAGGAAGTAGCCTACAGTCTCTCCCTGTCACAGTCAGTCTTGTGTAAACTGTATTTGACAGATACTTTTAGGGATTTTAACCCCCAGTCTGTGTTTGCAGGTGGCGACCCAGTTTAAGAGCAGTCTGCTGAAGCTGACAGAGATCCTGATGGCTAAGGAGGCCTGGTACGTTCGCTGTCTAAAGTCCAACGAGACCAAGCAGCCAGGTACTGCACCATGGGAGCTGGAATGTTAAACCATATACAGTACGTAGCTACAGGTTGGAGGCCCTTTAAACTGATATGTTTCTATATCACTTTCTGTTTCTGTTTATCTCACTCTCACACACACACACACACACACACACACACACACACACACACACACACACACACACACACACACACACACACACACACACACACACACACACACACACACACACAGGACGGTTAGATGAGACACTAATTAGGCACCAAGTGAAGTATCTGGGACTGATGGAGCATCTCCGAGTCAGGCGTGCTGGCTTCGCTTATCGACGCAAATATGAGACCTTCTTAAAGAGGTATGTGAAACTTTAGTGCAAATGTGATGTGGACATGATGTTCTTGTCCAGTTGATTTAGTCAGGCATTGATTTGTGGGGGGTTCTGTCGGGACCCACAGGTACAAACCGCTCTGTCCCGCCACATGGCCACATTGGAGAGGACTACCAGCTGACGGAGTGGAGGTCCTGGTTCAGCATCTGGGCTACTTGGACACTGAGTACAAAATGGGACGGTGAGAGAAGCTCCTCCAAACTACAGTATGAACGTCTATGCAAATACATATTCAAATGCATGTGATAGTAACCATCCTCTTTTTGCTTTTGATATAGGACCAAAATATTTATTCGTCATGCTAGGACACTTTTTGCCACAGAGGATGCTTTTGAAAGATGTAAACATGAGCTGGGTGAGTGCAAATCAACTGCAAAAATCTTTCAGTTTATTATATTTACTGTGATTGTAATACCAGACCCTGAAATTGCAGCGACACGGCTCCAGGCCAAGTATAAAGGATACAAGGCAAAAGGGGAATTCCGAAAACAGAAAGAAGCTGGTAAATGACTAAATGCTACGCATAGATTCTACCACTATATGGCAAATTATTCTGTGTATCTTGTGTCTTTTTAGTACAGTACAAATTACATGTATTCTATAATATTCACTATTCCTTAGCCACTAAGATTGAGAATTGTTGGAGAGGAGCACAGGCTAGGAAGGAGAGAGAAAAGAGAGCCTGGGCTGTCAAAGTCATCAAGCAGTAAGTGCACTGAAAAGATTGTTAATTTAATCTAAAAACCCATAAGGTCATTTGAGATCAGAGATCTCTTTTTCAAACATTGTGAGAGGAGGACAGGTTCGATATTGATATTGCACAGGTTTTCAATCATTAATACACTTTAACTATCACTTCAGATTTATCAAAGGATACATGACCAGAGGACAAGCAAAACCCGAAGACAACTCTGAATATCTGGCCTTTGTGAGACAGAATTATCTGAACAGACTGAAACAAAAACTGCCAAAAACTGTTCTTGATAAAACCTCCTGGGAATCCCCTCCGCCTGTTTTAACAGAGGTACAGATATTGATATGAGATTAATTTCAGTTCACTTGTAATAACAAATTGACACTTTATTTTTCATTGTGTTGTTAACTTTGGATTATTTCTTATTTCCTCACCTAGTCTTCAGCATTGCTGCGTGCTCTCCACTCTCGCACCATGGTGAGGAAGTATGTGAGAGGAATTACACCTCAGAGAAAAGCACAGGTAATACTGTAGCCTAATCTGTAGAATCACTGTTAGTAATTATTATAGAAAACCGTGGTGGAAAGTAAGTATAAGTACAATTACTCAAGTACTGACTTTACTTAAAATTTACTTTACATGAGTATTTCCATTCTTTGATACATTTCTACTCCACTACATCTCACAGGCAACTTAGTATTGTATTTTTACTTCACTACAATTACGACAGCTTTAGTGCTTTGTGTTTTGTATTTTTAATCCAGGCTTTCGAGGCACCCCCACGCTGGAGCCCTAGTAACGTGTGTGCCACTTTTCCCCCCAGTCCGAGTTACTTTGGCTATTCAAAAAATTAGCCTATCTACAACCTTACAATGTGTCATGCAACTTGTTTGAGCTTGTAGTTTTTACTCAGGTCAACATTTTTTACAGTATTTATGATATTGCTATACTTTTACTATTACTTACTACTTTTAAGTAAAGCTCAGTACTTCCACCACTGATAGAATATAAACACATTTTTGTTCTATTGCAAGGATCATTACAACATTTTGAGATGTGATTTCCTTTATATTTCATAATTATATTACTTCATCATCATCATTTCAGCTTCAACTGAAGAGCATTACAAGTACCGTCTTCAAGGGTAACAAGGAGAGCTATCCAGCAAGTGTTGCTCAGCCATTTGTGGACACTAGAATCAGTACGTGCTGCATTTTTATCCAATATCCACGCATGCACGCGCGCGAACACACACGCAATTATTTTGTGTTTTCTATTTCATTTTATTGCATTCCATATTTTTAGGTGAACAAGATATAGACCCAAGAGTCCTACAGATGATTCGGAATGAGCGTATCAAGGTAGATCAGAGATTCACATTTTACCTTTGATTGTTTAGAATAGATTAACCCAGTGTTTCTCAAAGTGAGGTACAAATGGACACAAATGCACCCTCAGAGTTATGGGGGTCCTTGAAATGAAAAGGTTTTAGAACCACTTCTGCTATTGATGGGTTAATTACATCAGGGGTTTTCAACCCTTTTCATACCAAGGCCCATTAGTCTATCGGCATTTGAGCCTTTGATGAGAGTCCATGCTGTATTGATGTAGTATCATAGGAGAGATAACAGGCAAACGTTCAAACGATCTAAATAAAAAATGAAAAACCTTCTCTCTAAATGTGGCGACTTCTTGTAAATTAAGTAATACAGATAATTTAACTCTTGAGAGCGTAGAATGAAACCAAATGGACCCAGGTGGGTCCATTTGGTTTCCAACTCTCCATTTAGGACCGGGGACCACCAATGGGTTACATGGATAATGCAAGGACCGAAATTAACATTGCATCAAATACAACTGCGTGCTTTGAACTGTGTGTTTCTGCAGTACAGTGTCCCAGTGATAAAGTATGACAGGAATGGATTCAAACCACGCCCGCGACAGCTCATCCTCACTCAGACAGCTGCTTACGTGATAGATGATGCCAAGGTCAAACAGAGAATCCTGTACACCTCTCTCAAAGGTTAATCAAATATCAAGGTCGTTTATCATACAGTAAAATCCCTGTGTTAACTTAAAAGGCATATTTCACTTAAAAATAAAATAAACATTTTTTTTTCATTGTTTTTAATGTTTATTTTTTTTAAAGTAAAATATCCCTTTAACTCAGAAGATTGTACAAATGGAATCAAATGGACCTGTAAAAGTAAATTTGGTTACGGGTCCATTTGTTTCCATTTGTACACTCCTCTGAGTTAGATGACGGATTTTACTGCGCAGTTGTATCAAGCATTTTTTATGTTGTGCTGAAACATGTGTTTTTCACTCAATTCAGGGGTTTCAGTGAGCAACCTGAGTGATGACATCATTGTATTCCACATAACATGTGAAGACCCTAAACAGAAGGTATCTACTATAACACACTGTATAGTTTCAGGGTGGCATTGACATTTTAATAATGAGAAAAGAAAAGTCTAGTTTAAGTGAATATTTTGGTAAAGAGAAATAATATACCTACTTTTACATATGATGTTACTCACAGTAATGTTACAGTACCATTCTAAGATGCTGCACAAAGTGCCAAAGCCAGCATGAAATTGCAAATGTTTTCCTTCAGTTGAAATACATATTTGAGCCAAATGTGTTCTCGACATAAGAACATTTTCTACAACAAAACATTAATAACTATGGAATATTTCAAACAATTGTATTTGTCTTTGTTTCAGGGGGACCTTGTAATGCAGTGTGACCACCTGTTTGAGTTTCTGACCAAACTCAGTGTAATTGCTAACAAACAGAATGCCATCAAAGTGGTTCAGGGCAGGTGAGTCTATACATGGATGTCAGATAATCAGATTCAACCACATTAACCACTGTTGTTCACACCGCTACTCCGGTCACGTCCAAGCAAGCACCACAGATGTAACCAAAGCTATACAACTCTTAAACCATGCACCATATGTGCATAATTAGCTGTCATTACATCTGCTGCTATTTTCACTGCCCCATCCCACTACTGTTTTAACCATGCATACTGTATATTATGCACCATACTGTATATTCACACTGCTATGCTTATATCTGATCTCCTTATCTGTTGTTTTCTTTCTCTATCTTTCCACCTTTCTTGAAACTGCAATGATAGAGCTTGTACGACAAATACTTTCACCCACTTCTTTCTACACCTGCAAACCTTCTGACAATAACATTGAGTTGATTAATCCTGGTGTCACAATCTTTCAAAAACGCTAAATCTGTTTCTTTTGACTCTTAACTTGTGAAAATACTTGAGCCGATTTACAAGCTCACAACGTTGCGATGCAATGCGTTGTGATGAGCTTCCTGATTAGCTACAGAAAAGTATATACTAGTGGCCAAGTACACTGACTTGAAATGTGTTTTTTTGCATTAATTCTCAGCATCAAGATTGAAATTCAGGCAGGGAAAGAGTGTGCTGTGGACTTCAGCACTGGCCAGGAACCCATGGCATACAAGGCCAAGAACGGGCACCTGATGGTGGTGAGTAATATTCTGTTAATGCTGGCTTTGTGTCCTGGGTGATATATGGTTTATGGAGTTACATTGTGCTTCAATTTAACATTTTTGTGATGAAATGCAAAAGAATAAATAAATTTGTCTTTGTTGCTACAGGTGTCCACTCGGACCAGGGTGCGGTGACCCATGCAGGGTTGAAACCCAGACACATAAGAAGCCCTGCATATTTCATCAGGGCTGGGGAGACCCCTACGGGGCATAGTCATGCTCACAGGATTCACAGCTGACCAGAAACGTCAGCAACACTCAAGACCCTGAATGAGCCTTTTATTTATTCCTCAGTAATACCAGGATACCTCACAATAATCTGATTGGGCAATAAGTCCCAAACATCTATCATACGTTTCTATTAGAAGGCAGTGGTGGAAGAAGTACTCCGATATTTTTACTTAAGATTAGCTATACCACAATGTAGAAATGATGTAAGGCCTGTAATTAAAAGAAAGTTACTCGAGCAAAAGTACAAATATTGGCATCAATTACAGCATAAAAATAAAAGTACTAATACGTTTCAAAAAGAGCAGATCTACAAGGCTATTTTCAAATACAATTTTGACTTTTCAAATAGCCAAAATATAAACTAGGGCTTAACTGTAAGCCATAAAGTATAAAAAACGGAAATACTCAAGTAAAGTAAAAGTGCCTCAAAATTGTACATCAAGCACAGTACATGTACTTTCCACCAACTAAATGTTCAGATTCAGCTAGTTAGAAAAGAAGAAACAGCTAGTTAGAAAAGAAGGATACACTTCATGCCAGGTCTGGTGCTATTTGCTTCAGGTAAAAGCAAAACATTGCATTACTACTCTTTGAAAGCACATCTGTATGGAAGTACTGGGTCACTGGGTGGTATTCTTACACAATAACATCCCCAGCATGAGTTTTAACTTATTTAACTTTGAGTGTCAAATGTCCATTTGGTTACATTCCTACACTCCAGATTAGAAACGGATACATTACAGTGGGGATTTTACTGTGCATGTTAAGAATCACAAAGCATTTCAAGAATTTGAATTTGCTAGATTTACTGCAGAACAATGAAGCCATATGTATCATAATTTTGTATGTTTACTTATGAATGGGTATTTGCAAATTAAAACAAGCAAAAATATATTTGTAGAAATTTATTTGATTATGTATAAATATATTGTAAAACATACATATGTTCACATCTGTACAGTAGACCTACAAGTATTGTGACTGTTAAAAGAGACATAATTCAAACCTATTGTGTGCAAACGGGACATTCTTTGATGAATGCTATGGTGACGGACAGGTCTAATTTCCCTGTTAAAAGCTTGTACAAGACAGGGATCCCCTCCCTACTAGGTCTCTAGTTTCAGCCATTCATTTCAACATCAGCATCCATCACTCAGTCCACCCGGTACACTTAACACCTCAGGTCACAGCTCAAGTTCTGTCCTTTTAAAATGATCACTTTAGTGGAATGAAAGGACACTGGCTTAACAGGAAATCTGATCAAAGGGAAGGAATGGTATGGTGCAGTTAGTTTTCTGAAATGTTGCATCCACCCATGATATCTTAACTGTATCAAATGTTGCATCCACCCATGATATCTTAACTGTATCAAAAGTATCGCATAGATGTAGCCGTGTGATGAAGTGTAAACTAAAGACTTCTGAGCTTCTGCATATCAACAGTGAGCAAAGTACATTGATAGAAAGTTGTGACTAACATACATATAATAAAACAAAGTCTATCAGAGAACATAACAGACACATACCAGCTGACAAGCAGCAACACCCTCAAAAAGGAAGAAAAAACACTTTACCACTTCAAACTAAGGTACTGTATGACCCATCTCCACTCAGCATTAGACCCCAGAAAAATGCTGATCAAGATGAGAGTGGTAGTGAAAGAGAGAGGTGCTGGGTTTCGTAAGGCACAAGCATGCTCCAAAAAATGTCCAGGGTCAGAGACACAGGGCTGACAGGTCGGGCAACTCATGGTGGGAGAAGGAAGGTCACTGGTGGTGGTGTGTGCGGTCGTCAGGTCGTTTTATATGAATCCTACGGACTCTCTCGATGCGCTCCCGCTCCTCATCCTCATCCAGGTGGTGGGAGCGTCCTGCAGCGCCTCCTGTGGCCTCAAGTAGGGCATTGTCTGGGCCCTTCCCACCTTGAGACTCATAAAGGAGGATGTTGAGTGTCTCCTCATAGATTCGTGCCTCAGGGAACTCCACCTAGAGCAAGGTATGAAGCGAGAAATTAAGAACTGAATATTTACCTGGAATTTATATAAAAGAGAACGAGAGTTTTTTTTACCTTGGTCTGCTTTTTCTCTGTGGCGTAAACAATGGAGGTGCAACATACTTCAGCAATCTTGCGACCCTGTCCATAAAATGACCAGCAGCAGATCTCATCTCCAATCACATCTTTGATGAACAGTACACGGCCGTTAAACCGCAGTGACAGCTTGTCAAACAGCTCAATGTTCTTTAGCATGTTGTCATCGGAATTGCTGCAAAAGAGAGGGAAATATTTACAAGACAGTCACAGTAAAGATAAAGTGCAATGTTTATAGTTACTCAGTTACATGATAAGAAACAACTACAACAAACAAAAGTCTCACCTGGTGTATGAATATTTGTTGTTGCTTCTGTTATACAGGAGTTTGACAGTAGGCTGTGAAAAATAATTAAAGCGTTTGTGTGGAGTGGACACTGCCATGGTAATTATACTACACTAATATTTGTCATGAAAAACAGATAAACAAATCCTGCTTGGTCTGGTTTGATGTTTGAAACACTGGATGAGTCTGTGTCTCATAGTAATATTGGTTAGTTCTAACATTTATTAGATCATAGATGGGGTAGCCTTTATGTTTTATCACAAACATCTGGATTTGCCAGCCTTCCTATTACCACATGAGGCTTATTGTTATAATATTGACCTTTATTTTTTTTATAAATAATAATATCTATAGTAATTCTCAGTTTTTTC
The DNA here is from genome assembly GCF_951216825.1 of Electrona antarctica. Lineage (NCBI taxonomy): Eukaryota > Metazoa > Chordata > Actinopteri > Myctophiformes > Myctophidae > Electrona > Electrona antarctica. Next base: position 32,991,299 of record NC_136793.1, on the reverse strand, counting down.
CCCCCTCCCTTTCCCTTTTTTATGAATGACAAAAATGATCTCTGTAGTGTATATACACATATCCCTTAGATTTATCACATTTATTTCCTATGTGTTTTGCTTGTGTCCTATGAGTTCACTGTCTTTGCTAGTACTACTCTATGTTGAGTGTGTGTTTGCATGGTGTGTGGGTAAGTAAGGGATCATCAACCCTAACAGTAAGTAAAAAGGCTTTACCTTATTAGAAGTTGCAATTAACCTCTGTTCTTCTTTAGATGATGTCACCAAAGGCACTTTGCAAAACGGCTCATAAGTGTCTTTGTTCTAAGAGGAGGAATCCCATGATTAATTCTAATAATTTCCTAAATGCATCACTGCACAACACACAATCACAAAACAATGACTGCATTGTATTGTATATTCCAGTGCAATGTACAGGCAGACTAATGTTGCCACCTGGTGGAAGATAATGGAACATATGCTTAACCACTTAAACCTATATGCTTAGTAAAACAAGTTACACTGTTACAACTACATGCATGGACCATTTGTTTTCGGTCTACACCAAATATCTTTGCCAAAAATAGCCTATCTACAAGCTCACGTGTTGCAATGAGATACGCTGTGAGGTTGTAGATCTTCTATTTTTGGTTAATGTTCCCCCCATAATATGGATGCTGGGGTTCAAGTGGTTAAAGGTTAAAGCAAAAGACCTCTATTGTGCTCTCTCACAGCCCAGGGGTTGTACCTGTAAGGCAGCTGTACATTCATCAGCCAGGCCTTGGACCAAATAATACTTGGCTTCGGCTAGCAGCTCCTCTGTTTCCCTTCTGCTGTCTGGAAGTGGCACAGCCCCATCTCTAAGGTAGTTCAGGATAGTGCCAAAGTGTTTCCCACATCGATCAATCAAGATCCATCCTGTGGATGAGAACAAGTGACCGACAGGTCAATGATTTTGAGTTAGTAGTAGCACATGCCTAATAATCACCCTATCCATTCTAGTTTGAAGTTTGAACATAAAAAAGAAAGCCACCAGAACGTACCTTCACTGTCTGTTAGTACCTCCATCCTTCCACTGAACATGGCCTTGAGCATGGTGTCCTGTTTGGTCAGCGTCTGCATTGTGGTGTAGTAGAGCGCCCCACCCACATTCAACTTCACATACTTGGAACTGGGACTGGAACCCTTGAAGGAAGTGGTCCGGGTTGTAGCTGCCGGCACCGCCGAGCTCACAACACTCTCTCCTGACATCTCTTCCTGTGATGAGAGGGGGGGATAACCAGAGGCGGAAGGGTGCCGTGTCATTAGTCCGACGGCTTATTGTTCTAACAGCGTGTTGGTGCGACTCGCGCATTACTAAACCCTGTCCCTAACCGCAGGCGGAAGCCACGTAGTCAGAGAGTGGGCACCTGAGAAGTCCGGGCAACTCAATGTAATATTTTTCCACACAACATGTAAAAAGAAAAAAAAAACATGCTTGCACAGTTGATATTTAGCCTAATATTTCAACAATTGCTAGTGTCTAGCAAGTCATTTGGCATAAACAATAAGTTGAAATCATGTATACTCTACACCAGTCAGTCTACACAAGTAAGACGCGCAAACGCGGGAAGCGAACGCAGCTCGTAAATTGCAATAACAATTAGAATAAATTACTTACTTTAAGGTTTTTTTTAAGTTAAGTTTTTTTAAATTAAATGTTTTTTGAAGTTATTTTTTTAGTGTGTGTATGTGTGCGTGCTTCTTTTTTAGGTTTTTTTTTTAAGTTAAGTTTTTTGTTAAGTTTTTCCTTTTTAAGTTTTTCCTTTTTAAGTTTTTTTTTTTAAGTTAATTTTTTTGTGTGTGTGCGTTTTTCCTTTAAGTTTTTTTTTTAAGTTAAGTTTTTTTTTAAGTTAATTTTTTTGTGTGTGCGTTTTTCCTTTTTACGTTTTTTGTTCAAGTTAAGTTTTTTTTAAGTTAAGTTTTTTTTTAAGTTAAGTTTTTTGTGTGTGTGCGTTTTTCCTTTTTAAGTATTTTTTTTAAGTTAAGTTTTTTTTTAAGTTAAGTTTTGTGTGTGTGCGTTTTTCCTTTTTAAGTATTTTTTTTAAGTTAAGTTTTTTTTTAAGTTAAGTTTTTTTTTAAGTTAATTTTTTTGTGTGTGTGTGTGCGTGCATGTGTGTGTGTGTTTTTGTGTGTGATACAGCTGCGCCCTCTGGTGGTGGGCGGGTGGTGTTACAGCGTGACACACACACACAGACACACAGACGTGATCTGCTGGGTCTCATCTGCTGGGTCTCATAGTAAATGCTCACTGCGTTCGCAATTATTTCAGACTGTTTCAAAAGCATACTATTATTCTCAACTTTATCACATTTTGGGGAAAAATTCACATTGAGGTGCCCAGACTTCTCAGGTGACCTGCCCACTCAATTCAATGGGCTTTATTGGCATGAGACACATGTTTACATTGCCAAAGCAAAAGTGGAAAAATACAATCTAAACAAAATAATGCATGTACAATTAAAGGGAATAGAAATTATGTGTAATGTGTCACAGTTAACACTTACAGTACAGTACACAGTGACAGGGCTTAAAGCAAAAAAAATCCCAAGACTGAAGGTGGTTGCACACTGGACGCGTTTTTCGGAAAACCGACGGAGAAACGCAGCAAAAAATCCGAAAAACACGCTCTGTGTGCATGGACCTTGAAAAAGATTTTTTGCAAATCTGCACTGATCTCATTAAATGACCCTTTGATTAATATTTATTAACAGTTTGCAGAATTACAGTACATTTCAAGCACAACTCAATACAAAGACTAACTGTGAGTGGACGACCCAATAAAGCATTACACTTGTTTACAAGAGGGTCCACCTTGTTCAATTCATCAAAACATTTAGAGAACGTGAGACTGAGAACGTTAAGCCCCGAGTACAGGAATAGTGTACAATACAGTACAGTAATAGTGTACAGTACAGTTATGTGGCTGTAACTCATTCTGGGGGTGGGTTCTACAAAGCAGACATCCCCATGATAGTCAATTTATGGAATGTCATGCCATTGACTTCTATGTGTGTTGTGTCACCAGGGGCCTAATGTATACTTAGCCCATCTCAGGACCCTCTGTAAAGTTTACTTTACATAGGGTCCCTTTGCATCTATCCCACGCAAAATGGTATACAGACGTACATACCCTCGGAAAAGGTCGTGCTGCGGCCTTTTGGTGGTGGTGAGATGTTTCAAAAGAAGCATATATCGGCTATAGCAGACAACGGAAACGTCAGCGAATTTTCATTTGGCGCAGAAGCCGTTAAGTATTTGTGGTGTAAACCACTGTGGTGTAAACCACTCCAACAACTGGCTTTGTTAGTTTACGTGTCCACGTGTTTGTTCGTACCAAAAAAATCACACCCGTGTGAACTGAGTGGTGTAAGGTTTTATATAGAATGATCAGCTGTGGTCTGACGTAATGTCTGACGTAATGAAATAAGGTAAGGTATTATGTAGCCTGATCAGCTCTGATCTGACGTAATGAAATCACACCCGGATGTGATTTCACAACTGGCTTTTTCTGTGCAGAGAAAATGACCATGGTTGCTACGGTCATCCAGTTCACCCGGGTGTGATTTAATTACGTCAGAAATTATTTTGAACATAGCAACCATGCTCATTTTTTTCTGCACACAAAAGCCAGTTGTAGGAGTGGTTTACACCACTCAAAAATGAGCATGGTTGCTATGGTCACTCAGGTGTGATTTCATTACGTCAGACATTACGTCAGAACACAGCTGATCAGGCTATATAATACCTTACACCACTCAGTTCACACGGGTGTGATCTTTGTTTGACCGTTTTAGCTGAGAGAGCAGATCAGAGGCAGGAACGTAGGGACGCGCAGCTAGCCAGCCCCGGTGCTGGAGGCGGTACAATGGGATGTCAATAAGGAAGTCAAGGAAGGAAGGAAGAGGGAATTTCACAGCAGCCAAAACGGTCAAACGTTGTCGCCTATAGCCGATATATGCTTCTTTTGAAACATCTCACCACCACCAAAAGGCCTTTTCCGAGGCTATGTACGTCTGTATACCATTTCGTATTTTAAGTAAACAAACTTTACAGAGGGTCCCAAGAGGGGCTAATGTATACTTTACCCACTTTGCCCAGGATGTTTACATGGGATCATCTAAATCAGTATTTTATATGTTCTAAGGATGCCAAAAATAGAGAAATAAAAAAGGGGGTGCATGTGGACCCCTTTGAGTACTAAATCATTTTCTGTAATGGTGGCCTCCAATAGGAGTAGGCTTAGCAGCACTAGAACATTACAAATGCCTTAATATTTATCTTTATGATGAATTGAAAATGGTGGACCCTGATGTAAACAAGTCTTGGGCTTTTCATAGTTTCGTCCACAAAGTAGCAGTTTTTGTATTGACTTGTGCTTTCGTTTGACATGTACCCATTCTACATACTGTGAAATAAAATGTTCAAATCAATCAATCAAAACACATGGACACTTATTAATTAGGTTAAAAACTAAATATTTCGCTTGGTTCCCCAATTTTACCCAATGCCTCCAACATTCACTTTTTTTCTGAAATCCCAATTATCTACCAAAAAGGCTATCGTGCATAACCGCCGTTCATGCCCTGTGTAATATTTGACCATAATGATGGTAATAATTAATGTAAATGACATCACTGTCAATCAAGTGATATAATTTTTCCATGGACAACGTAGCTAGCTAGCTAGCTAAACTTACTTATATTAGCATGCATTTGTCTAGCTCAATAGGAAGCAGGTCAAACAAAAAGGCAGCGCCATATTTAATTAGACAAACCACTAATGACCGTTCTGCCTATGTAACGTCATCGATGTATTCGTATTTGGCTAATCATTATGAAAGAAAAATGTATTTACCATAGAACCCGTAACAGACTCCGAAATCTGAGCTTGCTAACATTAGCCAATAGCCAGCTAACACCCACTTCCTTCCTGTCCAGCACTGCGCACTCCTAAACATGACGTCACCTTTCCTGTGCGCGTGCTCCTTAAAGGTACACTCAATAATAACATGCTGCACTGCCCTGTCTTTTATGTGTGGCCAGTTAAATAAAACTATCTGAGGCTACAACAGCCGCTGTTCCTAAATCTAGGATGAGTAAATGCTCTGTAATAATGAGTCTGACATGATAATCACATCCAGCAGTCAATCTGTCACCACGTAATTCTTCCACTGAAAGCGTAACAGAGAAATGGTCCCCCCTCGTCGGAATCGTCCCCCCGCTGGTAAAAAAACATTATTAACTCCTTTAATGATATAATCCCAATTGTAACATGACCACAAATAGTTCTGGATTTAACAGACGACCTGTCAAAAAAAAGAAATTAAAATATAGGTGTATATGTCACAATTTCTCACACAGATAGTTTACTACCCGGAATCATTCAATGCGACACAAGGGATTAATGGCTGCAGTCAATGTACGGATCTCTTGTTATTGTTTACATTTTGGAAACTATATGTTTTCTCTGTTTTCAGGCTGTCATTGACTAAGGACCCACTTTTATCCAATAATGATGTGAGTTCACGTTGAACCATTTCCATCATATTCTTTCTAAAACAGTATCAAGCTAACTTGCGACGAACTAGCCCTTATAGCTGCTAGCTAACACAGCTCCATCTTTACTGTCGCCCATTTCTTCAGAGATGTCAAGTTGATGATCAGCTTTGATTTGGCTTTCCTGATATTGAATGTCGTGAGCGTCAAAATGATTGAAGAGGTATAGCGCCCACTGAGCCCCAAGGCCCAGAGACAAAGTCAAAATTGGGGAATATCGAAGGTAAAGACACTGCTATTACACTTGACACATTCTATCTATCAGATCCCCTACTGTACTTGATTATCGTGCTGGTACAACACAGTGAATGACGTGATCTTAGCTAAATAGGCCCTGCACTGAGTATTTTGTATAGTTATTTTATCTTACACAGCATGGAGTGTAACCATTGGTAACCACCTTCAAAAAAGAAAATGCCCAATTTCTGTGCAGACGGTCGTTGTTACAAGATCTTAATCAGACACCAAATTATTACAGTTTATCTCATATATCATCAACAACACTCATTTTGCACATAGCTACTGTTGTTTCTTCCAATATGGAAGATCAATTGACATTCATGAAAAGCCTCTACTGCTATTTAGTTTGAAGTGTAAAAATCATATTTTATTATCTTGATTTGTTCATTGTTAGGGTGCACAATGTTTAGTGCAACTCAAAGTTCCAAGTCAGAGTTCCTGGACAAAGCCAGGCAGGCGAGAGAGGAGAGGAAAGGACAGAAGGAGAAGGAGAGAGCAGCAACCCAAATCCAAGCTCTTATTAGGAGATTTCTTTGTCGCTGCAGACTCCAGAAGCAAATACGGTAAGCTCAACGGTATTACATGTGATGAATTCACATGGTATGAAGTGTGACGAATCCACATTTACGGTATAAGCAAACCTCACATGCAGATAAATTACAGAATGATTAGAATTTAGAGAGACTGTTAAGTGAGTTTTACTTTGTGAGTTTTAAGCACACTGATATAACATTTTTCTTTCAATGTCTCACCAGGAAAGAGGTTGATGATTATTTTCAAGTTCCTGAAGTTGGGACTTCAAAGAGAAATGCACTATCAATCTTCAAAATTGCTCGGAAATTATTATTCATCTATTGCCAAGAAGATAAATTGGTGAGTTATCTTTTGTTACACTGTGTTGACTAACCAAACTAACTAAATTGTACTACACAGACAACATTGTGTGTGTTTATTATTTGGGATACTTTCATATTTGATCAAAGACCTGTAACTGTAAGTGGAAACCAGACAAATCTGCCAGTGCAAATTATTTTTGCCCACCACCGCTCAGTTGCGATTGGATTTCACTACCTCCGAAGTAGTGAGGGACCAATCAGGGCCCAGTATGCAAATATGGAGCAGGTTTATCACCAGAGGCATAATTTCATAATTTGCCCCTTGGAAATGCAGGTTTCACACAGATATTCCAGACCAATATCTCGCAGTGATATTAGTCTGACCATGCCAGGCTATATCAATAGCTAAGTCGATTATTTGGCTGAATTATTTTAAACCAGTCACTTTAATTCTACCTACTATACAGAGGTTTGAGAAGCTTTGTCGGTCCATACTTGCCAGTATGGAGATTGAAAATGAACCTAAAGTGAGTATGCTTTAACCTTTTTCTTTACAAACAAGCAGCTTTTAGATAAAGTACTATTTTTCTCACTCAGTGACTGTTCTGTCATTTGGATGGCAGGTGTGGTATGTGTCCTTGGCCCTTTCCAAAGACCTCACCATTCCTTGGCTCAAACAGATTAAAGATGTTCTTTGGGTCTCCTGTCAGCTACTGAAAACCCTAAAGGCAAGTTTTGCATCAAAGCACTACTAGTTACTAGTTACTTTTGAAAAGTAATTTGAATCCAGTGTTAACCTATTTGACTTATTTTTATTGCAGCCTGACATTCTTCAGGACAATAAATTGGTAACACTGTACCTCACCATGCTGGTGACTTTCACAGATGTTTCGACTTGGAAGATAGCACGAGGGAAAGGTCAGTCTCTGATCGGTTACAGTTGTCACTGAACACATTTAATTATTGGGTGACAAGCTTGTTGAAAATAAAAAACAAATCGTGCTCCCTTCTTTATTCAAGGAGAGGCTCTGAAACCCGCATTGACCAGGTTTTGTGAGAATATTATGGGGCATCTCAATCAAAAGGGATTCTATTCTGTACTACAGGTACTGTAACAGTTCATACAGTTCTTTTTTTTATTTGGTGCCTTATTTTTGAGGGGCGCTAGATACAGTATGAGAGCTATAAACAGCTATAGTGTAGATTCTGTCTTAACACAAACATTAAATGCCATTGACAATGAATGGAGAATTTACATCATATATGTCTGAGCAAATCGGCTGTCGGTATGGATGTCGGTGGAAACCCTTGGCCAATAAGGGACCACCATTCTTAGGGACTTAACTATGGTATGTTTCAAGGTTGGTATAAGGTCAATAATTGATTAGAGCGCCCCTCACTTCACACAGGTGTGATTTTTTCACTTCACCTTTGTTTTTCTTGTATAGATCGTGCTTACTAATGGCTTGGCTCGTTCCAGACCTTCTCTCTCAAAGGGCACTCTAACAGCAATATTCACATTGTCATTAAGGTAAGCTGTCATCGGAAGAATCTCAGTCTCTGTGATATTTAAAATGGAGCAGACACTCACACGCATGCACACTCACTCAAGGTTCAAGGTTCAAGGTTTCTTTATTTTGTCTCCCAAGGAAGAAATTTGTCTTGGACCCCAAGGACCCGTCCTGCAGCATACAGATACAAAACAATACAGTACAATACAAAACAATACACAATACAAGACAACAAAGGCACACGGTGACCCGTACAACATTAAAAAGAAAAGAAAACACACACCAACATACCTAGTGCAAAAGAAGAAGAACATCACCTCATAACCTTTGACCCCTACCCTGTCTGCTCTCTGCAAGGACTCTGTTAAGGAGTGTGATTGACAGAGGGACAAAGGAATGCTTGTACCTATTATATTTGCACGCATGGACCTCGTACCTCCTACCTGATGGCATTAGCCGATATTCAGGGTATTTTTCACTCTCCCTTTCTTCCTCGCTCTATCTTTCTCTCTCCCTGTGTTTGCACTGGGCAGATACGAGAGAGACCCCCCCCCCCCCCCCCCCCCCCCCCTATTCAACATTTGAATCGGTTGACTGACCCACTAGGGGGATCCGCTCGTAACTCCGACGGCGCATTAGTCTGACAACGTGGCTTCGCGTGCGGTTAGGGTTAGGGACGGGGTTAGTAATGGGGTGAGTCAGACCAACGTGCCGTTGGAATAATGACGCGTACCCCCCACTCGGACACCTCACTACCACCGCCACACATTGTACAACCGATTTTCAGCTACAGACCATAGTTGGCGGCCATACGGCCCGATGTCGGCTTGTTGTGTGTACCTATTTTTAAAGCTGTATGTATTTTTTCCCCAGACCGGTCATTGCTGCTCATTTTTCTGATAACCTGCTGAGATCGTTCCTGATTCACGTCATGTCAGTTCCAGCAGTTGTATCCCATCTCAGTGTACTCACCCCAGAGGTAAACACTTTAACAAAATAAGTTTGATTAATTTGACTCATTTGGTCACTGTGTCTACAGGTTGACTGTCTTTGATTGTATCTTCTTTATTTGGCAGTGCATGGCCTCCATACAGACTCATGACCTGCTGCGGAAGTTCATTATATTTCTCAGTCGTGAAGAACAGTGTTTGGACATATGTGTTTGTCTGGAAGGCAGCCACACACTCTGCTTACTGGGTAGGCTATCTTTTAAATTAGACGATGAGAGTGGCTTTTACAAATGTGTAACTATGGACAAGTAAGCCCATATCATTAACTGTTTGGTCATAGCTACATTGTTGGTAATACTGTTTTTCAAGCATATGGCATGTTTGTAGTATTTCATATTTTTCTTTGTATTGTAGGTAACTTGATACACCTGGGCTACCTCAATGAGAAGGTCCTGGAGGAAGAGGCCAATCATTTTGTGAAGGACCTGACTGACATGCTGTCCTACTGCCAGAGATATGTGTCCCAAAAGAAATCCAACCTCACGCACTGGCACCCAGTTTTGGGCTGGTTCTCCCAGACTGTAGACTATGGGTCAGTGAGACGAGACATCCTCTTTTATTTCGATCGATAACACATTTAGTGTGACACATATTTAAATTAATCTCTTCTCTGGTTGTCCCCTCTCTTATTCTCTGCAGTTTGAACGAGTCAATGCCGCTGGTCACCAAACAGCTGCAGTACCTGTGGGGTGTTAATGTTATCCGAACACTTTTCAGTGATGTCCTCTCTAAAAAGTTGGAGAGTCAGGAGCCGACTCCTCCTCCCCCACAGCCTAGCACATCGCAAAACAATCTACCAGTTAAGAGTGAGTTATTTAGCTACTAAATGTCCCACGACAGTCCACATCACAACACATCTGTTGCTTGAGATTCCTTATTTCCCAGAGTTACGTACAGGTATACTGTATAAGGCAGGAGTTCTCAAACATTTGATGCCACAACCCCCCGGGTGATCACCTCCACATACAGAGAGCAGTGAGCTGTTTATCGTCTGTCTGTCGGCCTGAGTTGATGAAGCGAGACATGGCAAAGGCACACAGCTATAAAATATTTCACAATCATAATAACACAATAATTGTATTCTTTACTTACTACTTTTCAAAAGCTCAACATAATTTTCTTTGATCAATATCACCTTTAACATTGGCTTCACTAGACTTGATAACTGAAAAGGATCATTAATGTTACCAAGCATGTAACCGTTTTATTTATTCTGAATCCCCTTCTGTTTTGACTGTTTTGTGGCTGTGTTGTGGCAGGTCTCTTCAAGAGGGCATTTCAGAAGTCAGCTTCAGTACGAAACATCCTGAAGCCAGTGGGAGGGAAGCGTGTGGACTCTGCTGAAGTTCAGAAGGTGTGCAGCATCTGTGTTCTCTACCAGACTGCTCTCTCGACGCTGACACAGATAAGACTCCAGATTCTCACCGGTCAGTGCCACAGGGTTACATGTACACAGTAAAATCTTCAGTGTGTTAATTTAACTGAGAATGTACAAATGTAACCAAATGGACTGTTTTCGTACCATCTCTTGGGAGTAAGAAATTGATTCATTAACATTTCTTTCTATAACTGCACACAAAATGGATAATTTATGGAAGGCGTTGCCTCAATTCTGTGCAGGTCTCACACACCTTGATGATCTGTTGCCTAAACTTTGGGCTTTCATCTGTGAGCTGGGTCCTCAAGGAGGCCTGAAACTGTTCATGGAGTGCCTAAACAATGACACAGAAGAATCCAAGCAGCTCTTGGCCATGCTCATGCTCTTCTGTGACTGCTCACGGCACCTCATCACGTAATAATAATCATAATTACTGTACATGCTGTGCAAGAGAGCAACTACTTTAACTCTATAGCTACATTTGAAGACATGCAATTTTGTATGTGTTCTAGAATTCTAGATGACATTGAGGTCTATGAGGAACAGACATCTTTCAAGATAGAAGAACTTCTCACCATCTCCTCATTTCTGAACACGTTTGTGTTCAAGATGGTATGGGATGGTATTTTAGGTGAATAAGCCTCACCTTTTTCTTCATAATACAGATTTTAGCAATTATCTCTACTCAAGAAGTCATCATACCATATTCATTACTTATTCTGTCCAAAATCAGCTCATCGAGGTTGGATGTGAGTGTTTTATCTCTGTATATTTTTGTCTGACAACAGAAAATGCCAAAGGAGAGAAACTGGAGCTGTTCCACAGTGTTCATGGCTGGCTGATGGCGCTCTATGAGCGAGACTGCAGAAGGAGGTTCACCCCTGATGACCATTGGCTGCGCAAGTGAGAAATTCACCTCATTCAAAAAGAACATTGAATCATTACATCACTTCCTGTGTCTTTTGTCTTACTACAATAGTCTAGTAACATTGTACACAGAGGAACAAGTGAGCTTTTCTATTGAATCAGAGTATAGTCACTACACAGTGCTTCAATAGAAACGCTCATCTGTTTCTGTGGGTGTGGTTGCTCTCAGGGACCTGAAGCCCAGCCTATTGTTCCAAGAGCTGGAGAAGGGCAAGAGAAGAGCCCAACTTTTACTGCAGTACATCCCCCATGTCATTCCACATAAAAATGTGAGTATGCAGTTTATTGGATTATTTCCTTTTAATTGCAGGCGTAGTGCTGCTTTCATATTAATTTCTCTTTGTATTGCCCCACCCATTGCAGAGGGTGCTGTTGTTTCGGAACATTGTGACAAAAGAAAAGGAGAGTTTGGGATTGGTGGAGACGAACTCTGCCTCACCGCACGTCACCCATATTACCATTCGCCGCTCTCGGATGTTGGAGGTATGGATGGAGCTAGCCTAGGAAGTATTTGGCATGGAATTAAATGCCATTACTTTTATATATTATAACCACAATCTCAGATTAATGTCTGTAATGTCCTCTCCTTAAGGATGGATATGACCAGCTCCGTCGGCTGCCTGTGAATTCCATTAAAGGTGTCATTCGTGTGAAGTTTGTCAATGACCTGGGAGTAGACGAGGCTGGTATTGACCAGGATGGTGTCTTCAAAGAGTTTCTAGAGGAGATCATCAAGAAAGTGTTTAATCCTGCACTCAACCTCTTTAAGGTAATTTTCTTTTAAATCCAAGTTGAAGTCAATACAATATTACTAGCAGCTAGCACATCTAGATACTGGTTGGAGGTGGTCTGCCTGCTCTACTATTGAGGAATTTCAGCCCTGGTGTCGGGTGGGATACCTGTTAAACAATGTCAATAAAGCAATTTGAAGCAGAGCCGGCATGCCAGATTGGATACTAGATTTGTGGTTTGGACATTGTTGCAATTACCTCTCTGTCAGGCAAGACAAGAAGAAAGCGTTCTTCGGTTCAGATTGTACCTTTAAAAAGAGATGTCTATTGTTTTCAACTTGAACTTAGAGTAAAGTTCTGCTGCTGTCATTGACCATGCCGATTCTTACCATGAAGATGATATTTGTTTCACCATAGACTACCAGTGGAAATGAAAGGTTATATCCTTCACCTACATCCTACATCCACGAGAACCATCTGCAGCTCTTTGAATTTGTGGGGAAAATGCTTGGCAAAGCAATGTATGAGGTATGTTTGAGGAAGTTCTTATTTATTGTTGTGGTACTGAACGCAGAAGCGCCTTCCAAGGTGCAGCGAGTGTCTAATTTACTTTTGTGTTTTCAGGGCATTGTTGTGGATGTCCCCTTCGCCTCCTTCTTCCTAAGTCAGGTCTTAGGACACCACCACAGCACATTTTACAGCTCCATTGATGAGCTGCCTTCACTGGACTCTGAGTTCTACAAGAATCTCACATCCATCAAGGTCAGCAATATTTAATGCTTCTCCAAAACTCTTTAATGGCTAATTATTACCCCCCCCCCCCATGGGTGTTTATTCATGGATAACATTGTTCCAGTTGATTCATTTATTTGATTTGAGGGAGACTTCATGTTTGGTTTTTCAGCGCTATGATGGTGATGTAGGGGATCTAGGACTGACGTTGTCTTATGATGAGGATGTCATGGGACAGGTATGTCCTAAAGCCATGTGTAAAATGCGAAGTGAAATTATTTAAAACATTTCATCAAGACAAATCATCTGTAATTCTGAAATCCCATCCCTTCCAGCTGGTCTGTCATGAGTTGATACCGGGAGGGAAGACCATGCCAGTCACCAATGAAAACAAGTGTGTACATTTTTATCAGATTCTATAAAAATATGCTGTAACACGCGTGTTTAAGTATATATACAGTACAATGTTGTATACTAGTGTGTATGGTTGTACTTTTAACTGCATACGGTTGTACTGTATGTATGATGTTTCACTGTTTGATCACCCTCTGAGTCTGACCTCATCTCCATCTCCACCAAATGCATTCTCTCATAGGATCAGCTACATACACCTCATGGCACATTTCCGGATGCACACACAGATCAAGGAGCAGACCACAGCATTTATCCGTGGGTACCGCAGCATTATCAACCCAGAGTGGTTGCACATGTTTTCCACTCCTGAAGTTCAGCGTCTGGTTTCGGGGGACAATGCCGAGATCGATCTGGACGACCTCAAGTATGGAACCTCTCTGACATGCCCTTCCTTCAATATCTTTATAATGCTGTCTTTTGCTATTTTATTCAATGCTCCGTGATTTGTTAGGATGCTTGCTTGCGGTATCCTTTCATGTTTTATGAACAAAAGAGGGAGGAGTAAAATCTATGCTACACATAACAAAAGGGGGAAATGTTTACACAGTTAATAATTAAAGGTGCAGTAAGTGAGTTTTTCAGTTTGTTAAAATAAGTTAAATAGGCCCATATTCTGCTATATCTGGTAATCATTAACTCTTTGTCTGCCACCTGGTGGCAGCAGAAGGTAGTTAAACCCTACGATTGTGTTCGTACTTAGCAGTAAAATAATTAATAGTGTTCAATAACTGGGGTCTCCCTGTCTTTCTTGCGCTTTAGTGTACAGAAAATTCATTTTCAATTTCATCCAATCAGGAGAGACACGGGAATATATTTAAAAAAAATCACACCCGTGTGAAGTGAGGGGCGCTAATATATTAAAGTCTAACTCATGTTGATTAGGTGATGGTGATGTAAAACAAACGGTGCCAACACAAACATTAAACGCCATTAACAATAAAGAGACAATATGACGTAATGAGGCACATTATGACGTTATTCCCCATCATTGTCAATGGAGTTTACAAAACAAACATTGAACTAAAGTATATTACCTTCAATTCACCCGACACTGAAGCATATCCTTTTTTTTAATAATTTTTATCCCACGATTTTGTAACCCATTTTTCACCCCTGTGTCAATGATCTAATGTACACACCCTCCGCCAACCTGGGGAGAGCAACGGACTTGAACTCATGCTTCCTTCATGCATGAGTGTCCAAGTTGCTCCGTCACCATCAACATCTAGTATATATACCTCCGAGCATACGCATAAAAAAGCCAGCACGACCACAATACTTGCGTGCTCTGCTTGTGCAAGTAATTATATGCAGACTCCTACACATGCCTCTAAACATAAGGTTACATAGCACAGCAGAGCATGTAGGTACCCCGACACAGACTCCTACACATGCCTCTAAACATAAGGTTACATAGCACAGCAGAGCATGTAGGTACCCCGACACTAACCAATATATGGCTTGCACCGGAGCTTCTTGGAACTTCTTGGAACAAAATATATAGCTTTAACCTTTTAAGACAAATCCTTTAAAGATAACATTTTCAGACCATATATATATATATAATTTAATTATTTTTCTGATAGAAAATTACAGCTCTTTTTTCACTTGCCCTATTCAACCACATGCAATAAAATCTCCTTTGTGATTAACCAACACGTATCTTTGACAATTTTGGTGAAGATTCTGTATGTATCATTTTGCTCTAGACCATGTTGCATCTGATGGTATAATGGTTAGCTGTTTAGGAGAAGCCCAGGTTCGATTCCTGGTCAGGGAGTGATTGTTTTTTGTAGGGTCAGCAGTAGCTGAGTGGATTGAGAGGCCGTCTGGGAATCGGAAGGTCGCCAGTTCGTCCTTCAGTCCTCCCAGTCTGTGTCGAAGTGTCCCTGAGCAAGAGAATTAACCCCTAACTGCTCCTCAGTGCTGTATTAATGGCACTGCCATTAGTTAGTATGGTTGGTATTAGTTAGTATGGGTATATAAATTCTACGTATGTGCAAATGTACTGTGGAAAATACCCCAACAACTACCAAAGGGGAGACAGTTATTATTATGTATTTCTCACTTCCCCAGGAAGCACACTGTTTATTATGGAGGATTTCACAGCAGTCATCGGGTCATCATCTGGCTGTGGGACATCCTGTCCAGTGATTTCAACGCTGACGAGAGGGCTATGTTCCTCAAAGTGAGCTCTCTTCTTATGTCCATATCTACTATCAGACTTTTATAACCACCCCTGAAGTAGGCCAATTACATATATTTAATTTGCTACATAATCTGTATTATAAGAGATTTTCTTGTCCTCTGTTGTTATTGTGTTCTTATAGTTTGTGACTAGCTGCTCAAGGCCGCCTCTTCTAGGTTTCGCCTACCTCAAACCACCTTTCTCTATCCGTTGCGTAGAGGTTTCAGATGACCAGGTAAGAAAGACGGGGGAAAGGGAACAGTATCCTTAGAAATAAATAACATCCCTGCTTTGTGTAGAATTATATTGCTTTCCGTTTATTCAATGTCTTGTTTGTGCTCAAGAAATGTGTTAAAGTTTACATTCTTGTGTCTAGGACACTGGAGACACCCTCGGCAGTGTCCTCAGGGGCTTCTTCACCATTCGGAAGAAGGAGCCTGGTGGACGTCTGCCCACCTCATCCACTTGCTTCAACCTGCTCAAGCTGCCCAACTACAGCAAGAAAAGCATTCTGCGTGACAAGCTGCGCTACGCCATCAGTATGAACACAGGCTTTGAACTCTCTTAACTGAGGCTGAGCTGCACCAGGACAGTCTGCACAGCAGGGCTTTTCCAAGCAGCCAGACCCCAACAAGGGGGTCAAGGCTTGCCTGAACTGGTGCCTGTCACTTCAGTGGAGCATCAGAAGTGAAAGAGGAATCATAAAGGAGCTGTGTACTTTTCCTTTTGTCTCTGTTAATTCAAACAAGACAAGCGTCACTCTCCTTCGGCACAGTCCCTCTGGGACGTCCAGCCAGCCACTCACTGGCTGCTTCTACCCATTGCTGCCTATAGAACCTTTTTTGCAATCATTGGCCATCATATATACTGTTCTGGGGGGAAAAACAAAGAGAATGCTGTTTTTTCTTTTCTTTTTTGCAGCATGATTAGATTTTTAAGCATTTGCTCAACCACTCGTGAATTTCAATACATCATATACTATACTGTAATTTGAAGAAATGCAGAAATATCCTGGCCAGATTTCTACTTCTCAGGCTTAACAGAATGATTCATGAACACAACCATGTCAAGCAAAGTGGAAAGCAATACAGATACAATGCAAGCCATTAGACACATGAGAGACTCACTTGAGAAAAACCAGTCCAAGGGATGCATTGTTAATATACTTACCCGTTTGGATTCTATTATCCAAGTAACTTTAGGCTGTTAGATGTGTTTTAAGAAGTATTGTGGAACATGATGCACCTTTTTATGAAGAGAAGACAAATCATTGATTCATGTTCAAATTTTATAAAGGGGAAATGGCCCATGATAAGTGGCCCTGTGTTGATTACCTTATATCCCATGTGGATTATGGAACTAAATCCTGGTGACCTCATTCCATTTCTCCCTACTTAAGACCCTATAGTCATCTGACTGAGGCTATGGCCGTGTGTTTTTCTACACAGAATTGTATCAGACACCCTAAGTCCCTGAGTCTTTCATCATGCTGTTTGTTTACTCAAGACAAATATGTCATCCCCTGCTGTATCTGGGGATGTTTTTATTATTTGTGAGTTTCTGCCTGTTGGCAGCAGGCAAAGCTGATCCATGTCATTCACCCCAAAACGTGAACCACAAAGTCAATCTGTGATGTTACTGTTTGTATTAATTACCGATATAATGAGATTTTTCACTACATCTTTGAATAATGCTGAGTGCCTCATGTACTGTTTGTGTGTGTCCGCCCTGCTATTATATGTCTGATTGTCTTGAGTCTCTCGGAATCAAGCCATACATAGGGGCAAGGTACTTGAATGTTCCCTGCACCTAAGAAGAAACAGCTGAAACCCAACCACTGTTCTACCACTACAAACAAACAAGGAGAGTTACAGAAGGTTTCTCTCTCATCTCTGGACTTTTTTAAGCCATGTGGGGGAAAAAAAATGATGTCACGGACTGGTTCATGAACTGAATTTGAAGGCTTGTTCTGATGTCTCCTATAGAGATGTTCTCTTGCACACTAATTCTGCTCTGCTTGTGGCATTTGAGAAAGGGAAATACGGCTTACTACTACTAATACTTGGTTGTGCACTAGTGTTTCACACCAAAAATAGCAGACCTACGCCCTCACAACGTGTTGCAGTGCGACAAATGAGCTTGTAGATCGCCTATTTTTGTTGCGTGACATTGATGTGCAACCAAGTACAAATCAGGCTTAAGGGTGAATGGTATACTCATTACATGAAACAGGGTTGAATTACTTAGTGTAGTAATTTAAGTTACTTATTGTTTATTACCAGTGAGGGCACTACAATTTTAAAAGAACTGAAAAAGGTTTAAATAATTAAAAATAGCAAATTTACAATTATGCACAAGTGTTTTTTTGGTGGGGGGGTTTGCGATTGATGAAAGACTAATATAGACGACAAGAATATATTCACTATTTGTCTAAACAATATTATGGCCACTACTAACTTTACTAATTAAATGCGAACATATTGTAATATATCCCTAATTATATTAAATTTAGATTAAGTGAACCTGTTCTTATAATCTTTGATAAACAAACAAAAAAACGTTCTTGAGGATATCACTTCTAATGAGCTTAATTTCCCCTTTCCTGTTATTGTCCAGTCTTTGCTGAAACATGTTGTAACGCTACAGAAATAGAGCTGTTGTGTAGTGTGCAAGAGAGATGAAAGATACCTCATGAGCTTTGTCTGTTGTTTGATGAGGTCACTCATCAGTTCTAAATGATGTCATGAAATCTACAGTAACAACAGTAGATCAGAATGAATGCAAATGCTCCAGTGGACTGCTGAAGCTGGCTGAATCCAGCTCAAGTGCAACACTCCTATTGAAGTACAGACCCCTTTATAGAAGTGATGCCTTGTCAGACTGGCCTGAATCTGATTTTCCTATCCAGATTTTATGCAGTCTGAACAAGGCTCAATCTCATTTGTAAAAATCAGTTTACATCAGTTTTTTCTTTTGATAAAAAACAATCTGATTCCAATCTGTATTGGCCAAAAATCTGATCTGTGAACATAGCCTTAGAAACTGGCTGCACTATGTGAAATAAGTTGTTGAAAAGGCAATTCCCATGTAAAACCTGTCCATGTGTAAGATACTCATTCTTCTGTGAGACATTAACAATGTTAACAATTGTTAAGTCATGTAAACCATTATTATATAAAACATTAACAGCATATTGTGTTTTTTCAGCCCCCCATTATTAGCTTAACAGAGCATAGGCTGCCATTGCCTTGATTATCATAATTAATTAACTATATGCACCTGCCTTACTTGTCTTGCTCCAAGTTAAAACCTACCTGTTTTACATGATTTTGCTGTCAGGTAGGCAGGCTACAGTATAGTATTTTAAAGATTATTTTTGTGTTTTGTTAAAGTAAGTGTTGAATAACTATATTCTGATGATTGCTAAAGAGTATTCCTCTATAGTGATCAGAAAATACCTATTCATCATCCAGTCAGGAGAGAAACCTCAGTCAGTATAGGAGAAGTGAAATCGGAAGTAATTACACAAAAATATGAGCAGACAAAAATTGGAATTGGTAAAAATTGATAATAAATAAATGGGTTCTCTCTCCTCTCCTTATTGGATGAAATTGGTGACCATATTTTCTGGAGAGAGGGGCAGACCTGTTACAGAACAAACACTTGAAATGATTACTAACTTCGTAACGTTTTAAACCATAACATACTTATAGTAGGCCTACCTAGTACCTATTAGTATTCTGCAGGCATATTGTTCATTGTTGCAAAGATCAATGAGTAAACATGTAGCTTCGAGACATATTTGCAACATTTATAAGACTATAGGAGGGGCAATTGAGTTTCTGATACATTGTTGTTGTTTTTTCCCTCCTAAACTGTGGATTATGTTCTGCACACCCCAAAACCCATGTTCTATCCTGTGCTCACTCCTTGTACTTCATGACAGGTTAACCTGTCCTAACCATTGGTAGGATCTGCATGGGTTCTGGATACTAACTATCCATATCATCACTGGATCATTAATGATGACTAGTCGACAAAGCCCTTCTCCCACTAACTGGTTTAAAACCATACAAAGGTAAATGCACACCTGCAGCATTACACCAATTAGGCACACCTTTCTGGGATAATCTTTTGTGTTTGTTATTTTGTGACAACTAAATGACTATATAAATGCAATGATTGGAAAATGATTGTTTCTGAACACAAGGCTAGACAAGGTTGCTAATTTGGCAGGTTAGGTTTGGTTTGGACAAATGATCACTTAAATTGACAGTTGTTTTAAAGCAGGGGTCTTTACTCTTCACTCTTCAGAAGCCCTCGGGGGTCTTCAGAGATACTGTGGGGGGGGGGGGGGGGGCGTAGAGGAAAAAAAGAGCAGACCAAGTACTGGGCCAAAGGTCAGGTTTACAAAGTGTTGGAGGGTTTAAGTAGTTATGAATCCAATATGTAGTGGGGGTCCCTGGCCCTGCTTCAACTCTCTCTCTGTCTCAGCTAAGGGGTCCTTGGCCTGAAAAATGAAGACCCCTGTTTTAAAGTTTATATAGAAAATCCAACCCTAACTCCCCTCTGTTAATTCATTTGTAAGTTTGTAACACTAACTCCAACCCTGAGGGAACATAAAGTCTACCCTGATTGGCTGAAAATACAGGAATTTCATAGCTGGGTTCTCAACTGGTCAGTCTGAATAGGCTTAAACCTTAACTGCAAATAAAATCTACTTAGAAAAGACCTGCAAGATGTTTTGTTAGAATGAGTGGAAAAGCAAGGGCATGTTATGTATGTCAAAGGAATGGCCGCTTAACATGCAGAAGGTATGGATCTGTAGAACCCCTACTGTGTGTGTGTGTGTGTGTATATATAATGGTGTTGAACGTATTTGGACAGATATTTAGACCACACATGATTTATGGTAACTAGTTGCTATTAACCATCTTTTGTGTTCCAGGACCAGGCAAGGAGAGCCTTGTTTGAAGCCACATCATGGATCTGTAGAACCCCTACTGTGTGTGTGTGTGTGTGTGTGTGTGTGTGTGTGTGTGTGTGTGTGTGTGTGTGTGTGTGTGTGTGTGTGTGTGTGTGTGTGTGTGTGTGTGTGTGTGTGTGTGTGTGTGTGTGTGTGTGTGTGTGTGTGTGTGTGTGTGTGTGTGTGTGTGTGTGTGTGTGTGTGTGTGTGTGTGTGTGTGTGTGTGTGTGTGTGTGTGTGTGTGTGTGTGTGTGTGTACTGTATATAATGGTGTTGAACGTATTTGGACAGATATTTAGACCACACATGATTTATGGTAACTAGTTGCTATTAACCATCTTTTGTGTTCCAGGACCAGGCAAGGAGAGCCTTGTTTGAAGCCACATCATGTGACGAGTGTGGAGCTGCTGCAGCGGGCGCGACATGCCTTCCAAGCCGGGCGCACAGTTCAGGAATCCTTCAGACTGGCTCAGCTTGAGGCCCTAGTGCGTCTGCTGGTGGAACATGAGTGTGAATTTGTGGATGCTCTTGGAAGGGACCTCCATAAGGTGTGGACTACTAAAGCACCCACAATATTGAAGTTTATGTTTGTAGTGTTCACGTTGAAATAATGCAGTAGGTTTCTACAGTCAGAAAGATATAATTGCTAAAGAGATGATTTGTTTCAGATATTTTAGTGATGGTAGCTTACTTTTGTACCCGTTTCCCAGTCACGGTTTGAGACAGTTGTGTTAGAGCTCATTCTTGTGAAGAATGAGGCTTGTTATGCTATCAACAACCTGAAGAAATGGATGCAACCACAACGCGTGGAAAGGAATCTGGTGAGATGCATGTAAATATTTTTCTAAGCATTGTCATCGGCATTTTCCCATGCAATCTTAGGTGAGATTTAGAACATGCTGTCGCCAGGGTACAAAGCAATGCATTGTACTGGGCCCACCAGATCAGATTAGAAGCTGAGAACCGAAATGGTCTTTACATAATTTAAAGATTAAAATGGGCTAATACATCCTTTAGACTGCAAGGTGCCTGCTTACTGATGACCGTGGCTCAACTTGACTTGATGTGAACTAATTTTGAGCTGTTTTGTTATCTTACTGATGTAGTCCACCACATTAGATGAGTGTCTGGTGGTGAATGAGGCCCTGGGTGTGGTGTTGATCATAGGATCCTGGTGTAGTCCTGTCCAACTGTGTCTGGTGCCATTGGTAGGGGCCATCGCAGCAGGTGCCGTTAAAACAAATTTAATTTAGACTATATATTTATATCCTCCCTTACCAATAGTTTGACCATTCATATGTTGTGTTAATCTTTGTAGGAAACTGTGCAATAATCAACCCCTCTCAGTGCACCCCTCACACAGCAGAGCTTCTACATCGCCTCATCTCCTCATATCTAGATAATGTGAGTAATATAGTATTCTATATGCTACCACTGTTATTGCGAAGGCTTGGAGCTCCTTTATTGTAAATCCCAACTAGATTGAGTAACAACGCTTTCTATTTGGGGAAGTATTAGTGTATTAGGGCAGCGGGCTGATGATTCAATTCTTATGATCAAAGACTTAAATCTATTCAATAGTTGGTTTTAGTGCATCAAAATGGAAACCTGTTTTCCTACCCTCACTTTCTGCAACTACTGTATTAACCAAAAGTCCTAGATCTGGTCATATTTCAAGAAATGATTGTACAACAAATTGTAGAAATTCAGTATATCGTGGCAGTGGCACTAGCTTATGGTATAGTGTTTCTGAATAAATAACATCCTAAATAAATACATGCCACCATTGCCAACAAATTACAAACTGTGCTGCCATGTATTTTAAATATTGTACTGAGGCGTTATGATGGCTCATCTGAGTCATCTCTGAAGTGTACCTGTCAGCTAAGACTGTAATCACTGGTAAACTGCATAATGAACATGGCTGAAATGGCACATACAGTATGTTTTGTTTTGCTTACTGTAAGTCGCATCTGCTAAACGCCTCAATTGTTAACAGTATAAAATAAAGACACCTATTTTATCCCTGATGCAAACATTTAAATCATTTAACCTAATTCATTTTTTGTTCTTTTTCAAGGAGTGCTTCCATGTGATTCTTGCAGGCCCAAATTACTTGGCTGAAATTGCGGAACTCAATTTTGATCACATCTTCTTTACAGGTAAAGATGAGTATGATTCAGCTGTCAAAATACGTTGTTTTTGTGGTTACTCATTCTCAATTAGATTTTATAAAGATTAAACTGTCATTTCAACTGTCACTAGGAAACAAGGAGGATGGAAGCAGAGTGGCTCAGGCTGCAGCTCGCACACTGACACCTGTTACACTCGTTCTGGGTGGCAAGAACCCATGTTATGTGGACCAGGAATGTGACCTCCTTATCACAGCACAACGCATTGCCTGGGCACGTTTCCATAATGCTGGGCAGAGTGTGGTAGCGCCTGACTACATCCTGTGCCATGTTGATGTCAAAGCAAAGCTGGTCCAGGCCCTGAAATGCTGCCTGATACAGTTCTATGGCTCTGATCCCCGTGAGTCCCATAGCTTTGGGCGCATGGTGAATATGGAGACCTTGAACCGTACCAGAGACCTGCTGTTGAGGTCTGGGAAGGTGGCCATGGGTGGGAAGGTGATCGAAGCAGAAAAATACATTGGTAATGGTAATCTATTTGGGAGTTTTTCCTTTATGCACAAAAGTTTGCACTATAATGTGCAAATACTGTGTTATACTGTACATATTTGTAATGGATGGTTTGTTTTGATCTTGTGTTTAGCACCAACAATTCTGACAGAGGTGGTAGACTCGGACCCCATCATGCAACATGAAGCTTTTGGCCCGGTTCTTCCAGTTCTAACCATTAATAATGTAGACGAGGCAATTGCCTTCATTAATCGGCAAGAGAAGCCTCTCTGTGTGTATGCTTACTCTACCAACAGCAAGGTAATAACTAGGCACACATATTTATTTATATTCATTATTCAATGTACACTACTTGTGCTGCCAGCGCATATTCTATTCATGAGCACATCATCCTCATCATCCAGGTCATTTCAAGGCTAATGACTGAGACATCTAGTGGGAGCTTTTGTTCCAATGATAGCGTCCTGCAGAGCCTCATGGTGACATTGCCTTTTGGTGGAGTTGGTAAGTCTGTAGTACGCAACCTTACAAATGACACATTGGACTACAAATTATGCCAAGTTTAGTGTGTATGGGGGTCCAACCCTCTCAAGATGATGTAACTTGGGGGGTGTGTGAATGGGATCAATAATATATAAAATCTCTTTAAACTTGACAGGGGCAAGTGGAATGGGCTCCTACCATGGGCGCAGCAGCTTTGACACATTTTCTCACAGGAAATCGTGCCTGCTAAGAGGCACACGATTTGAATGTGTCACCTACCTGCGTTATCCACCCTATGACAACCGCAATCTGTCTCTAATGACATGGGCCAGCACACTCTCTCAGAAGAGCGAGGGCTGGTGCCAGATTTTATGAGGTCGGATGATGACATTTGGAAAGAAAGCTGAACAGTCCAGACCCTGACGTTCAAATACTGGACATGGTGCAATAATAAAAATTAATGAGGAACAAAATGAATTGTGATGTCTTTATCCAACACAGTGGCATATGAAAATAATAGTACACACTTTACTTTTTAACAGGGGTGGAAGTAACTAACTTACAAATACTATTACAGTAATTTAGAAGTTGCATGTACTATTTGCAGTACACACAATATAATCATTCAGATTTAACGTAACTTTAGTATACTGCTTTAGGAAAGGCAGGGAGTATAGCCAATTATACTGTTATTTACAGAGCCCCGAAAGAGACTTATGGCCCAATGAGGACATCTTTCTTATAAAGAAAAGATGGTTCACCACTTTGGATTCACTTATAGGTGAGCAACTGAACCATATGAATACACCCTGGGCAATTGGCTGAGGTCACAATGCCACATTGGCCCTTTCACAGAGACCAGACCATGTGTATAGTTTCCAACACAAATGACTTGTACTTAATATTTATGTCAAGTATAACAGTACTTCTACTTGAGTAGAATATTCTAGTATCCTTTCCATCCTAACTTATATTACATCATTTTGGTTTGTACTGTCAACAAATTGGCAACAAAATAAGCAGCATTATGTAACTTTTAAATTAATGAAATGTCCAACCTGTATGGTAAAGCTGCACTATGTAAGAGTCCAAAGGGAAGCACGCACATCAACAAATGTACAGGTGCTGAACTAAAATACGTACTTTAAAAGGACGTTAAGTCTGCACACTGTATTCGCTCACAGTAGAAAAATGTTAGCGTTTAAGTTAACGTTTCATGTCCCTTGCGGGTCTTCATCAGGTCACCTAATAGAGCCTGAAGGCAATAATGCAATATAACTTACAATCGTGGTGGTTGTAACGTATCCTGCTCTTCTATTGAGACATATCATGTCAAAGGTCATGTCTCACCTAGAAACAGGATGGATCTAACACAAACTATGACCGGATGGTTCAACCTATCCCCTGAGCAGGCAGGCAGGCTATTAGCTCAATGGTAAGAATTCCAGCACTTGCGCAGGAAACCAGGTTCAAATCTGGGGTAGAAGAGGAAAGTTACATAGCGCTGCTTCTCACTCGTGCTTGCTCCAGGGTGTAGTTATTCAGGCCTTTTGTAGATTGTCTCTTCATTGCCTTCTTTCATAGCTGCGTATCTGGCCACAGTGAACAGGTAATCGCTTAATCTGAATGAATGGAATAATTCAGAAGGTTGTTAAATCATGTTCATGTACATTGTGTTCCTGTGATTGTGTGTAAAAATCCACAGAAGCCATGTACTGACCTGTTTAAAAACTTGGCAACATCTTGATCAGCTTCACCTGAGCGCACAATAGGAGCAACACTGAAATAAGAGCAGAGAGCTGTCAGCCAACTGTGTCAGTATATCACCATAAAATACCGTAGTTGATGAATGTATAATGGTGGAATGATCTTGAACTGACCTGCGCTCTGCTCTCCGACAGATTGTCCGGGCTACATGCAAAGCAGCACTGCTCTTGCCTCCAGACTGTGGAATGTAATATGCAAGTGTTAATGTGATACATACTGTATATCAAGAAAGACTGCACTCTGACCACAGTCGCATGTCTCGTTTCAGTGTGATTGGGCTTACTTACAGGTAAAATGAAGTTGGTGAGTGGTGGGAGTACGTCTGTGAATTCATCAATCCAGCTTTCTAAATCCACCACTGGTTGAGAGGAAAACCTGGTTTTCTCTAATCAAAGAAAAAATGGCAGGTGGATCCTGGATCACTTCATCAAGGCACAAGTCAAATGCTATTAAATGCACTCACTGTACTAAATAAAATGCAACTTACTTATGTGACTTTCTCTTGCAGATGACAAAGGGGTGGCAATATTTGACCCCACATCTTGTAATACACACTGTATCTATGGGATGAGAAAGGCATTTAATAGTATAGGGCCTTACCCGTTCTAATATATGAACAGGAAATGATGTACAGTGTGGGTAATGCGATATAATAGATCACATTGATTGGGAGAGAATTGTTAACAGATGATCTTGGGAAGTTGGGTTGAATTTGGGCACAAAATTAATGTTATTATATAAGATGGATAGATCTGTCATTAACTGTCATTGCATCTCTGTATGTACTATGTATTTATCATTTTATTTTACAGACGGCACGGGATGGCGGTCATTGCGCTGTCACAGTAATGTAGCTTTGGGAGTGTATAACCAAATAGACCCGCTCATTCCATGTTGTCTTCTCGAAACAGTGTGTCACCTGTGTGCAGTTTAAACGTTTGTGGTGGTGGTAGAAAGAAGCAGGAGAGAAGTGGTAGGCGACCGTGTTCAATGTTGTTCCGAAATGCCGTTGCTGCCTGTCTGCCACGCACCCCCCGGAAATGTTCCCCGTGTGGCTCTGCTGCGAGACACCGTTTCCATACTTGAGAAGACTGCCGGCGTCTTTTCCGGGTTTTTATCAAGGACTATTTAAAGAGGAAAGGAAGCGAAAACCGTACGGTGGACTCCATGTTGCTCTCTGGAAGGAAAGAAACATTCGCAATTGAGACCAAGGAAGCTGAACGCGGAAGTGTTGGCTGCATATAGCCTATTGCGCATGTTTCTTTCAACATGGACATGGAGTCCACAGTACGGTCTTCGCTTCCTTATTTAATTAACCTTGGTTTTTAGACAGCTGGTGGATGGAAATGAAGATCCACCCACGCGGCAGAATGCCGCGACGGGCAGATTCCCGGAAATGCTTTCCCCAGTGGCAGTCAGCCGTGTGGGTAGAGCTTAATTTCCATCCACCAGCTGTCTAAAAACCGGGAAAAGACGCCGTCAGACAGCAGAAAACTGCCACGCCTGTAGGTCTGGCAACAGCTAGACGCTGTCTAATCCCAAAAGGAGAGGTGTCGAAAACAAGCCTGATACACACATGCAGAACCAGAGACGAAATGTTTTTATAATCGTCATGGGGGCCCGCCTTCCCCGGGCCAGGATAAGACGAATGAATGCCTGATCTGCATCGGTACAAGCGGACAGGCAACGCGGTCCACCCCCCGCCCCCGGGCCAGGACAAAAGAGGTGATAAAGGTGCGTTCAGACTTGGATGGTTAGAGCGGTGAACGGGACGAACCGAGGCGAATATATATATATATAAGGTCTAATTCCTCATGGGGGCCGATATATAAGGTCTAATTCCTCATGGGGGCCGAGGCCCCGTGGCCCCCACGGACTCTACATCACTGTGCAGAACGCATGTTCTATGTTCTGTCTGTGTTTGATGGCCGCTTCAATGCTTTTCCAATGGGAGTCACATGGTTTGACCAAACATTTGTGTTTTGTACGTGTGTATGAGGCCTCAGACATCAGACAGGCGACACTTTTTTCTGACCGACAGCGTCAGAAAAAAGTTACATTTAGAATAGATAGATAGTAGTAACTACTAGTAAGTATATTATTTAATTTGTCAGCACTACTGGAAGCTGGTAGAAATTGGAATTCCAACCTTGTCTAGCTGATAAGTGAACTCATGGCCTTTTTCGATGCAGAACTCCCTGGCCAACCTGTACAATTAAAGCCCCAAAGACATTAATGCAAAGTTCATGGTGACATACCGTAAATACAATTAACAACCACAACAGCAAGCAACAACAACAACTAGACAAAGTGCCCCTTGGGGCACAGGTCTCCACCAGGGCAGGTCAGGTTGTGGCATCCTGGTGGCGCTATAATAAGCAAATGTGAAAAGGGTGCCATTTCTTATTACGCCTTGGATAGCAATTGGATGATTTGAGGCATTTTGTTCCAAAAATGTGCCACTATATCAGGCCAATGTGACAAGGGTGGGATATATTCCTCTGTGAAAGATTTCATATAAATTGCACGCTGCGTTCATGATTTTAGGCTTTTTGTTCAAAACGGGCCAATCCTGCAAACTTTGAAAGCCAATGTTAGCCAATCAGGATGGAATATGAAATAACGGACATCTGTTTTGAGCACATGACTATAGAGATACTGCGTAACGATTTGCGGGATTTTTGGACAAAATTTAGACGAGTAATATCAAAGTGTTTTACAAATGTCTTCCTCCTGGTGTCGCTATAACAGGCCGTTCTGGATATTTTGGGGCAGAGGTTCATCTAGGGAGTGTGTGTGGAACGTTTGTCATCGATCGGGTTAACGGTGCCGGAGATTATATTAGCTGGTAACACTGCAGACGGACGGACACTCTGCCTTCGGCCTGGTGGAGACAATAATGCATACCCTATGGCGGATGACAATTCATCTGTAGCTCCCAATGCTTCAAACACGTGATCTTCTTTCGGCCTCCTTTCTCCTGTGAAGGTGCTAGAAAAACCTATGAGAAAATGTAATAAAATCTAATTCCATCTGACTTGAGTTTACAATAGAAATGTGTTACCATCACTGTTCACTGGTGCCTTTTAGCCGACCTTTGTCTCCAGTTTTGGTGTAAATTTTAGGGATCTTGCCGTCTCCTTCGGTGACAAAACTGTTCCAACAATAAAAGTAAAACGTTTGCAAAATGTGCAGATGGATAAATTGATTAGCTAGCTAGCTAGACATCATATGATAACAACCAATGTGGTAGCCTGAGTCTGACATTTAAACACAAGGTGAAACATATTATCTAACACAGTGCTGCCATGTAACTACCTTCTCTGAGACCCAAGGCAAGCCCTTGTCCAATTCAGGTTTAGACATTTTGCTGCTCTTATAATGCAACGTAGTTGAGTCGGTTTGACAACCATTGAAGCCATGTTTGTTTTCAGTAGAATGTAATTTGTCCCTTATGTATTCCGTAGCGTAGCTGCATGCATGGTCCGGGCGTAGCGGGCTGGTCATTTGATCGAACGACCAATGGCACCAGCATATCCACCTACGTCGTAGGCATTGTGATTGGATAAGCGTAAAATGTGTGTCATTTGTTCAAGCGCTCATTGGATGTTGCAAGCCAAAGACACATTTTAGCTCCTCCTCATCTTCTGTATGGTCACTTTTTCTGTTGTCTGTTGTGACAGTTCACAGTGTCACATTCATTGTACTGCCACTGGATGGAGCATAGGGGATGGAGGCTTATTTTAGGTGTAACTTTTAGGTCGACTTTAATACGGTACTTTCTTGGACCATAGAAGAGCTGCTGTGATTATTAACAGTTTGTCGCTGTGAGACATTCTGAATCTGAACACACGGCGGGACTACGAGAAGAAGACATATCTTGGGCACATGTGCTAATGATAGCTTGCTGTCTCTTAGGATTAACGTTAGTTAAATAGAATCCGCTGACGGACTACCCTTTAACAAATGCAGGTCAAAGAATGCATCGTGTCTGCTCCAGGAAAAGCTATCCTTCATGGAGAACATGCAGTTGTTCATGGAAAGGTTAGTTTCCAGTATTTACTGTTGGTCAGGATCCATAATTATCAGTCACCAGCTCATGCGTATCGATGATGAGTCAATGCTCAACAAAGATGTTGCAGAAGTTCTGCAACATCTGCATACACACACACTGTGTTGTGAAAGACAAATATCAACTATGCTTTGTGAGAGTACTTGTACTGTAAGTCTATTATGATGTTTTCCAAATGTATTGGAATGTGACCTGGTAGTTAACTGCTTTGCTGTTTTTTTAATCAATAATACTCTCAATCAATACTCCATAATAGGTGGCTCTGGCAGTGAGTTTGAACCTGAGAACATATTTATGGTTGAAGCCCAGCTCTACAGGGAAAGTTGGTATCAATCTTCCAAATATTGACACATTCATCTCCTGGGATCTGTCCGAGCTGAAGCAGCTTCTTCATGACTCTTGTGGTAAGGATTTGAATGGTGAAGTGTGTGTGTGTGTGTTTGTGTGTGTGTGTGTGTGTGTGTGTGTGTGTGTGTGTGTGTGTGTGTGTACATTGTTGAAGATATAATTTATTTAACTGATTGTTTATCACTTTTTTATATTCATTGATATTCAGACTCATACATGTGATAATTCACAAATCACTATGACCCATTTAATTGCTAATAATAGTAAAGTAGATTATATTTCTACACCCTGTGGTGTACAAATTGCTTTGGCATTTAGACCATAATTAGTGTCCCAAGTCTACAGGCCAAATTAAAGGCATTTGAACAAGTGGTTTCGCACGTTCGCTCTAAAAGCTGTCAAATATGTTTTCTAATGCAGTTTACAAATCGGTCTACATAAAACATAGGTGACAGACATGTCTGCATGCCATTCGTGTTACAAATGAGTTGCTCATTGTTTTGTGTTGACATTCTTCTTATAGCTAAGACGAAGGAGGTAAAACAGCTGGATGCTGAACTTATCAAGAGACTTCGTGAATTTATTGGTGTTACTAATGGGAACCTGGATACTCGCACCATGGCCACCTTATCATTCCTCTACATGTACCTCTCTCTGTTTGGATCAGGGTGAGCAGCTAACTAAAACATCATAGTGGTATTACTTACTTTAACTCTCTGTATGGATTCTTCAAGGCCGATACCAATTCTGATATTTTGGAGAAAACATATCTCTCTCAAAGATTTTGATATCCATATTTCATGTATTTAACTCTGATCTTGTTCCATCTGTCTGTCTGTACACGTGCCTTTTATGTTTATTTATTTAAAATTTCAAATACTTAAAAAACTCTTAATATTTAAGAGTAATGATATGTGACGTTTATTTTGCATTACAATTGTGTCATTACAGTTCAATTGTATGTCTGCTAGAATTTAAACTTTAGCCATGTAATTCTTGGGGACTGCCCATAAGTCTGACATCCCGTTAGTCCGACCTACGTGGCCGGTTAAGACTGAGGTCACGGTTAGCGACCTATGTGGCGTGTGAAGACTGAGGCCTGGTCGGTTAAGACTGATGTTATGGTTAGCGACCTACGTGGCCGGTTAAGACTGAGGTTAGGGTTAGTGACCTACAGTATATGGCCGGTTATGGCCGGTTAAGACTGAGGTTAGGGTTAGCGACCTACGTGGCCGGTTAAGACTGAGGTTAGGGTTAGGGTTTGGTATTAGTAATGGTCCGGACTAACGGGAGGTTGGAACAATGACATGTTGCCGTAACTCTCTTCCTCTGTTTTTTGTGGCCAAAGGCCAAGTTGTCTGCACAATATCTCTGCATGTTTGTCCCCTCAAAAGTAGACCAATAGAACCTCAAGCCAGGTTGCTAGGTGCATGACATCAGACCTCTGGCCATAAACAAGTCACATAGAAAATTGACACTGAATCAGAAATATTTCTTGTTCTGGTAAAAGACAATGATACTATAATATTACGCGAATACACACACACACACACGCATTTAGGTCCAGTCCTATTTTAAGTGTGCGTATGCGGGGCTCGCGTGTGCGCGTAAACGCACGCAAAAAGCCTGGTGTAGCTCAGCCGTCAGGCGTATTACAGCTGCAGGTTGTTGGTAGGTTTAATCAGTCCTGACACAGTGCTGCCGTGTCTGAGAGGTGATGGGTTCTGACAGGATGGCCACTAATGAGAGTCTGGCACTAGGCCACACTGCAGCCTTTAACAAGTCTGGATGTGTTTGTCCCCTGGGAGAGAAGCCGGACAATTAGTTTAGAGTATCCCCCTGTCTGGCCAAAACAGCTTCCCTGACACACAACATTGACACCTAAGAAAGTTTCTGTTGCATATACACTTGCTTTGCTCCTACCATATTAATTCTAACCAGAGTGAAGGAAATAAGGTTTTGAGCTACATTTCCCAATTAAGCCATTGTAACAAAGGTACTCGGATACCATTCAAATCGTTATTCCCAACCACTTCAGTGTTGGTACTTATTGGTACTTACTTATATTGTCTTTCAATTTTCACCCTTTTTCAACCTATATTCATATAATTGGTTCTCACTAATTGATAATATGGTACAAAACCGTACAATTTTTGTATGCCCTTTGTCTAACCTCGCGTCACCAGGCTTTCCACCTCAGAGGAAAGCCTGGTCTGTGTTCCAAAATCGGCGTGTGAACCGGTCTGGAGCGGATGGTAAAATACATCATGTTGTAGTCAATGATTTGTAGTCATCTGGCAGGAAATCACAAGGCGGAATCAGAAGTACCCCAAATAAGTCCCCACGATTGTAATTTTAGGGCCTACCCAATCAAATGTAATTTCCCCGTGGGTCAACAAAGGTATACAGACGCTAAATAGTCTCTGGTAAGTACACTCACATTTATATTTTAAAAATCAGCAAAACTAAGTTGCATCAATGATTTTATTGGGTAGGCCCTAAAATTATGATTGCAGGAAGTATTTTGAGTACTTCTGATTCCGCCTTGTGGTTTCCTGCCTGATGACTACAAATCATTGACTACAACATTACATTAACTAAATACACTTATTTGCTAAAAATGTCTTTTGTTTTTCATTTGTGGAAGAGATTTGCCCAGTTTGACAGTGACTGTTTGGTCAGAGTTGCCAACTGGAGCAGGACTTGGGTCAAGTGCTGCATTCTCTGTGTGCCTCGCATCTGCTCTGCTCTCTGCCAGTGGAGCCATTCCCACTCCTCTCAAAGACTGGGACATCACCGCCAGGTAATGTCATTGTAGGACAATATTCGCACGCAGACAATTTTGCTCTTATGTCATACCGAGGCGAGCATGATACCCGACTGACGTAAAGCAAAATGGCTGCTGTGTGATGTGATATGGTCAATTGAGACCCATTCTCTATCATGTGCAATGTTTGAATCGATTTATGTACAGAACACGTATATGCTCTTAATGGGGCATCACAATTTAAAACTTGTGTGGGGTGGCTGTGGCTCAGGAGGTAGAGCAGGTTGTTCAATGATCCGTGGGTCGGCGGTTCGAATCCTGGCTCCTCCTGTCCACAAGTCGAAGTGTCCTTGGGCAAGACACTGAACCCCAATTAGCTCCTGACTCCGTGAGGACGCTGGCGTTGACTGTTCGCCGCTTCACCTCCCAATGTATGAATGAATGGACATTTGTAAGCGCTTTGAGTAAGCACTCTGTGCATAGAAAAGCTTCTTATTAAAACAACACATTCACACCCATATTCACACTTAATTTTGCACATCATTTGGTTTGAGATTGAGATATATTAAGACACAATGGGTATGAGATTCACTGTAATATGGGTGTTATATGTTTTCTGTGCTTTATTTATGCACTTTGTGTAAATCTAGGTGGAGTCAGGAGCATATGGAGCTAATCAACAGTTGGGCATTTCAGGGAGAGATGATCATTCATGGTAATCCTTCAGGGGTGGACAATGCTGTAGGCACATGGGGTAAGTACGGAATCTTTTTGGCTTTGTAAATATGTTATTACTAGATTTGCTATATTGCACTGATCAGAGTAATGGTCACTGAGTTACGGCCGTTTATGCTGTAACTGCCCCATGTATGCAATTGAGCTTTTTTGTGAGACTATTTTCATGGCAGACGCCTGAACAGCGTTTTGCCACGTTTGGTGAGAATTAAAAGTAAATATATGTGATTGTTATAAGCTCTGTTCTGCAAATATGTGCTTTGGAGACATAAAAAACACTAATTACATTACAGTAAGTTCCACATTTATTTGATGGGTTATTCCTCAAACATGTGCCTCATTTTAAAAGTTTGAAGTTTGTCCACACACACACACACACACACACACACACACACACACACACACACACACACACACACACACACACACAAATTGCCTTATCTTGACTTCTTTACATCTCCACAGACACTTTGTGTACTAAGGCAGTAATGCGATCGTATTAATATATTATGTTATGTTATTATACAGTTCTAATATTCACTTCCCTTCATGTAGGTGGCATGCTGAGATTCTTGTCTGGGAAGATTATACCGCTGAGCAGGTACTATTATTCTTTTGCAATTGAAATAATGAGCACAATTAAAACAATTAAGATGTAGTGGAGATCACATTTATGTATTGCATTAACAAAGCAGCAGCTTGGTAAATATTGCTCTGCTGTGAGCTCAATAATCTGTCTGTACACTTATTTCTAGAGTGCCATTGTTGAGAATCCTCCTCACAAACACGAAAGTGCCACGTAGCACCAAGGTACTTGTTGCTGGGGTGAAGGACAAAATGAACAAGGTACAAAATGGTTACTTCATCCTCTGTGTATTACTTCCCAAAACTGTAATTAGTATAATCTCCAGTGCGTTAGCATCACAGTCATTCTAGTGCTTGATGCAGAATGCCTTCATAAAACATTTAAATCTCTAGGACAGCACCCCTGTGTGCTGTTGCCGTGGTGACACCAGCAGGTGTGTGTATTTCCGCTTGAGGTGCAGATGAGCTTTAATGCTGTGGCGTCAGTGCTGTGATCACAACATTTAAAAGCACTTGTGTAGTCACTTTTTAACAATCTATACACACACACATGGTTTGCTCGGTGCATACAGTTCACTTGCACACAATACCTTGTAGATCGGCATTTTTTAAAAGTCTTTTCACATACAATGACATGCCCAAATTAGGGATACAAGGATGACAAGTTGTTAATAAACAATATTTCCCCCCTTTTCCTTCTGACATTTGTAGTTTCCTTCTATCATGTACCCTGTGCTTGAGTCAGTGGATGCTATTTCCTGCACTTGTGAGAAAACCCTCTCAGATATGACCAGTGAACCCATCACAGGAGAACACTACAATGTTCTAGAGGTACAGAGCATGTTGACAGTATTGCCAAGATCATTTGGTGGTGAACCAATATGTTATATAAATAAGTAATTAAAATAATAATCCATATTGGTAAGATATTTTTTAGATAACTGTCTTCAACTTCAATGTGCATTTCATAATTTTATATCCAAGCAATTTATTTCAACCCCCATGGAGCCACAGGTACTAACTGCAATTTGTGTAATGTCAAATTCTGTGTTTAGGAGCTTATCGACATTAACCAGCACCATCTGAATGTGATGGGTGTTGGACACACTGCCCTAGACACACTATGCAGTGTCACTCTGGCCAGAGGACTTCACAGTAAGCTGACAGGTGCTGGAGGAGGGGGGTGTGGCATAACCCTCCTAAGACCTGGTAATGTACCTTACTTGCAACTTACTTTTCACTTTTTTGAAAAAAATCTTCCTCCTTATATAATAATACCTGATGATCATGTTTTAGGGTCGAAAAAAATCACGGTACTCCATCTTTAAGGAAGTAGACACAAAGGCCCTCATTTATCAACACGGCGTACGCCCCAAATTTGGCCGTAAACCGCGTTGATAAATGAGGGCCTAAGTGAGGTGATGCTGGTTTGCCAGTGTGTTAAAAGTTGCTCTTTTTCAAGTCTTACATTTTCAACATGATTTATGGTTAGTAAAATCCTCAAGGGCCATTTGTAACTCAGAGTAACACACATGTAAGTAAATGGACCCTTAGCGTTAAATAAATGGGGAGGATTTTACTGTGTACTAGCACAGCTCTGCAGCGGTGTCTACCGTGTCCAGGTTAATGTGTACTAGCACAGCTCTGCAGCGGTGTCTACCGTGTCCAGGTTAAGTGCTAAAATCTTTATCTTGCTACCTTATTATGTCTCATCAGGGGACTACCAGACCTCTGGCAGGAAAGAATTCATAGCACACCCCGTATTTGTATACATCTTAAGGATTACTGAGTTGAGAGATCAGGATATTTGCTTGGCTCCAGTTGTGGCACCTCCTGCCGAGTGCCCTTCTGCTGTTAGCTAGAGGGGCTTTGCAGGTTCACGTCTCACAGCAGAGCTCACATTGTCACACCTGGCTGTGAACCACCTCTGCAAAGCTTCCAGTCACTTGCTCTGAATTGCATTGCATGTCTTTAATTCCACGGCAGTTGTAGCAAGTCATATTAGCTTCTAGCTTGACATGAGTAATGTGATCCCTTTTTCACTTGCATGTACAATTATACCCTGACTTGACATGACTTTTTTAATTTGTAGAGACGGATTGCTTAGTTATCCAGAACACTATACAGGACCTGCAAAGCTTTGGCTTTGACTGCTGGGAAACGAGTATTGGTGGCCCTGGTGTTCAGCAGCATTCCCCTCATTCTGTGAAGGAGGAGATTTTGGAAGTTTTAAACCTTTACTGACTGAGCGCCCACAACTGGCTACAGCTGAACAACTGGACATAATGGACTATGGACCTTTTATTAATAATGCATCAAGACCTATTTGAGATCCACACAGCTTCCACAGGTAGCTGAAATGAATCATGCAACTTGTAATTATATCAATTATTTTGTCTGCCAGGTGATTATTGCTGCAGTATTAGAATGTTGTAGTTAAAATCAAATCTGATGGTTCAAATCATAATGGATACTACAACCTGATGTTTTCATTTTGTGGACTAGCTATCCTTCAATACTGTGAATCGTGGAATGAAAAGGATGTTATTTTATGTGCTGGAGTGATTGCTTTGGCTCTCTGTCCAGTAGATGGCATCAAAGTTACAAAAATGACTTATTTCTAGCTAGAGGCTAGAATGAGAGAGGTCGATTGATGATTGTGTTAATTAAGTCATAAAAGATTTTAATTTATGAATTAATTCATTGTAATCTTTTTACACTATAGAAACAACCTTTCTTAACTGATAAGTTGACCAATCAGTCAGTTATAAGTCATTATAATATGCACTGGTCTTTGAATTCAAATGGATAAAAATAAGATCTCATAAGAATTAAAAGGGAAAGTGGTTATTTTATTCCTGCCTAATGTTTCTGAGAATGTATCATTGATCAGGAGATAAAGTACAATGTAAATGAATACCATTTATGCATTTGATGTGAAAGTCTCCCATATAAATTATTTACAAGACGCCTGTTGGCTGCTTCTAAGAAAAAAAGCTAGAATCTAGCTATAACTCTTAACATTTATTCATTACATTTTCTCATTAAAGTCTAAATCAAATATGTAATATATAGTAATATTGAATGTCCAATGTCTGTTTTTTGCAAATCTTGCCAGGTTTCACTTCATAATTACATGAGAGGTGCTGTACACTTGTATTCGTTTTTGATTTGATAAAGAAGCGCACTTGCGTGCGTGTGTGGGCGGGCATCTGTGGATTCTCTGGATCCTCAGGATTACCTCCACTTTATTGTGGATCAACAGCAACCAGCGTCCTTCTGTGAGTCACTCTTACATTTGTGCTGACTGACGCACGCACGCACACACACACACACACACACATACTTTTTGTCTCATCCCTCTAATCATGACAAAATATTCTGCAACTGCTGCGGAAGCAGAATATCAATTTACTGTAGGCCCTTTAGAATAGCCCTGATTTAGGAAAAAGGTCATTTTGGGATTTATGAGTTTTGAATTTCCATTCATTTTCAATGTGTGTGTGTGTGTGTGTGTGTGTGTGTGTGTGTGTGTGTGTGTGTGTGTGTGTGTGTGTGTGTGTGTGTGTGTGTGTGTGTGTGTGTGTGTGTGTGTGTGTGTGTGTGTGTGTGTGTGTGTGTGTGTGTGTGTGTGTGTGTGTGTGTGTGTGTGTGTGTGTATATATACACATACACATACACATTTATTTTTTAACATGAAGATTGAGCGGTGCGACTCTGGCACTGTATGAATAAACGGACATTTGTCACCCTCCCTGCCTTTCCGCCTGGTGCCCCCTCTGTCCTCCTGAATTGTGTCATCTTCATGTCAGGGCAGCCCCCTGTCAGTGCACGGCACAGTTGCCCCTAACCCCTGCTGGAATTTAATTACCACTGCGCTTTTCAATTGAAATGGCATTGACGAGGGGTGGGTGTGGGGGGTGGGGACAAGAGCTAGGGAGACGGCAGCGCTAGTTTCATTTGAAGCCCCTCTCTTTCTTTTCCCTCTCATTCTCTCTCGCTCCCTTTTACCCCTGCGAGGCACAGATGGTATTTTTTTTTATCAATGTCAGCGCCAGCTTCTTTCTGCTCTGATGAATAGATTCTAAGGAGGCCCTGACATTATTTCAGATAACAGAGGGAGCGAGGAAAGGGGGTCAAGGATAGAGAGAGAATGTCAGAACTGGAGAGATGAAATGAAAACAGTATGCAAACCTCAAAGAGTTGTCCCCAGGAGGGAGGGAAGACTTACAAATCATTTATCGTTTTGTGGGTGTGTGTGTGTGTGCTGTGCACGCTTTTGTTTTGTCTGGATGAATCATCCTAATTCTTTTTGGGGGTTGTTTCTTTTGGCTTTCGACAGTGTAGAGACTAAGAGAGAGTGGGAGTGACATACAGCAGATAGATCGGCTGGTCAGGAATCGAACCGGGGACTCATTGTCAGGCATTAGAGTCCATGTGGTATGTGCCCTAACTATCAGTTTTACACAAGGGTCACCCTGTGTAATTCATTTTGTAATGAAATGTCAGGAGCCATTAACTTTGAACACAGAATTAGCCCTGATTGACCATATCACTCTGCTGTAGCCATAAGCATTATTAACAGGGTTTCACCCTATGATCCCACCCCGACCTATTTTTGAGGGGCGCTAGCTACGTCTGTCTTTGTGTGTCCCGCCGTCTTCTGACATTTTGTTCCATACAAACTTTCAGGCCAAGTCAATGGGAAATGAAGTCACGTGACGTTTTTGTGTGACGTCATAATAAAAGGCACCACTCACTTCACACAAGTGTGATTCTTTCAGTTAAGTCTGGGCATTACAATGCGTGGCCTATATGCTGTCTGTGTAAAAATGTATGTATGTGCATTTAGTTGGCTGTGTGTCATGCATACAGTGCATTGAGATGCATGTCTCGGCGAAGAGGTATGTTGACATGATTAAAGGGAAATGTGCTCCATGGGGAAGCTCTGTGTCACAGGGACAATGACCCTACACTCCTATAGTCTGTTCAAGGCCCCAGACAGAGCCATTGACAAGGGCAATATCAACCTCTGGAGCCCCTGCTGGGTCTAGCTTGCAACTCTCAGTGATGATGGGCTGTGTGACCCTCCTGGGGGGAGTGTGCCCTTTAGGTAAGTAGGGGGTGGCTGGCAGTGTTGGTAACAGGGGTCTGCTGACCCCATTAAGGCAGCGGGATGTAGAGGAATCTGTCATAGAACTCAGGGCTGAAACATCACCCTGTTCTTTTAACCCCACCACTTTGTAGACGTGCAGACCTTTTCTAATGCTGAGAAAGAATGGGGCACACCCTTATATATATATAAACAATCAGTTGGAATAGATGTCGGCCATGTTGGCTCAGCTGATTTGACTGACTGAATTAATAGGATATTTTCGCTCTAGGGGGACTACTCGTGATTCATGTCTGTCAAACTGGTCCACGGTGTCCAGACCTTGTGCACCAGTGTTATTGTAAACATAGAGCTTTGAAACACATTACACCAGTAGCGTGACTGTAGTTCACATCCCATTTTCCATTGTGGAATTGTATCATGTCATTGTATCGATCGTGTAATTGATTCAGTGAAGTAGAGGGCACCTGCACGGCAGTATGTCATCCCTTAGTGCCGGGAGCTCTCTTGTTTAATTGCAGGCTAAGGCCCTGGTTTTCTTCTTGCCTTTGAAAAGCCTCATTGATTTTTATACCACCCTTCATCCTTGCTCTGCTCCGTTTTAAGAGCAAATCCCTTATGCCGAAGTTGCTCGGAATGTAAAAGCATGAAATCTGTCAGCGCTTTTCACAGGGTTTCCAGGTGCAATCCAGACACGTTGACATTGAAATGTAAAAAATCTGTCTTCTTGTGCGCTTAAAAAAAAAGAAGGAAGAGGAAGCACTTTATTCCTCGTCTGTCCCTCAGATGGGAAGGCTCAAGGCCAGTTAATGATAGGCTGTGCTTAAACACACAAACACACACACACACACACACACACACACACACACACACACACACACACACACACACACACACACACTCAGAATATATCCAGGAGGTCTAAAGTTCAATCCCTTTCTGGAGCAACTCTTTTCTGCTTTGCTAACCAAATTCTCTGAGTCAGAGATTAGAGTTTACAAGAGTCTGCCCCCCCCCCCCCTGTTCTGGATGTAGCTACGAGTCTTCTATTAGAAACACATTTATAATTCGTTGCATTTAGTAATCTCAAGCCAGTAATCCAAAAATGAATATTCATTCTTTAGTCACACTACTACAAACCATAGTGTGTTACCATATTTAGTTACATTTGGCATAAAGAACAAATATATATATATATAATTTGCATTAATTTGAAAAACAACTAATCTAACGTTCATATAAGCTCTGAAACAGAAATAGGCTCTCATTTCCCGGAGTTGGAAGCCAAGAATTCAATTTTCTCAAGCCTTGTTTACTTGGTTGTGTGTCACACACAGAAAATGGCAGATCTACAAGCTCAGAACATGTCACAATGCAACAAGCTGTGAGCTTCTAGTTCGGCTGTTTTAGGTGCACCATGCCACGCCACAAAGTATAAATCAGGCATCAGAGACTCAGAGAAATATGCTCTCTGAATGTTATCAGGGGCCATTAAAGTGTCACCCAGTTTTACTTAAAACCATAGCTTTTAGGTTGATAAATAATGACACAAAACTGTGATACAAATATTCCCATCAACAGCTATTCATAGTCAGAGTATTCTAATGGATGTTGGTTTGTCTGTCTATCCGTCCTACCTAACCGCCATTCTGTCTGTCTCTACCTTTTCCTCTCCACTACTGCATGTTTAGACCACTGCACTCATGTAATTACAATGGGACAGGTAGGAGTGTTCATATTTCAGCTGCTGCATTCACGATAACATCTAATAATCTGAAAGCGTTGCAAAATTGGTATCTCTTTGCTCATGCATTATGAATGAGTCACTGATTGCTTCTTTGCATAGATTAGCAATCATTTCCCAGAAACCTTTCATATAAAAATGTGCCAGGAGGGTTCTATCTCTCTTTCTGAAGACTTGAGGTGACACATCCCACCGCTTTTAAGATATGACAGATCAGGTGATACCGCTTCTCTCCCTGCTCTTCTGCACCCTCTCTTGCTCTCTGATTTATTTCTCTATGCATATCATCACCGGGGGAATAAGTGTAATTTTCAGCCCACTTTTCCACTGATTGCTCACTTAGTGAATTTATTCAGCATCTGCAGTGTTATTGTGTCTGGATCTGAGTGGCCAAGTACCACTGAGATCCTCCGGTATCAAAGTAAACATTTGCCTACATTAGAAAGGCACAGGGAGAAGCAATGCTCTTTTTCAAAACTCTTTTCTCTCCCTTACATAGCTTGCAATGACCTCCATTTCCCTCAGCTTGTAGCCACAGATTGGCATAAAGCATAAGGGACTTGTATGGTCTAGTGGTTAGGAAAATAGACCTAGGTGATCAGGTCGTGGTGTAAACTCCCAGGTGAGGTTCATGCACTGCGTTCATTTCCTGTCAGGCAAATAGCTTGTTTGGCAAGTTGACCACTGGTTAACCAGTTAAATGTCAAGTCCATTCTATAGGGAAACTTGAAAATGTTTGCATAAAATATTTGTTTCTCCTTTAGTTAACCAGGAAGTCCCATTGGGATTCAGCATCTCTTTTACAAGGGAGACCCAACAAGACAAAATCAGGGATAAAGACACACAAAAAGACACACAAAACACAGGCCTACAGCAAGCTACATAAGGGCAGGCTACATACAGTACATTGTACAGAAAAGTATAAATAAAGCTTAAAGCTTCAGGGTACTTTGTGGAGCTGTGGTCGGTATGCTGAACGGGAAGGGCCGGGGCAAGCACGAGTGAACATTTGGTGGGCCATCCGGGGCAATCGCCACCCCAGACCCTGATGACGTGTTTCGGGGCTGGGGGGCATTTCGTCTTTCGTGGGGGGGCCCGGCTTCAAAGGGACCAGCCACGCCCTCCCGCGCCGGAAATACAGGCTCCCCCGTTCCATTCTTCTCACTTGTATTGTAACATATACACCAACAGCCTTTTTTCAATAGCTGCCACCTAACTATGTAAACTACTTCACAGTATATTCTATATACAGCAGATTATGTACGAACAGTTTAAGCATAATGGTGCAAGCAAAGGACTGAGAGGGGAGAGGTGTGAGGTATGGGGGGGGGGTGTTAGCGTTTCCTGGTTCATTCTAGTTCTTGTCAGTTTGTTCATGTGCCCGATAGTATGCAGAAAGAAGCTTTTTAGTAGTCTGTTGCCAGTGGCTTTGAGACTGCGTAAATGTTTTCTAAGCGGCAGCATCTCAAACAGTCTATGAGGATATTGGAAGGATGGTCTCTT
Organism: Electrona antarctica; assembly: GCF_951216825.1. NCBI lineage: Eukaryota > Metazoa > Chordata > Actinopteri > Myctophiformes > Myctophidae > Electrona > Electrona antarctica. Next base: position 32,949,031 of record NC_136793.1, on the reverse strand, counting down.
GACTATGTTGGTCAGTTCACTTTGGTCCATAGTCGGTCGCTAAATTCACCTCGCTCCTGCTGGGTGTAAGGAGCAGCATGGCCTCTAGGCGTTGCTAGTGGGGCTTTAGACTCTAGGCTTGTTGATGTCCAATAACCACCTGCATGAACATTCTGGCACTCAAGACCATTCCATTACACATACAATACATAATATACATATATATATAGACAACAAAGGGGGTGTTCGCTCATAACGAGTGTTACGTTTATATGACGTTTGTTATTATTTTGTCGGTTTTGATTCGCTAAACACTTGAACTTGAAAGTTTAAACTGTAAAGAAGCAGCACAGTGAGTCATTGCGTTCAATCACTAAATAATAGTTGACACCTGCATGTACATGTACAGATCTGTATAGTACATGTGAATGTGGCGGGCACATGCACGGGTCCCTGCTCTGTATCTTCCATTCTAACCCCTAGCCTTTGCCCCCTCCCCCAGATGGGCAGGCTCTCAGCCAAGGCCCTGTGGAGGTTAGTGCCCTCTGCCTGACAGCCTGTCACTGTGCTATGGTGGCGTTTTTTTTTCTTTTTGCAGGAGATGGTGTCTGATTGGGAGCAGTGTGTGAATAGCCCTGTCACACTCGATAAGCCAGCAAGACGACCTGTGACGGGGACATATGGCATGTTTGACAGGGAGAGAGGGTGCGAATGGCACTGAATGATAAAATGGTGTTTTTCCCCCTTCGGCAATGTCATGCTTTCAGGCAAGCGTGTGGACCATCGCTCAGTCAAGCGACTGACTCCGGCCTCCTTGTGACATCTCCTTCAAGGTCTCAAGTTTCTCTGCCTCGCGCCTGGCCAATTCTGACACTGCAATCCTGCTGCTTACAGCCGCTCCGTTAGCCTGTCGATGTGTGGAACATAATTGGATATCAGTTTAGTTTAGCAATGTGGACTGGGAAATATATCCTCTGAGTGTGTTTGTCAGAGTTCCTTGTAAAGCTCTCTGGGACCGCAGCCCTTCACCTCCGCTCTTCTCTGCCTGTCGCATGCCTCACAGTGTTGATTAATCCACACGCATGCCTTCCCATTAGAAAACACTAATTGGCTGGGCTAACACTTGTCCAGAACTGGATCCATTGTAAAAGGGCACAGCATGTATGCATGAGAGAAAGAAAAGGGAAAAGGCGAGAGACGGGTTAGAATGTCTGTGTGCAGGGCATATTATTGAGTTCAGCTGCATGCCCCTCATTCTTGCTGTCACCTGGGTCTTGACTTTTTGTGGCACAGCCTCAACTCCTGTCCTGTCAGGTGTCACATAGTCTGTGTCTGTGGCCATGACAGACATCCCAGGTGTCAAACTCAGGCTTCAGCGCACCGTCAGGCACCTCCGGTCTGGTCCCCAGTGACTTGCGGTCAGAAAGACTGCATAGTCCAACAACCCACCACCATGACCACACACACGTGCACGCACACACACACATGCACACACACACACACACACACACGCTACACACATGCTACACACATGCACACACGCGCGCACACACACGCATACCCCAAACCCCTGCCTGGCTCCCTGGGGATTGAGTTTACTGTCTGTGCGTTGTGCCTCTACTTTCAAGCTGCCACTGGCCGCTAGTTCCTTCAGTCACTTATTAATAATTCTGCCAACACTTTTTTCACTAATGTCATGACGGCTACTACTATCGTTATTGCTGCTGCTGCTGCTACTACAGTACATTCCTTAGGCTGTGGGGACAAGTCTGAAATTTCACCACAAGCTGAAAGAGTGACCCTTGTTTGCAAGATATACATTTTAATAGACTAGGATATATATATATATATATATATATATATATATATATATATATATATATATATATATATATTTTAGCTTTTTGCCTTTTATTGATAGATTTACAGTAGTTTTGACAGGAAAGAGAGATGGGGGGAGGGGAGACATGTGGCAAAGGTCGTCGGGATCGGGACACAAACCCACGACACGCCGTCAGGCTGGATTACCAGCCTAGGTGCCTGGACCGCCCAGGCCAGACTAGGATATTTTTTAAGTAATACACAGTATAACTGTGGTTATTTGTATGTGGTGAATTTTGTAGTTTTCACTATAGAATGTGGCAGTACAACTATTCTCTGTCAGCACTCTCAGCTTGACACTCCTTCATTGTTGCTTTACTTAGCAGTTCAGTTTATTACATTGACAAACATAAAGGGGAAATATAGCTGCAAGCAACGATAAGGCGGGACCAAGCCGTAAGGCAATAAGCAATAAGAACAATATGCACAATAAGCCATAGAAACATGGGAGACTGAACTTTAGAAAAAGAAGACCATGTAATTGTGACGGGTCGGTTTTAATTGTGGGGTGGGGGGCAGTGTTCTTGAAGACTCATAGGCTGAGTTGTCGGTACCCGGATTTGAACCCATGACCTTGTGGTCCAAAGGCAAGAGCTCTAATGAATGAGCTATCTGAACACTATCACTTGTTTCATTGTAAACAGCAATGTTATTCAGTGTTTTTGATAACAATTATGTGTGTCCTGGTTTTTGGGATCATTGTCCATTACTACAGTGTGTTCGTTGTTCATGTTTTCACGTACAAACTTCTCTTCAACAGGGATTTCAGATAATGGTCCATAGATTGTGTGTAGAATGTTTCACACAAGTTGCTGAAATATTCATGCAGAAAATCAGATATAAGTGTTCTTCAAACTGCTCAAAATAGCGGAAAATCTGAGGGTGGAGCTTACTGGTCAAAGTGACAGATGTGTTCCCCATGAGTCAAGGAACATGTGGAAACAAGTGCCATGACTTTTGGCCGAACTAGGCTAGCGCCCTAGCCTGGTGGAACCACTCCCCCTGCTGGACAACATTTGCATTCTGCCAGAAGGGTGAGTCTGGAATCTCTCGGGCAGAGACGATGTACTCCGGACCAATTCTGGACGGAGCGATATGCGGCTGTATGGGGGGGGGGGGGGGGGGGGGTCAACGCGAGACTTATGACATATTGAAGCTGTGCCACAGTGCAAATGTAAACTCAACCTAACAAGACTACAACTCAAAATTATTATGGAGATATCAGATTTTTGTTCTGGGTTCATCGTTTCTGCTTGAGAGAGCCCAGATGCAGGCAGGAGGAGGGAACTTGTGAACTCAATACTGCCGCAATATGGCAGAGTCAGGTTAATAGCGCCCCCCTTTGGCAAATTGTAGTAAGTTTGGTTTCAGTGCTATTTGGCATGCCCCTCTACCATACTGTAAAGTTTCATAAGCATATGACGCTGCATGTATGTATTAGGGGCAGAAGAAGAATTTTCACAAAACAGCTATTTTCATTCAAAGATCTTGGGAGGAGATAGATGTTAACTGTTTTTCACATAATTCAAAATAGTGGGTGATCTAAAGGTCAGAGGTCAAAAGTTAGAGCACGAAAGTTGTTCGTCATGAGGAGACGCATATATGTATCGACATTTTATTGCAGACGGTCAAACGGTTCATGAGATATGTGTGGTCAAAGTTTGCATTTTCAATTGAGTGCTATAGTGCCACCCTTTGGCCAATGGCCGTGGGCTTCTCATAGTCACCGTTTGGCATGGCCCTCTACCATATTGCCATGTTTCGCGAAAACCGATTGCACGGTTCAGGCAGAACTGCTATTTTTGTCGGAAGGAGGAGAAGGAAAAAAAAGACAAAAACAGTAAGGGACGTACTTGGTCCCTTAATAAGGGTGAAAAGTGTCGATGTTTCATTCACTCTGTGCCATACAATGAGAAAAAGACAAAAACAAGACCTGAGAACTATTAATGGACAGCTGATTGGCCGTTGCGGTAGAGCGCGACCCTCAATCACCCATTGGAATGTAAATGCATGCCTTTCAGCCTTTGTATCCCACTCGTCTGGCAGGTATATCTCTTTGAAAACCTTTAGTGCTACGATTGTGCGCGGGGAGATGACAATTAACACATGATCTTGCCTGCCCAAAACGTAATTCCTGGATACGCCACTGGTCATGCCCCAAACAGAGATCCTTGGTAATCCACTGTCAACATGAAATGTCCTTCACATGCACCATTCATCCAGGCAATGACGCTCTGTCTCTGTTTCTTCTCATGCACGGGTGTGAGATTATTGCTTTATAATGTTTGCACTTATCTGTGCATTTGAACACTTTTCTCAGACAGTTTATCTCATGCTATCATTGTCCTGTTGCTTCTCCTTGCATATAAACTCCCCTTGGCATCCCTAGCTGCTTTTCAATGAGTGTCTTCACTAGACTAGACTACCACCTACAATTAGCCCTAGCCATGACAGCTATTCGCAACAGCCAATAGGCTATTTAGATCAAGTTGTAACATTATTGCGAACAAAGTGATTGCGAACAAAGTGAGCAATTACTATAGAAGCCGGCCTAGCGTGTGTGTGTGTGTGTGTGTGTGTGTGTGTGTGTGTGTGTGTGTGTGTGTGTGTGTGTGTGTCACGCTGTAACACCACCCGCCCGCCACCAGAGGGCTTACGAACTGAAATTGGAAGTGTGTGTGTGTGTGTGTGTCAGACTGCCACAACAGCTTCGTTCGCTTCACGCGTCTTACTTGTTTACCTTAATCAATAGGAATTCCGACAGTATGTACATTGAAAGCCAACTTATTGTCTAGATAACCCCACCCCCCCTCCCCTACCTCCCCACCTTTTCAGCGCCGAAATATGGCTGCAGCTGTGTAGCTCTAATTGTTGTCTCTATCCCCCGTAACTGCAATGAGTGCCTGCACAACAAAGTATTTCATCCACCTTACTTGTAATGTGGTGTGACAAATAAAGCTGATTCTGAACATGTTACTATTTCAATAGCTGCCCCGTTCAGTGTGACCAAGATGTCTTCACTCTTTTCTGGGCATTCAAAACTAATTTGAGCATATGTAGGGAAATATGCAATGATTTAAATGGCCCTCATCAATAGCCTGAACCAGGGAGGAGGCATTTGTAGATGTCTGCTTTTTTGTCCTGGGTTTGACTGGCAGGCTCTCATACAGTGATACAGTCTGTCTGTTGAATGCTTAAACAGACATGGCCTTGCAGCAAATCATGACCCTGTGATGTGATCCTCCCATTGCAGTGCCTTTCATTTACAAGGAAGTGGTCTTTATTATCCAATGCACAATACTAGTGCTGCATCCTCTTTATCGGACTAATCGGTTGTTTGGGACTCAGTTGACAACTAGAATTTCAATAGATTTTTCATGTTGTTTCCTATAACATTTTTTATAAACACATCTCTGGTACTGTTCATATATAATTGGTCTTTGTTAAATACCAGAAACACAATGTGGTACAATATCGTGGAATATTACACATTCGTCTAATTATCTGTTTGATTAGTCAACAAAATCATGACTGCTAGATGAGAGAATTTCTGCGAGACATAGTTGTAGATCCGTTTTTTAATAAAATTTCGAAAATGTTCTATTTGAATTGGGAAAAAGATCTGTGTAAGTGTGTATCCTGATTTGGATATTCAAATCCTGTTTGGCCGAATGTCTATACGAACAAACGCCATTGGCCGTGTTTGGGGGAGGGAAGCCAGGCGCTGCACGTACTGTGCTCCTACTGTATATGCTGGGGAGAAGAATGATGAACGGCAGGTGTAGGACAGAGGCACTACGTCCTCTCTGATGAACGGCAGGTGTAGGACAGAGGCACTACGTCCTCTCGAGGGGGCTCCTCACTGGCAGGTGTAGGACAGAGGCACTACGTCCTCTCGAGGGGGCTCCTCACTGGCAGGTGTAGGACAGAGGCACTACGTCCTCTCGAGGGGGCTCCTCACTGGCAGGTGTAGGACAGAGGCACTACGTCCTCTCGAGGGGGCTCCTCACTGGCAGGTGTAGGACAGAGGCTCTACGTGCTCTCGAGGGGGCTCCTCACTGGCAGGTGTAGGACAGAGGCTCTACGTCCTCTCGAGGGGGCTCCTCACTGGCAGGTGTAGGACAGAGGCTCTACGTCCTCTCGAGGGGGCTCCTCACTGGCAGGTGTAGGACAGAGGCACTACGTCCTCTCGAGGGGGCTCCTCACTGGCAGGTGTAGGACAGAGGCACTACGTCCTCTCGAGGGGGCTCCTCACTGGCAGGTGTAGGACAGAGGCACTACGTCCTCTCGAGGGGGCTCCTCACTGGCAGGTGTAGGACAGAGGCACTATGTCCTCTCGAGGGGGCTCCTCACTGGCAGGTGAGCAAATAAGGTGTAACAACAGTGGCCAGAAATGTGTGGGGAGGAATGAATTGGAATAACTAAATTGGGAGAAAGAAGGGGTAAAAATTATTGGCTATACTAGACTGCAGAGGGTCCTCCTCTGAATACAATAATGCCTCGGTCTCAGTGAAGAGATGGATGGAAGAGGGACAGAAAGCCAGGAGACTACATTTTTAATAACATATTACATAAAGCCTCAGTGGTGGCCTACCACTGATTTAGAAAGTACATACTGTTTCGAATGTTATCAACCGAATCAATAATAATGAAAAAATAAATGACATTGTTGGTGCTGCTTACATTTACACTTACACAACAGCAGCCAATAGGGCTTTGCGTTGCGGCGTTCAGAGTTCAGACTATGGGTTTTATGGGTAAGTCTCCCAGTTTCTCTTGATGCAGTAAACTTTTTCACAAACATGGCACCATATAATGGTGAATATATGGTGCCATGTTTGTGAAAAGTCCACTCACTAAGTGGACTAGTTTATTGATTACTGTTCTTTACCAAGAAATGAGTATTCAGTAGGCTAATACATTTGAATTAAACTTCCAAATCTGCACATGTTATATTCATTAGGTAGCAACTCTTTATTATCTGGAATACAGATAGTGTATTTTGCGGTCCACTCCATTAATTTCAATTGTGTTACGCAAAGAACTAATTCACAATCACAGAGGATACACAAATCCTTTAGTCATAAGGGCATCAGCACTGATGAGCATGTTCAGGGTCACAGTACTTACTCTCAAAAGGACCAGTGCTTGTAATCACATAATATTTTTTTTAATCTCTTATTCAAGTGGAGCTGACATTCAACAAATGCAAATGTCTTCATTGACTGTGTGTGTATTGCATGTGAGAGTTTTGCTCTTTGTATGCTAGGAACAGCATATAATTAGGTTCTGTAAATTGCACCAATAAGCAGATGAGTGAAGAAGATTGGCAAAATTGTAACCCTTTATTTTTATGTGTACTGTCATTCTATAGTAGATGCTGGGTTTATGTTCTGTGCTCTACAGTTAGAGGAAATTTAACACAGGGGAATCACCTACAAGGTCCAACCCCTCTCTGTGCTGCCTTTCCCCCTCTGTAATTAAGAACAACATTTTGTGTAGATTATAGAGGGACCCGGCATGTCATTGTGCCGGTCTGCCTGATTAATAAAAGGCAGCTAATTTCAGTGGTGGAAGGCAGCGCTCCAAAATGGTTCCTAATTACACATTAGGAGTGTGAAAGGCGCCTGCCGCTCAACCCCCAAATCCCTCTCTGCAATCCCACCATGAACACCCCTACCCCATCCTTGTGTGTGTGTGTGTGTGTGTGTGTGTGCGTGCGTGTGCGTGTGCGCGTGCGCGCGCGTGCGTGTGCGTGTGCACGCCCACCATCACATTAATGCCACTCCCAGGAGTGGCTAATTCCAGCCAACCCACCGGCACAATCAGTGGCAGATGTCAGGAATCGAAGATGATGAATTATGAATATCCCGGAGATGTGGATAGGATACCAGTGTCCTGGGGAAAAGATCCCCCTTTTCTGTGCCATTTTCGGTCAGCCAAATAAGCAGATAGATTCAATGGGGAGCGCGTGGGGATGGGGGAGTGGGGCTGATTGATTTCTATTTGCCGTTTTAAATGGGGTCCGACTGAAATTGGATGTTTTAGTGAAGTCGTCAAGGACTTTATGAGTTGGAGGGGCTGTGTGGCAGTGCAAGGGCCGTGGCTGACTGTTATAGCGGTAATGACTTCCTCTTCTTCCTCCCTTGGGTGGTCAACTCAAGGGCTCAGAGAGCCTCAGACAGCTGGGAATGATGTACCGGAGAGGGCAACTTGAACCTCTCTCAGCACAGCATTTGCATGGCTACATGATTACAGCTGAAATGGAGGAGGTGGGGTGAGGGTTAGGGGGTGGGGGGGGATTGGGGCTAACAGTAACAGCTGCAGAGGGGAACAGGAAATTAGAGAGCAGTTGTTTTTGTTGCTATTGAGTCTCATCCATAGCTATGCACAGGGTGCAGCAAGGATGTTTCCATGGAAAAGAATTTATATCTTGTTGAAGAGATTGTAAAACATTGTCTAAGTCCGGGGATCCCAAACATTTCATTGCCAGGGACCCCCAGATAGCCTTGGGTGATGCACACGAATGTGTGTGTGTGTGAGAATCACCATACCAATTGTATCTTTTGGATGTGCGAGCTTCTCTTTGGACTCTATCCCTCGGATGTTTGATGTTTGTTTCGGGTGGTTCTCACAATACGCTGGTGACACACATGCACATTTGTAGCTTTATTAGACATTTTGCAGATTTATAGTATACACAGTACACACACATGTCTGTGTGTTTTCATCTTCCTCTCCCTTCCAGTTGCCTCTCCTGGTGTCCCCCTTTGGTCCACTCTTTGTAAACCTGTGGTCACACACACCCACCACACGTGTGTGTGTGTGTGTGTGTGTGTGTGTGTGTGTGTGTGTGTGTGTGTGTGTGTGTGTGTGTGTGTGTGTGTGTGTGTGTGTGTGTGTGTGTGTGTGTGTGTGTGTGTGTGTGTGTGTGTGTGTGTGTGTGTGTGTGTGTGTGTGTGTGTGTGTGTGTGTGTGAAGATCAAATGGGGGATGAAATGGGGACAGAGTGACACGCAACAAAGTTCATCGGAATCGGGATTCGCATTGCAGCTTTACTTTACTTAGGTGCCTGGACCGCAAGGCCAGTTGTCTGGGCTGTTCTAAATGAATTTACATTGCACATCAGAATCATGCTAAGCACTGCATTCTATGCAACAGATAAGTGCTATGCATTATCTGCCTAATGTATTGATTGATAATTAATATTTCCACTATTGTATTGTTGATGAATGTGTACTACATTTACATATATGCAAATCCATGATCCATAATCCTGATTAATATTGTGTTGTGGTATGCGTTTAGCGTTTAGTGTTTCTGTTGGCCTGCACTGTGTGCATTGGCTTTTCACCCAAGCCCTAAATGTCCGGTCCGGATTACCACAAATGCTGATTTGAGCGGCAATGACTTGCAAAGTTGCAATATAATGTACTTTAAAATCAGATTAGTATTTTTTTCCCCTGATAATTGGGGCAGCTGCTTTAGCTATGTGTGACCTCCATAACGTATCCTTTTGATACGGATGGAGGGGAAGCTGTATGCACAGGCTGGAGTGTCCAGGGACCTTGAGACATGATGATGGAATCAGACACCTTGTCAAAACCGATACTGTGGTCTAATGTCGGCTGACCATCCGGCCAACTGATGAGCTGGCTGCAGCAGGTTTGTGGATGTGCACCTGGAGGACCATGGGGGAGGGTCAAAGCATTGGTGTGGTGAGTGGAAGAGTGAGGTGGAAGATGGAGGCAGGCTGCCAGGCCAGACTTCACCTTGCCACCTTGAATGAGCCCACAGTACATTTCCTCAGCCCTTCCTGCCATTCATCACCAGGCCATGACAGGCAAATTCATCTGAGCAGGAAAGAGGAGCTAATCCTCTATATCTGAGACAGTGATAGACTGGCTGCTCCATGGGACTGCTGCAGGACCCAAGAAATTAGGCTAGAACTGCTGTGGGGATCACAGGAAATTGGCCTCGCCAATCATATAGAGTAGCATACTGTTGCACCACCAGTCTCTCATTTTATGCCAATCTAGCATGCATCCACTCATTTACTCTGCCCTACTTTCATGTACTGTTAGTGCTAACATCTCCATTTCTGATGATGATTTCCCTTCTCTGTGCGCTGAGGTTGTTCTTTCTGCAATAGATCTATCCACATGGAGCATGCTATGTAATATAGAATCCCCTTGGACCCCCTTGAAAACTACATGATTCATCTCAAGGGGCTATCCTTCAATACATTTTCAACGACAAAAGTATTTTGCATTCAAATTTTGGGCTGTCGGCAATAAACAAGCAGCCATCTGTCCAAAGCAGGGGATGAAGTACATATTATTTCAGGTTTCTCGTACATTCTGTGTGGCTGTATTGATGTAATTTCAACCCATTTTCCTGATGAGTGCCTCGGTTTTGACGCCCACACAGTTTCTCATAATCGCAGCGGTCAGCATATAAGTGGGCTCTCCACCGGCAACTCAGCAATATTGAAAAGTGAAAATCTATTCATCAACATGTTTTTTCGTTAACCGCATCTGAATGCAGAGTGGAATCCCCAGTTGGGTTGAGTCATTATTTTCAGTAAAATAACTCCATTAAATAACACTGAATACAAAGCTGTCCCCTCTACAAGACTCGGTTTCTTTCCCTGTCCCCCCACCCACCCACCCCTGCTGCCTCAGAGAGCTCTGGCTTCAGAAGCACTAATGCTGTCTGCCAGCTCACTTCTACATAGATGTGTGAGAAGACCAGGGGGTGATCATTTCCTCCGTTTTCCCCCCCTCCCCTCAGGTGACACTCTGAAATATATTTTGTGTGCCCTTTCACTTCAGAGCAGCTCTGTGTGGAGGGAGCCCAGAGGAGACTAATGAGAGAGCACAGGGGTATGGCTCTGTCTGCCTCCATGCCTCATTTTTCTTGATTTCTGCCGCTCCAGTGTCGGCATGGATGCTCGGCATAGGGCTCCTGCTGGTCAGGTGATGGCGATGCCAGCTGGTGCATCCAGCGCGGACGGACAGCGATTCATTTCCCCCAGCCGGTGATTTATGGCACGGCAAAGCAGAGAGAAGCTGGTGTGCGTGGCACCGGGCCGCCTGAGTTAGTGCACTGTCCGGCCCCGTCATGCTTTACCACACAGCGGGCTGGACTGCCTAATTTACGCTGGCAGACAGTCACATATATCACCCCCCCGTCTGGCCGATGAAGATTGGTGGTGTTTGAAAGGGTCTGTGTACACAGTCGATTTTACCCATGTGTTCCTGCCCTGCCCTGCACTGCACCCAGGAATATTGTTTTTCTTTCTTTCGTCTGCTTTTTCTTTTGCTGCTTTGTTCTTTTTTTGTTTCTCCCCCCTCTCACTTTATCTATTCTCTCTCTCTCTCTCTCTCTCTCTCTCTCTCAACCCTCTCTCTATCCTCTCACTGTGTGGATGTAATGTGAAGTGACTGTGTCGGAGGGAGGCCCTCTCTTGCTGGGCCGGCTCCTGAGGACTGTGCCCTTCTGTTCAGGGAAACCGGGGGAGGTCACAGTAGGTAGCTCCCCCGAGCCACGCGGCGTATTAATGCCTGGGCTGACCTCGGTGATAAGAAGGAGGCTTCAGGCACATGTTTGATTCATGAGTCCATCCTCAGTGAGGCCCTGGGGTCCTTTTGCCATCACTGTCCTTTTACTGGCGGGGCAGAGGGGGTTCTGCTGCAGGGGGGATCAGTCCTGTCTGTCAGACTAAGGTCGGGGTGTGATAAAGGCACGGGGGCCGGGACCGAGCCAGATCTCACAGATCAGCCTGCACATTGGACACATGCGATGGCTTAATGGCGGGTGGTGGCATGACAACAGAGCAGTGAGGATTATTGGAATGGATGTCAGTGACAGAGCCTGACATCATGGGCACCTGCCTGAAGGAGGGCATGAGTAGGTGTGAGATCAGAGAGTGGGTTGAAGGGCACTTGACAGTTCCACTTCTTCCATTTTTCCCCTTTTTCCTCTCAATGTTTTACATTTTCTACTATTTCATGGAAAATAGGAAATGTCTCAGCAGGACCAACACAGGGAAGCTGCTGGACAGCTCAGACAGTGTAGAAGATGGTGTTCTGTGGAGTTTACTGACAGTTTCAGTTCCAGCGCATATCTCCAAATTATATCCTCTCAGTGGACATTGGTTAGGCATATAGGGATTAGCCCTGTCTAATCCTCACATTCTACCTGTGATGTCCATGGTGATCATTCTACCTGTGATGTCCATGGTGATCTGCACTCACCATGCAGAATGTACTCCCATGCACTCACACAGCACAAACTCTAGTAACACGGTATCTTTGTTTCTATGCCGTGAGCCCGAAAAGTTTTGCATGCTATATAAATTTATATAGTATAATTTAGTAATGGGAATACTAAATCGAACAGATCCATTCAAAATGTATTATCATTTTGGAGTGTGTTCAGTCTATGCTAAGACAAAACAAAGATACAATGTAAACAAAAGTCAGGATTCAAGTATTCGGGTCATGCTTGCATGCCTTAGTAAGATATGCATTTCCAAAGGCACGGATCTCAGTAATTACAGTGCTCAGCACAGAGAGATTCTTTAAAGAACAGTGTCCTGTCAGACATATCAGAGCTTCTAATGCTAACCGTTTGAATGTGGCTGTGTAATACATAATCCTTATTTGTGTTCCTTGCCTCAAAGAAACGTGTCAAGTCTTTTCAGTACACATCGCATACTTACAATCAAGTTGATGCTTGTCAATGACGCCGTTGCTATCAAAATAGTCACAGACGAGAGGGACAATCTACATTTCACATATCCCATTGCTGCCACCTCCTTCTGCCTGTCACTAATCTTTAAAAGCTATTTCCAGTTTTAATATAGATCTCAAATCCCTTTCCGTTCCTCTCTTTCTATCTCTCTCTCTCTCTCTCTCTCTCTCACGCACACGCACACACACACACACACACACACACACACACACACACACACACATTCTCATTGTTCTTCTTTTGTGGTTGCTCGAGAGCTGGGTTTGGTGGATAGAGCGAGCCTTCTCATTCTTCCATGTGTTCCCATGGTCATGCTTTTGTTTTTGCTAAGCTGGTGCCCCCGGATTAAAAGGAAAATAATCTTTCTTTCATTGTTGTTTTGTTTTGAAAACCCGCTGAAAAGTGATCTGTTGATTTTTCTCTCATCTTTCACAGATTAAGTTCAAATTGAACGATGAAAGCTGAATTTCGGGGTAATGTCTGTTTATGTTTGTGCAAGGCAAAGGCAAGGGGTAAGGCAAGGGGTATTGTTGACATAATTGAAATTGTGTTGTTTTTCTTTAGTTTGTATTGTGTGGGGGTGGAACTTGAATACAGGTATACAATAAAGAACTGAAGAACCTCTGCATTTCACAGTTTGTGATGCACCATTACTGTAACATGTACATTTAATTCACCCAGTGTATCCATATGTATTATTGTCTAGCCCAGCAGTCAAGCTACCCATACATGTCAGATGGCAGACTAATGTTGATATTAATGAAGTCATTGCTTTAGTCAGAAAATCAATAGTTACTCGAAACAGTCAATGGAAGCGAGTGGGCTTAAATAGTGACCCAGTTCCCATGTAATGACAGATCCCAGCCCATTCTGTATGGCTTGATGGCTACAACATCTGCTGTGCCATACAGTCGTATTTATGCAACAAAACACAAACAGCCAAATACAATACTCTGCGGAAGAGAGTAGGCCTATATGAGGGGGAATTGGGGCAGCTGGAATTTTGTTTGTTTGTGTGTGGCAGTAAACACTACTGAGTGGAACTGAATGTGCTTATTCTTCACACAAATTGGAATACCAATATTATTCCACATCATTAGCTGTGAAGAAACGGCTTCCCCAAAATATCAACCCCAGGCTTCTTTTAGCCACAGAAGAGGGGGCCAAGAGGGGTCAGGGGGTTAACCTGGGTTTGGGATTAAACAGCCTGCCCATTATTGTTGGATCTTCTCGGTTTGTAAAGACTGAGCCACGTCTAGGTTGGAGTGGGGCTGTGTAGAGGTCAGCAGGCCTAGTAGGTCAATGGAGGAAGAGAGAGAAGATGTGGGGGGCATTATATGCTAGGTCTGGCCACAGGCCATAGACCAGTGGTTCTCAAACATTTTCATGTCATGTCATGGATATATTAGTAATATTAGACCCTCATCTGAAAAGATGTTGTTCCAGGGACCCCCATAACAGAACATGTTCCAGGGACCCCCATAACAGAACATGTTCCAGGGACCCCCATAACAGAACATGTTCCAGGGACCCCCATAACAGAACATGTTCCAGGGACCCCCATAACAGAACATGTTCCAGGGACCCCCATAACAGAAGAAGAAATCTGTCATGGTTTCAGATCGTGACACATTGTTGAATAGCTTAAGTATAGAATAGGGTTAAAGTGGAACCCCTCATAGGGTTAAAGTGGAACCCCTCGTAGGGTTAAAGTGGAACCCCTCAAGCACTCAGACATAACATTGTCACAATCATTGTAATGATTGATGTTTATTGACAGGATCATGTTTAAGGCAATTAGCTAACTGATAAAATACAAATGTTGGTTCAGGACCAGGTTCATGAAGAAAATTCTGTAAAATGCCTAAACCCAAATATACAAATAACCACCTATAAAAGTGACACATTCCCATTAGGTATTTTTGAGGGGCACTAGCCCCAGCCTATGCCCAGCTTTGTGTGTTTGTGTGTACCCCATAGCGATGATTTGATTGGTTGAGCACCCGATAGGAATGATTTGATTTGCTGAGCAAAGTACGTATTGAGGATAAAAATTGAAATCACACCTGTGTGAAGTGACCGGCAACTACTGGCGATAGAGGCGATAGCAGGCGAACAGGCGATGGTCGAAAAGTGGGCGGAGGAACGTCGGCCGAAAAGATACAAATAATTCTGCTTTTGGGCGACATCGCCCGGCGATAGTGGGCGAGTGGGCGATAGCCAATGAAATTCAAGCGATGCTCGCCGTTGGTCTCCCGCTGTTAAAACGTACTGTGAGGGGTGCTCTTATCATCATCATACATCATCTCATTCCGGCCAATCACAATTTGTCTTCAATGTTCGTGTTTACACAATGTTTGTGTTTACACAAACACTCAAAGCTGGCCATTCATTGTCAATGGCATGCAATGTTTGTGTTAAGACAATGTTTGTGTTTACACAAACCCTCAAAGCTGGACATAGGAGGGGCTAGAGCTAGGGGCTACAATATATATATAATATGGTACTGTATGTCAAATTCAATGTGTACAATATAGCTTTATGTTTTGTCTTATTAGAATTTGCACATTAAAGCAGCACTATACGTTTTTCTTAACAAATGAAATCTAATTGTATCCAATCTGTATGGTAGACTAGAGTATGTGAATACAACATAACTTACCGGTACATCATTGGGGTATAGTAGTTGTATTTAGTCTCCCTGCTCTTCTATTGAGACAATAGGTCAAAGGTCATGTCTCACCTAGACACAGGATCTGACACCACTTTCGAGTCTGGACCTGATAGTCAATATTCAATTTATCCCCTGAGCTAGTAGGTAGGCTCTATTAGCGCAATGGTAAAACAATTCAGCACTTCCACGGGAAAACGGGTTCAAATCCGGGGTAGAAGAGGAAAGTTACATAGTGCTGCTTTAGTTTGTTCTTATTAGATTACTGGCCTGAAGGTGGCACTAGAGTAAAGGCCATGGAGAAATCTAAATCAGTAGGGGTCATCCTCCGGGAACATGAATGTGCTCAGTCAATTCTATTGCTATCCACTCCAGCCAGCAGTTTATTGTTTGGGACCAACGGGGTGGACGCTGGATGGTAAAACCGATCAACATCGGCATCCTTAGAGCCCAGCCGCTTGTGAGGCTAAAAATATATGTTCAAAAATGCGAAGCGCTTAATCACATTACTTATTGTTTTCTTGGGCCGTCCTTCCGTCTGTGGGGGCTATCTCTGAGGAATAATGATTGGAATCAGCCTCATGCCTTCTGTGGGTGACAGAACAGATGCACACAGAATGCCGTTACAGGAGACAGCATGGTCCTCGGGCTAAAACTCAAATTAGTCCCCCTCCAAACTTCCACATTTTAATCCAATAGTGTGCACAGAGCTCAGGGAAATGATATTTAGGAGACAATGAGTGCCCTGCAGAGACAAAGAAGGGAGGAGGGATTAGAGTGTGTCTCTAGAGTGGCCTCAACTCCACTACTGATGGAGAGTAATTAAAGCAGCCTGCTGTGTTGTCGATGCAGCTAAAGGGGTATAATAATGAAACATCACAGCTCAGAGAGCTTGGGCCCGCAGCACCATACCTTAGCCTAAAGCCACTGATTAGGAACACTGAAGATTTTCCATAGGCATAGCATATTGAATATGCATACCAAATGCTACGTAAAATGCACAATTAGAAATTAAATGGATCACAGCAGATACCCTGATAAATGTAAGTTAATACATGAACCATGATCCAGTCCTCTGTTGCATTTGACTATGGCACCCATGCATTCTAACTGGGTCAGAGCCTTCGATTTCATCTGCTGATTTCATCTAATTATTGTTATTAAGTATCTGAGGTAATTTCATCACAGGTGTGAAATCTGTGACCCACCAACCATAGGCTACTATTATATTGCTCTCAGAATCTGTAAATATATATATTTTTCTTTCTGTGTTATTTTGGCTAAGCCTAGGCATGTTGACAACTGACATACATGTACAGTAATGTCCAGATTCCAAGCTCAAGTAGATTGCTTAAACTGTGTGACTTTTCCAAACTCGTATTTCCCTTAGGCACATCAGGCACTTGAGTACTGAAGATACCCTTGATAAAAACTGAAGTGGTGGGAAAGCTTTGTGTTTTAACTGGTACACACTACACAGACTCCCTACAAGACATTGAATTATACAGGTAATATGTTTCATCAACATTTTGCCAAAGTTCCGACTGTTGCAGAAATCCCATTTAGAGTCATTGTTATGCAAAGAGTGGCATTTGGGGTTTGGCATGGCATTTGAATGGCAGAATCTGAATGTGTTGTGATCATATTGTGTGTAAAGGATAGATAACCAAATAACGCGACATGACATACATTTATTTATTTCACAATACCAATAGCCTACTGAAATAAAGTATGCCACTACCATATTGGAAATAACTGTTGTTTTTCAGGAATTTATTTTTAGGATTATTTAGTCACATTTAGTCTAAAATGGTTTGTGTTACTTTTTTCCAGAATTAAACCATCTTCCATTTTCCATCTAGAACTTCCCTTCTCTAATAACATACATAATACATAGCTACTGTATCAAACTAGCAAGGTTGTCTTTAATTAGCTGTCTAATTTTGGGCATTGCTCCCCATTTGTTCCATGACAATGGTTTATTTTTATTTTATTTTTTTATTGTATTATTAAATTGTATCATTAATTCACATTAGCCTATGCCTTGCATCCCCCACGGCACCCCCTTGTTTATCATTATAAAACAATTTGTGGGCATTAAAGTAAAGGGTTTGTCAAAGACAGTATAAGACCTGTTTGTCATTAATGGCTCATTGTTTCCTTGGGCTTTATGAAGCAGTGCTACTAGAAGATGATGATTCACTGGCACATCATTTATGTTCCTTAAAGGCATCTATTTGAATGACAGATTACATTGACATGAGACGAATCAGACAGAATTTTCTCAAATTAATCACCTTTATTGCTTTTTACAATAATGCATTCAGGTTGTATTCTCATTGGCACATGGCCAGGCAGGTGCTGGTGTGCGGATTTGCGGAATTGCAGGTTAGACCTAAAGTCTGTTTCTGTCAAGATCAACAGTTTACTCCTTATCATGCTAAAGCGTGCCGTGCACATTTCACTGTGTAATTATAGAGACCTGAGCGACAGGGAGAAACAGCTGGGAAGCAGCTCACTCTGCTCAGGCATATGTAGATAATGGATCATTCTCATTTGAGCTCCCATGCGTTTGCACAAGTTATGGGGTGTAGAGCTGGGGTTGGCGAGTCATGCTAAATGAAGCATGGAGTGAATACATAAAGCATGTTTCTATGCATTCCAATTGAGGTATTAGTCACAAAGGTCAAATGGTGAAATAGTGGCACAAGGACTGCATGTCAAACTCTTGTCTACAATGTGAACATCCTGACAGCAGAGACAGTATGGGATTGCCAAGTTTCAACGTGGAGCTGCTGTGCTTCCTGAATTTTGGATTCGAGCATTTAGGTCAATCTTTACCCCAGGTCTTGTGACCATCTGCTCCTGGGATAAGAGCCAAGGCCACAGGGCATGGTTCTGTCACCATGGAGAAGGCCAAGCACCATTCCCTGGGAGAAGGCTCTATAGCAGGCATTATGGAGCCTGAGCATATCTCCCCGACCCAGTCTGATATGGCCTCTCTCCCTACCCTGTGTTTCAGGTGTTTTCCCTTTTTAGCCACATTCTCCAGGGAGTCAGCGCTAAAATGGATGATTGCCTGCGACCGCTGCATTAAAAGCATTAATCCTGCTCTTATCAAGCAGGGAGTGATGAATTGGGAGCGTCAGCTCTGGGCTCACCTTTGTTGTCATTTGAACAGAATCAAAGCTTTAAATCACAGGCCTGCACCTGGTAATGGGAGGGGGGATGGCATTCTAATACTGTGTGTGACAGAGCTGCACTGCTTCCAGCTGATTTAATAACTCCAGGAGGAGGGGGTGGCACCGAGCTAAATGAAAATTTGAGCACAGTTTTGAAAAATATGATCGCTGGATGAAATGGCACTTGCCCTCATTTCTCTCTGGTTAATGTTCCTTTCCCTTGCTGTGTAATACAAGTCACCCGAGTTTTGGCTGTCACTCAATCATTGTCTGGCCAATTTTGATATGGTTTGTAATAATGCTGCTATACCATGTGTGCTCAGGGTACAGTGCTCTCGCTTTCTTTTTTTACTGCTGAGTCCAGTGGGACTTTAAGTCCTCTTTGAAGGATCAGGCTTCCTTCTTGACAGGTTTCCACTTGGGAAGGCCTTGTTATAATCAGTGTTGATTTGTTTAGAAGTAGTGCATGCATCAGTACAGGAGTATGGAACATGCTCTGCTCACTAGCTGCCAGGGGTAGGACATTCACTCCCAGAGGTGTTGTGCTGCTCCAACACTATTTACAACCCACAACAATATAAAGATGTTACTTTTACAACACAGTACAGAGAAGGTAGGTACAGCTACAGATCTGATTAAATGTGCTATATTGTGTAGCTTTTCCTAATCGCAGGATGCTTGGTGGCTTCACTGAAACCTTTACCATGACAAAGACATCAGATTTCATATCATTTTAATACCATGTATGACATTGGGGTAAAATACTTTAGTGAACAGCTCAAACAGATTAAATGTTGCGTTTGTGTCTACACATTTCACCATATTTTATTTATATTCAATAGGTTACTACCTACATTCAAGCTACTCTCTCTCTCTCTTTCATGGAGTTTATTAAAAAGGTTGCTTTAGCCTACTTCAAAATGCTATATGTAGGCCTGGGCCGTGGCTCTGCGGTCCAGGCACCTAGTCCGAGTCTGGCAGTGTGCCGCGGGTTCGACTCCCGATCCCGACAGCCTTTACTGCATGTCACTCCCCCATCTCTCTCCCCCATTTCCTGTCAGCCTACTGTCTGTCTCGCGTTACCAGACTGTTGCCTCCGCGATTTCCAAACGCTTCATCGTACAGTCTGGGCCAACGGAAGAGGTCTCATGAGTATCCGGATACAGCGGAAGTGGAGCCTCCTCGCCACTTCCGTTTAATCTTTACAGTCGTGCATATTTATCCTAATATAAATAGAAAACATCTAAGGCTATAGCTTGTTGCTTAGCAGAAAAGGAAATAAAAAAATATATTTTCGTGAACGGAAATGGCAGCTTCCGTTACACAGCTCATGGGGGCTATAGTCCCAGACTCTATATAGCATTCGGAGATTTTGGAATAGTTGTCTGGCTACGCGAGACTAGTCCCTCTATAAAAAATATAAAATAAAGGCGAAAGCCGCAAAAAAAAGAAAAACATACAAAAGAAAAATGCTATATGTATAAAATAATATGCTTCGTTCATAGGAGGTTGAGTGTTTTTCCATGATATTTGAAACGGCTGAAAGTGCTGAACTTTGACTTTTGAAATGATCATTCCCCCCATCCTTTTCTTCTCTTCCCACAATTCTCTTTCCTCTTGCTCACTGGTTCACAACATTGATTGATTGATTGATTGATTCATTGATTCATTGATTCATTGATTGAAGTATTTATTAACATATTGGAGAATTACAGCACATTTCAAGCACAACTCAATACAAAACTGTTAACTGTGGACGACACCATAAAGCATTACACTTGTTTACAATAGGGTCCACCATGTTCAATTCATCATAACATTTAGAGATGTACAAATATACACTACTATATAGCCAAAAACAGGAAATCATCATAGAGGAGGTTTCGAATTGGAGCTGTCCGTAGGTGCCCTTTGAGAGTGGATTTGAAGGAGTCAAGGGATTTGCATGTCTTAATGACTGTTGGTAGGGCGTTCCACATTTTGGTGGCATAGGAGCGAAATTAATTTAGTCCCTTGTTTGTGCCGAATCTGGGTTGCACATGGTTTGTTGGTGTTACTCTGGTGTTATGGGTGTGGACATGGGGGTCCTGGGACTCCCATGGGCTAGTGAGGACGTTCCAGTACTCTGGTGTTATGGGTGTGGACATGGGGGACCTGGGACTCCCATGGGCTAGTGAGGACGTTCCAGTACTCTGGTGTTATGGGTGTGGACATGGGGGACCTGGGACTCCCATGGGCTAGTGAGGACGTTCCAGTACTATGGTGTTATGGGTGTGGACATGGGGGACCTGGGACTCCCATGGGCTAGTGAGGACGTTCCAGTACTCTGGTGTTATGGGTGTGGACATGGGGGTCCTGGGACTCCCATGGGCTAGTGAGGACGTTCCAGTACTCTTATGGGTGTGGACATGGGGGACCTGGGACTCCCATGGGCTAGTGAGGACGTTCCAGTACTCTGGTGTTATGGGTGTGGACATGGGGGTCCTGGGACTCCCATGGGCTAGTGAGGACGTTCCAGTACTCTGGTGTTATGGGTGTGGACATGGGGGACCTGGGACTCCCATGGGCTAGTGAGGACGTTCCAGTACTCTGGTGTTATGGGTGTGGACATGGGGGACCTGGGACTCCCATGGGCTATTGAGGACGTTCCAGGGAGTCTGCAGCTCAATGATTGATAGTGCCAAAAGTACACTTACTTACATCTGTAACTCTGAGAATGTCTGAGAATCCAGTTGCACCTTTACATGTCCAAGCTGGTTCCATTTGTATACTGAGGTTTTAAAGTATTAAATGGGGGGCCTGTGGCTAATGTATATCAAACTGAGGGTCCTTGAAATTAAAAAGGTTACAAATCATTGCTCTAGCTCTTTTTAGTTTTTTCTTCTGAACACCAACAAGGTCTATAAAACAGCCCGATCCATACCCTTCAACAGTCAGATGGAGACCAGATCCTTTAAGTCTGTAAACGCTACAGAAAAATATATGAAAAGACAGTTATGTTGCAGTGAATATTAATGGCTGTTTGAGTGCGTGCTCCCTGGTAAACAGGAGGATTGAGTTGACATGTAGCCAAAGACATAATTTAAATCTGGGGAGGTCACAGGAAACATTAGCAAATTATCTATCCAATGCGCTGCAAGATCTCCCAGCAGATAATGGAAAAGCCAATCTATTCTGCTGATATATATCTTATCGGGATTGGCTGAGAAAAGCTCACAGTAATTTCACTTGATATGATAGGAGATTTCCCTTCACTTTCAGATTAAGTTTCCCTCAGGGGTCTGTGCTATAATTGTAAGTAAGGTGAAACATTTGTGGAATCCACAATTACATTTTTTTCATGAAACAGTCAGAAATGGAAGTGCCATAGGGTAGGGCTGCATAACGTATGGCTAAAATGGATAATTGTATAACTTATTGCTAATGATTATTTTTTTATCTAAAAATATTTGTAATAGTTTTTCATCATTTTTCTTAACGCCTCTGTTGCTTATCAGTGCCATATCTTTGGTCAAATGCCAATGGTAGCCTATGTAATGTCCTCTGTGATTATATTGTTTCTCTGTGAACATGATGGATAGGGAGATGAGTTGTACATTGTTCTGGTTATTAACCCTTGTGTAATGGTGAGGAGACGAGGGCAAGTTGCAACAGCTGTCCAAATAAGATGTTTTAATGAATTGCCAAGTTTCATGATTACATGTTGTGAACCATAAATTCCTGATATTCAATTATTTTTTGATGAATTGTGCAGCCCTACCATAGGGTGCATTTGTAAGAGTAAGAGACGTACATATGCTCTGTCATTAAGCCAACAATATTATTAATAGTACAATTAATTGTATATACAGTACATAATTGTAAGATTGTTGTGATAAATATGTTGAGTATGTTATTGAATTATCACAGCTTAATTAAATGTTATTTTTATTCTGTAATATTATATCAGCTGTTTATAATCGCATATACACTACTATACACTACTCCCATATAATCTAACATGCTATTACTAATATTATATTGTTATTGCACTTAAAATCTGACCAATATGAAAAGTTTTCTTATCATCCCTCCAGTTATTTTGACAAGAATCCACTTTCCACATTACTTACTGTGTGATCGACTTAACCCAGGGGTGGGCAACTTTGAAGATGGAGAGGGCCACTATATTTCCACACTCACTCCAGAGGGCCACATTGCATATACTGCATAGTCGATCTACAAGCTCAAAACATTTTGAGCTTGTAGATCGGCTATTTTTGCTATGTTTGAATTGAAATCCTGAATTATCTTTTGCTATTTCTTAATTGGAATCTTGAAAAGTAATCTTTGTATTTAATTTCAATGCAGTTATAGTTATGTTTTACAAATACATTGGACATAAAAAAGACAATAACATTTTAATACTAGTCATTCAGCTAATAATATAGACTGAAGTAATTAAAGCGGGTCATGTTTGCATGTTTGTAATTGTATCAGCTGAAATCAGAGAGAGAGAAAGAAAGAAGGAGAGGGGGGGAGAAAGAGAGAGAGAGAACTGGAACCTTATCTGTCCCCTCAGTGAGATTCCATTAGACTGGTTCTTACCCAGTATTACCCTACCCTCCAAGGTTTTGTTTAGTTTAAGCCCAGACAAGCTACCTTCAGACATGGTGGTCCTGCTTGATGGGAATGAGCTCTGACAGCTGTGGCTATAAAGTGGAAACAGATCCATGGCCTTCTATAGAATGGCCTCTGGAATTTCCACAGCTCTCTCAGGGGCCAAATCAGCTGTCCTTTAGACCAATCGATTGAAGACCATTGATTCCTCAGTCTATTTAATTTGGTTTCTGATGTCTGATTAGTAATGATTTCAGGGTCCTTTGTTCACAATAGATTCCCTTGAAAATATGAAGGTTATTCTTTGATAAATGGTCCTGTTTTGTGGCTCTTTAATCTCAAATAATTACTATTCTTGGGTTATGACCCTGCATGCAAAAAAGACAAGCATCTTCTTCCCTTTGGCCAACAATGGAAGTTAAAGGAAGTTGTTTTCACCTTGCCTGAGTCCATCTGATATCAGAAGCAGAGGTCAGTGACTTGATAGACACAAACAATGACTGAACAACAGGTCATTTGAAAAACTGGTTGTCTCTGCCAGGCCAAAGGCATGGTCGAGATTACGTTTTTGCCCCCGTCCGTCCATGTGTGTTCGCTGTCCGTTTGTCCCTGGAGTACCCCTTTACCTGACTACAACATTTTGTTTAGAAAACGTTAATAGAAAGGTGCAAGCATATGATGCTATGAATGATTGATATCCCACCTTTGAAGAATAAAACATTTCAAAGAAATGGAGTAAATAAAGAGTTGCAATTAGTGCCACCTGAACAGATTAATTTCAAACAGGCCATAACATTCCAATAAGTAAAGTGTTGATGTTGATCAATTTGCAAATAAGTATTTATTTGTATTCAATAACAGTTGTGCTATTCACATTTTTTTCAATAGCAAAGAATACATTTTTTGATATAATTTGGTCAGGTCAGCAGGTTAAACAAAGTTTGTCAATGATTTATCATTAATCATAAAAGTAAATTAAATGTTTTAGAGTTTTCCACTTTCACTCATGTACCCCTGTAGTACCTCTGTAGTGTTTCCTTTTCTGAGAAACACTAACACTGGAATGGCACTGTACTGAATGTGGAGCTTTTAGTGAGCAGTATACTGTGTAGTTTTACTGCCTGGGAGAAGGATTTAATCAAACTGTCTGCCTAGTCTGATGGTAACGGCATTATACAATAGCAAAGAATACATTTTAGAGGTGATCTTTAAAATATTGGTTCTTCCAAGCCTTTTCGCATATGAATACTTTGCAGTGGCAACTTAAAACTAAGGTAGCACTGTTACTGCACTGTTGCGAAGATTTTCTTCTGTACCCTGTGATTGAAAAATAATAAATATTAATCATAAAAAACTAATGTAGCATTCCATGGCTTGAAGAATTGTGATTTGATGTTCGATTAACACCAGTAAGAACATATACAGACACAAACTTGCCACAGAGACTGAGCCTGCCTTTCCCTACTATTTTCTTCACTTAAATGTCCCCCCGCCGTGCGGTGCAGCGAGTGTTCTGAGGTCACAGCTGTAGTAAGCAGGGGGTATCAGGACGGGCAGGGTGGGAACCTCGTCCTGGGAGGAGAGGTGTTGTTGGACGGAAGATTTAGAGACTCTCTCCCGCTGTCAGGATGGAGAGCAGGAAGTGAAACTCATGCAGAAGCAGCCTCATAAGCCGAGGCCTGTGGGTAAATTGAGCTTCCCAGCTGGAGCTCCCATCCCCCCCTGCCATGCCCTCATTGGCCTCTGGTGCTGGTTGCCGTGGTGTTTACAGCCCTGTGATAAAACACAGAAGCAACTTGCATGGAGAACAAAGTGCTGAAAGAAATGATGACTGCTAGAAGGAGAGAACTTGTACTGAACTCCTACAGTAAGGGGACTTTTTCAGTAACCCCATTGGCACCCCAAGGCCAGATTCACCTTTGATCTGTGTTAGTGAAAATTGCATGTACAGTCCAGAAGCAATCTGGGAACCCATCGGCAAAAAAAACAGCGCCCTCTGCTGTCAGAATCTGTTCTTGAGAGGTTAGTCCAGAAGTGGATTTATTTTAAGTGACCTGCAGAATAACGATTTGCATCTTCTACTGTACTTTTGTATATGATTTTAATCTCTGACCTTTAAAGCTACATTCTAAAATGTATTTTAACTAATACATTTTTATTTTAACCTATCTGTTTGGTGTAGTATATTAATGTAATAGACCTCGCACATAGACCCTGGTGTAGGTGGACACCAACTGGTTGACAATGTCAATAAAGTTATTTGAAGCAGACTGCACTGAATTGGACACTGGATATCTCTCCCACTAAGAAGAGGGAGACAACGGACATCAAACTTAAGGATTGTGCCTTAACAGAAATACTGTAAATAACATGTGAATAACATGTAATTCATCGATTACATGTTATTACTTTGGTAAGACACTGTCTAGCGCTAATTCTTTGCTGGCATCAGTTTGGTTGTCTACATTTGATTTACATACAAGGCTGCACCATGAGAAAGGAGAGAATGGCACGTAACCTCTGGTGTGTATATGTGAGTGTTTGCCCCGAGTCATTTGCCTGCCAACAGGCATGAAGACTCAGAGGAAATGAGGTGTGACACACGAGCCCACACACGCCATGCCACGT
The DNA here is from genome assembly GCF_951216825.1 of Electrona antarctica. Taxonomy (NCBI): domain Eukaryota; kingdom Metazoa; phylum Chordata; class Actinopteri; order Myctophiformes; family Myctophidae; genus Electrona; species Electrona antarctica. The sequence continues at coordinate 32,923,333 of NC_136793.1, read as the reverse complement.
TGTGGCAGTTGTTGCTTTGATGATCCTCTGAGCTCACGACTTTCCAAGTGAAATGCAGCTCACCGCTCCTGAACGTTGACTGTAAATATCCTAATGTTGTTGTCCACACCACAAAACATGGTCGTTTGACTTTCCCTTCGTGACCTTTCTTGTTCTCCAGCCTGATGAGTCGCTGATGATCTTCCTGATAACCTTCGCACATTTGTCCCATTACAAAACAATGGCTCGCTTGACTATTATACTACTACTTCTACTTGGTGCCTATTGGTGTGGGGCAAAGACACATGATCAGCTCTGATTTAATTAAGCTATGATAATTCAGTGTGATAATTGGAATTGCTTCAACTACGTCATTCCACTACATGGGAGACTGGCTTCTTTTTTTAATAACACCTGGCCAGATGTTGAGATGAAAAACAAACAAAAGGAGCCTTGATCATCGCAAGATAACCTGGCTCAACCTAGTTGAAAGTATAAGGAAACTACTGTAGAACAGTTTTGGGGAAAACAAGCTTCTCTGGGATGAAAGAATTCAGTGTTCATGCATTCCCCTAAACATCAAAGCTCACCTATGCTCTTTGGTATGTAAGATCATGTAAGATGACAGTGATAATAAAACCAATTTGTTTTCAATTAGAGAGAACACATTGTGTTGCTGAAGCCTGATTTATACTTAGTTGCATGCCGGTGTTGTGCAGATAAAAAGCAGATCTACCAGCTCATGAACCATCTCAGCGGCACACATCTTTTGTTGTAGATTGGCTATTTTTGGTGCGAGACATGATACACAACCAAGTATAAATCGGGCATGAGCTATATGTTCCCAGAACCAGCCCTTGATTATTGTTCTGCCCTTGCCTTCAAAGTAAGCTTCAATAACACTGCCTCACTCTGGGATGTCAAAAGTACAAGGCCCCAGAATGCACATTGTCACATTCATTATTCCTGTCAAATTATTCCTCTTTCTTTGTGCTTTTGTTTGCCATGGGAAAAAAACATCAAGCAGAGTCTCATGTGCAGCTTTCAAGCCTGTGTGTTTGTGTGTACTTTTTTCCTTAGCTCCCATGGTCCTTTCCTCACTGTGTGTGTGTGTGTGTGTGTGTGTGTGTGTGTGTGTGTGTGTGTGTGTGTGTGTGTGTGTGTGTGTGTGTGTGTGTGTGTGTGTGTGTGTGTGTGTGTGTGTGTGTGTGTGTGTGTGTGTGTGTGTGTGTGTGTGTGTGTGTGTGTGTGTGTGCGTGTGTGCGCGCATGTGCGCGGAGACTATAAGAAGCTGATGCAGTATTTTGATGGCCTGACCCGTGTAAAGGCTGCAGTGAGACAGCAGGTGAATGTTTCTGTTATTGCCATAGTAGAGTAGCCCTTATAGAGTCACCTGGTTTGGACACACAGTACAGCACTTAAGTTCAAGGAACGTGTGTATGTGTACATTGTACATTGAACACACATGTGCATGGCACTCGTGCGTAGATACACACACACACACACACACACACACACACACACACACACACATACACACACACACACACACACAGTTTCTCTCTCACACACTCAAATGCACATGCACACACGCAAGACAGAATATCAGAGCACAAATTTGATAAAGATTCCTCCTCTGTGTGTAAAGGTCCTCACGGGTCCTGCCTGGTCACTGTGTGGAGCAGCTTCTCTCCTCTCCTGTGCTGTGGGAGTGGAGGAGGTCTGGCCTGTTCCCCAGAGGGCCCTCTCCCTCATTAAGATCCCCCCTCATCTGCCACATCAAAGGATCTCATTACGAGCTGTCATAGCAGCTCTTCTTCCAGCCAACCTGCTCCTACCATCATATTTAAATAGCAGCACATTGTGTTTCTAATAGGCAATGTCATGCAATGTACTCTCTGATGTCTCCTGCACCCCCTTGCTTTCCCCTGCCCACCCCTCTCCCCACATCGTCCCCATGAACCCCGACAGACGCCCTTCTATAAAATTCCCTTTTATTTATCGCTTGTTTGCTTTTTTATTAGGCGACTGCAAAGACCGAAATCGCTCGTCTCGTTTGATGTTCACATCTCTCATCTGTGATTACGAACCAAGTCCTAAAAAAAAGGGACAGGCTGTTAAATGAAACGACTGGAGTGGAGCTTCCCATGCATAGAGGATCCCGCCCCCGTTTTATCTGTCCTCTCTCCATCCCCATTTTAGAACTCGCCCCCCCAGTTCGATTTTCTGCAAGTCTCAGAGACCCTGAGCGTCAACCCCCTGCGCATGAAAAGACCTGCTTTGGCAAGCCCACCTGGAACCATCAGTAACCTGGGCCCCACCTGTTAGCTCTGGAGTCCCAGAGCTGCAGCCAAGGGCGTAATTAACGGGAGTGGGGTTCTGCTCCTACTGCTTGCCGCCCTCATTTACCCACTTAATTTATTTACTAAACGGAGCGGTGCCACTGGCTCAGCTCCGCTCGAGTTCCCGGTAGCACTCTCCACACCGGCGGGGCTGTTAAAGGATAGGGCAGTGCCTTCCATGTGTCGTAAATAATCTCTGTGGCACATTTTACTGGAGCGGGCAAACGCGGCCAGTGATGAATCTGATTGTAATGGTGGATGGGGAGCTTTCGTGAGCTGCATTCATCATGGCTAATGTGCTTCATTTTAAGGAACCGACTCCACTGCTTCCTGTGCTTGTGGGAAAACGTCTTATTTTATTATTATTTCCCTGTTTCCTCCCAAAGTTCCTGCTCTGTGGCAAGTGTTCTTAAACCCTGCACCGTAGCTGCATGCATATCACTCCATCTCCTCCCACAGACATCCAATTAAAACACCCTGAACTGTGACCCGAACGCTTATCTTTTACTCGACGGACCCAACTACACTATGGAGGTGTGTGTCAAGAGTGTGTCTGACTGTGTAGGAGGGGGTGGTGGGGCCAGGTTGATAGTTTAGGCAGAAAAAGCACAACTCCAAGGACAACTCCTCCATCTCCTGCAGACATTTATCTGACACTTGAGAGTAATAGATGAAGGTTTCAGCGTTTTTAGAAGGGGAGGCTCAAGTTTTATTTCGCAGGATATTTTGTTTTCCCTCAGAGGGTTTATTTTGGCAGGGCTGTTACTCAGAAGCAGTTCTCTCCTCTCTCTTCCTCTATGTCTTGCTGTCGATCTCCCTACATCTCAGCCATCCTTTATTTCTCTGTGTCCCTTCCTTCTTGCTTTTTTTGCCTTTAGCCTCTGTTTGATAAACTGTTGTGATTCGGAATTTCGGGTAAAACAAAGCACACAAGAAACCCCAGCAGGAGGACAGGAGACATTCTCATTGTCAAGGTGCTTTGAAGAGCAGAGCACTGCACCAGCAGATTAATGTCCTCATAAAGCAAGGGAGATGATTTTGATGGAGGACTTTATAGATTTTTAGGTGGACTGCCTCCTTTGGGGCATATTTCTTTCCTTTTTTGTTCTACATACTTGAGGGGAAACTAGGGAAGTCATAGAGAGAGAGACAGAGAGGTAGCAGGTAACACAGAGTGTGAGACAGAGCAGGGAGGTTGACACTGTCAGCGATAATAACCACATCCGCTAAACAATTACTCATGTATATGGGACTCCTAACCCTATGGGAGAATGGCATATTCTTTCAAAGATAATAGCTACAGAGGAATAGGACAGTGCCTATAGCCTGGCTGCTTGACACTCACGCACGCGAAAGACACACACATGCACACAAACACACATGCAGAGTGACAAAAGAGAAAGGGCCCTATTATGCGTGTCTTAAGTACCAGGTCTTATGACTTAACTTAAGACCTGGAGGCGTGGTCAATGCTGTTTGGCCACTCAGAATAGCCAAATGGCATTGATCACGCCTCCAGGTCTTAAGTTAAGTAATAAGACCTGGTACTTAAGACATGCATAATAGGGCCCAAAGAGTCAGAGAGAGAAATGTTTCAGACAAAGCAGCTGCCAGTCATATTGCACCATTAAGAGGTAATCGTCCAGGAAAGATTGGCCCTAACAAACAATGAATCAATAGTTACTATGGAAATGGAGTCAAAAAGAAAAACAGCAGTGGCTATTGACGTGTGCAGGTAATGAAATGATAATACCTCACAGATGGATCGGTTGTCAAGGAGTCATTGACCTTGATTCCTCCCACAGTTCCTTTCTCCCCTCTGCTCTGTGTTAGGCTAGGCTGCCACCAAACTCACATAAATCAAAGATTTCTTCTAGCTGTGATTATTTTAATTTCATTATTTGTTAATACTGTATTATCATTTCGCCCATCTTGCTAAGTGCATTTATCTGCTTTATGTTTGATGGTAAGTGACTGCCACTACCTCAAGAAAATAGCTTACAAAATGTAGTGACATGTCAAATCTTCTGGTGCACTAATGAATGATAACAGAAGAGAGATAGAGAACTAGAGATTACATCTTCTATACTATACACTGTGTTTTGTGTGTGTGTGCGTGCGTGCGTGCGTGCGTGCGTGCGTGCGTGCGCATGAAAACAAAAGCATTACATTATATATTGTTCTTTTTTCCTGAAACCTTTTGATCAAATTCAATTTGATGGCCCAGAGAGCAGTAGAAAGAAAGCCTTGATGGAGACGAGTTGAGCCTGAGCCACACAAGCCAGGGTAAGGAGACCTCCCTCTGGGCCTGGCAGCCCAATCCAGCCTATTGATTTTCTGTCCTCTCCTTCAATATCTGGAATGCGCCGTACCCAATAGATTATGACAAACGTGCCCGCCAGAGACCACCGATCCTCTAATTGAACTTGATGGAGTACAGCTGAGGATCAAAGGTTGGGAAAATTCGGTGACATAGCAGGTTTCTTTACTCCTCTGAAAGGCACTCCACCAAGGTCCATGAGACAGATCAGGATCCCAGGGAGAAAAAGGGTGCTGTCTTGCCTCTCAGTCCAGGCGTCTCTCCTTTCTTCCTGTCTTCTCCTAGGCCGTGGACAGCTAGACTTTCACCGCACCACTGAGCACAATGGAGTCAGTGCTTTACAATAACAACCTCCTGCCAAAAGCACAAAAAACAAGGCAGAAGAAAAGCTCAGTGCTCTATTTTGATGAAAGTAACAAGCACAGCTTGTTGTAAATAGGCTTTCTGAAGCCTGAGGCAGCTTTTCTCCCCAGGGGACGTGCTTTCTGCATCTCTCCCAGGGTTGCTGTCGCCAAAAGGTTCTCTCTGTAAGGAGAAAAGAAATCCTGAAAGAGGCACAAACAAGAACTAGGTTCAGCTGTTTTGACAAGAGGAGGAAATCATCCTTCAGTTGGCCAGGCTGGCTGGGATTTACCATCCATTCAGATAGAGAATAAGATGTGCTGGCTACATGACATGATCCTGTTTGGACCATTTTGTTAGCATTGTTGGTATTACAGTTCAGGTACGCACTGAGATACCTTGTTAGCAGAGTGTGTTAGCCTAATTGCATTGCGTTTTTCATTGAAAATCTGTTATTTTTGGGTGAGTGATGCAGTCGTGTAAAACAAAATATAAATTAGGCTTAAGGTGTTAGGCTAGTGAGGAGAACGTAGTGCTCAGTCAGTCTGTGAACTCGTTCCTCTGATCCCAGATAACTCGGATGTGTGCTTATTCAAATGAGATCAGCTCAGGGCATCTCTTGCAAATCAGGTGCCATCCACAGTGGCATTGTCACACAAATTAGAAACGGCTGTTTTGGGCAGAGCAAAGTTGTGGACTGTGGAGTATGAGAACGTATTCTTCCCTGGATTCCTTTCATGCAGTGTCTGCCTCCACACCTCCACAAGAAGCCCACCCACTAGACCACGTCTTTCTCACCTTTCACCCCTGAGGAGGGAAAGAAGATGTAAAATGTGATTGCCTCCAGTCTCCCACCCACATTTGAGAAAGTCTGCTTTTTTATTTTCTCTTTTAATAATTCTCCTCAAACCTCTCTCTTCAGTTACCTTTCTTTCCAATGACTATAAGCCACTCTGATCCTTTCCAATAATAATGGCATTGCCAGCCAATCTCTCTGAAAATGGGTTCAGCGCATACCTAATCCCATTTAATTACTTATACACACAGGGCTCAGGACACACTCCTCAGGCAGTGGCCCCCCACCCACCACCCCCAGTAAGCATGCCCTGTTTGCACCCCGTCTACCTCTTCTCATGAATTATGGATTGTTGGCTGCAAGACGAGGGGCGATCACTCCGCCTGTTCTGTCATAAGGCTCAGAGAGAGCCTTAGCTCTGTGTAAATATGGTGCCTGTCCGGGGTTGAGGTGCCCTATTGTGCATGGTATTAAAAGCTCACCACTCTGGCTCTCTGTCCTTCCACGGTTGCAGCGCGCACAGCAGGGGGCAAGGGTAATCGCACAGGCCTTCCAGCACTCTGCTCAACTGCAGCCGGACTCATGCTGACCGGCATTATGGCTGACAGTCATCATACCTGAGAGAGGGGGAGAAATGAAATGGAGATGGAACCTGAACGAAAATAAGGGCTGAATCAGCCCGGCATTACAGTTGATTCGGCAGCACAAGTGCTGTTTTCTTCACAGTAACAAACATCAACATTTCTGCGTGATTGGATGGCCGTAGCCCTGCACTTTATCATGATGTAATATTGAGGTGACTTGAAACAGACGTTCCCTGAATGACGGGAATTTTATTGGCCATTTCCGAGAATGCCAGACAGTGACTTTTGACTGTTTTAATATAGATTCCTGGCAGGGATATCTTTATGCTATCTCTTTCCTCTCAGTTGCTGTTGATTCCTGTGGCTGCCAGGGCACAGACGCTGAGTAGAGCGGAGGAGCACGCTGGATAAATCATGCTGTCCACTCTTTATGAGCACAGCTGAGTGGATCAGACCTCTCCTCTCCAGCTGCTATCAGACGCTTCAGCTGCTGATGCATCATCAAACGCATCATATGTCTCGAAATGATATACCTTTCTCTCATGTTACTAGCTGTTAGGAGATATGATGGCCTTCAAAAACATCCCTTCCTGCTGTAGGCCTACCTAGAAACAATACTGTACCGAGAAACTGCCTAGAAACAAAGGCAGCAGACTACTTTAGCATTATGTTAGTAGTAAAAAATGGCCACCCTACAGTATATTGGTGGTGTGACGTTCCTCCCCATGCCCTGGGAAATGAGAAGAAAGATGATGTCTGTGTCAGCCCTAAAAAGTTGTTCTGCTCTCTGAGATGGTCCGATGCTGTCTGTCAGGGCCCTGAGCACATTTCTCTGAGCCTGATACGAACAGGGCTTGTCTCAATGCCCTCAGCAGCAGCAGACAGACGTCTCATCTTTATCTCTCCAGATTTCTACCTAATCTGTTTCTCTCCCCTCGGCCTCTCTTCATGAATCTGCCATAAATCATATTTTGGACTCTGGCCCCGTTTGCACAGACGGTTTCATAAAGGGAGAGGAATGGGCATGCAAAAACGTCAGATATCCTGACTAAATAGCAGTCATGGGATATGAAAAGCTGTACTTTTGAATCCCTTCTACTACTCGATAAGTGCTTTCGCATTGTAATATCAGCCCTGGCCCTGGAGGAATGAACGCACAGATGGTACAGCACAGTATATGTGCAATATGCATATGACTGAGCATTCTAATAACTATGGAAGACAACTGAGTGAAGGACATACGGTATAGGAGCTGTATGCTTTGCACAGAAGAAGCTTGTGGAAACTGCAATGGTAGTGCTAACTGGACTATGTCAAGGCATATGTAAGAACCCAATCCAAATAGTGACCATTTTGTTTAATACAACAATATATTTACAGTATATTACCATATACTGATGGATACTGTTACATATTTGGTAACATGTCAAGTGAAAGTCCAATATCTAGAAAATAAGTTTAGGAGCTTTAAAATGTTTGCCTCAGCTCTCACATCAGCCACACCATCTGCAGTTGAAGGTTAACCTTGTGCTAGTGTAGCCTCTGCCTGCTGCTCACAGGTTGATTCTGTTATTTTTCTCTCTCTTTTTTAATAGTTAACATGAAAACAACTAATTATACACAATAGCAAACTAAAGTGATGATCATGGTAAATGGACTGGCATTATCCCTGCCTGCATCTGCCGTAACTACTGCCTTTTTTTAAAGGGCTCTTAATTTTGACAAGCATCATCGAAAATTCTGTCACCATGACAACGGCAGACTCATTACATTTAATCCACTAATTGCTAACTAGCTCCACAATTGGTCGTAATTGCTTTGGGGACACAGTTAACCCTTTGGTTGTTATACAGAGCAAGGCTGCGTCTCTCTACAATGGACAAAGGCCAGAAATTGAAGATTGTATGAGGGGCACACACACACACACACACACACACACACACACACACACTCCGCTCCTAAAAGCAAAATCTGTGCACTGTGACCTCATCTTGCGTACATCCCTAAAGCCGCAGCGCTATATTAATTAATGGGGATGGTTGCCATGGTGATTGATCACCATATTCTCTGTCAGCAGTATTTAGTCAAATGGGCCCTGATGTTTGTTTGTTAATGGAGCAGTAAACAATACTGGAGATCTTTTATGACTTCCTCAGCAGCTCTGGCTAACACCTGGGCCATGCAGCAGCACATAATAAAACTAATATGATATCGAAGACAAGAGCGCTGTATGCTTACAATCATCTTGCAGCGCCTTTGGCAATAAGGATTATACAGATATACAGTACACAGTAAAATCCTCATTATTAATTTGAGAGATTTGGTTATATTGGTTCACTAAAGGTTACGAATAGACACATTAACACTGCAAACTTTACAGTAGTAGAACAAATGCCTGGAAAAGGCACCGGTGTCCAACCGAGACGAAACAATCTTATATCTATGATTATTGTCTCCACCAGGCCGAAGGCATGGGGAGAGAGTATGTTGTGCACTCCGTTTGTCTGTGTGTCCGTGTGTCCGTCCGTTACCAAATCATGAACGCAGCGTGCAATTTACGTGAAATCTTTCACGCACTTGCCTGTATACTAGGCTGAGGAATATATCCCAACCTTTTCACATTGGCCTGTTATAGCGCCTCCAACAGGTGGATTTTTGGACACATTTTTGGAACAAAATGCCTCAAATCATCCGATTCTTTTGCTATTTTCTGCTGCTATTATGTCCAGAATTGGGACGCTAGGGATCATGTGATTAAAACACTTGGCACACTTGGCACACACAAAATGCACACAAAAATGGGTTGCAGGGTGTCAGGCAGAACATCCATGAATACACATGTTCTGCATTACTGTGCAGAGCATCTGCATTCATTTCTTAGGGCCAATTCTAGCCCATTGAAATTGGCTAATGGGAAGGCCGGGCGGGTGGACCACGGCCATGTCACTCTGACTCAGACTTAACCATAAACAAACCCAATATGTCCATATATAAGCAGCACTATGGCCACATCACTCAGACATAACCATAAACAAACCCACAATAATTGATTTGCTGTTTACCTGATCACTGTGCTCATAGACCAGACAACAATTAATCTAAACAACTACGTGATGATGAAAACACTCTTTTAGGAAGGTGTGTGTGTGTGTGTATCTATCTGAGTGTATGTCTGACTGTGCACACATACAGTATGTTCATGTTTGACAAGCTTGTGTATGAGTTTGAGCATTGAACAAACCCAAGCCCTTTGAAGAGTGAAAAGCTCAAAGGATGGAGAGGCAATCCTAGAACTACACAGGCACAGAGGGGAAATTGCCTTGAACCTCGATGTATGAAAGTGCAATTTGTGTCCCATCTGTTCTGCTTCCCTTCCATTAGGAAGAAGGGTGCTCTAAGGCCACCAAAGAGAAAATGCCCTCGTGAGGGTCTCTGGGTAAATACAGCCTCTCCAAGATTTAATTTACCAAACTAACAATTCTCTTTTTTCCTTCATATTATTATTTAGAGATTTTAATGTTATTTCCTCAATCCATCCTTTGTAATTTTTAAGATGAAAGAACAATGTGCTTTGGTTTGGAGAAATTTAAATGTTCGTAGAGGTAGCTTGTTTTCATGAATCTGGATGAGAGAGACAGAAATTGCGCTGTGATTGGAGTATTATCTCCCTCCTAGACTAGGCAGTCCAGCAATGTTATTTATACAAAGAGTACGACTCACAATACTAAATCCTCTGTCTATTATGGACTCTGCAAAGTGGCTGCATGGCATCTTTAACTTTATGCCCTTTCTAAGAAGGATTTGCATGACAGAAACCAGGAGAGAAGTTTGTTGCCCAGGCAACGGATTGTCTCCATTTGCAGTTGGAGCAGAGGTGTTTCTAGAGGAGTTAGAACAATGGCTTCTGAGATGAGACAGGACAAAGGTCTACATTCTGCGTGTCAAAAGTAAGGGTGAAGAAGGTGTCTGTATTGTAACCACAAGCAGGTGATTCTACCAGAAGAAATAAGCTATGCTGTTCAAAATTACCCACTTATGCCCTATAAAAAAATTAATTTGCTAAACAATTTTGACATTTATATTTTTTTATTTGAAAATAGATGATCTATTGTCATTATTGAAGTGTCGCTGATACAAATTGTGATGCCAAGGTTAAACTGTCAGATGTTCATCAGGTCAACTGCTGACCACTTTGGCATTTAGAAATCTACTGGATTCACCGTACCCCAATTCACTTTGCTAGGCTGGGAGACAGCAAGAGTACACCAACTCTCTTTATAGGCCTGGTCTTTACGATACTCAAAGGAACAGTACAATGTACCTACCTGTCTGACTACTTCTCTTGAGTGATTGATGCCCATGGGCATAACACCAGAGGGAGCTCGTCTGACTTTGTTCCCCCCAAATTGCGCCTTGCACACAAGTAGGCCATAGATGGCTTACTTGTGTGCAAGCAGAGTGCGCAAGTACTGCTACTAACTCATGTCTATTACAACTGCTGTTCTAAATCCTTTAGACCCGTTATTGACCTTATACCAACCTTGAAACGTACCTTAGTTAAGGGACCACCATTCTTACCCCGACATACATACATACATACATACATACATACATACATACATACATACATACATACATACATACATACATACACACACACACACACACACACACACACACACACACACACACACACACACACACACACACACACACACATACATACATACATACATACACACATACATACATACATACATACATACATACCCAGCCGATCACCAAACGTACCTTAGTTACGCCATCAAGAATGGTGGTCCCTTATTGGCCGGTGGACAACACCAACATACATACCCAGCCGATTGCAGTACTGCTCGCACAAGTAACAAGCAAAGAGCTTTTTTTTGAGTGGTGTAAACCACTCCTACAACTGGCTTTTGTGTGCAGAAAAAAATGACCATGGTTGCTATGTTCAAAATAATTTCTGACGTAATTAAATCACACCCGGGTGAACTGGATGACCGTAGCAACCGTGGTCATTTTCTCTGCACAAAAACAGCCAGTTTTGAAATCACATCCGGGTGTGATTTCATTACGTCAGACATTACGTCAGACCACAGCTCATCATGCTATATAAAACCTTACACCACTCAGTTCACACGGGTGTGATTTTTTACTGTAAAACAAACATGGTAATAAAGTAATCAGTTAATCAGTCGCTGGCCTTCGAATAAATCTATTAGCCTGTTGAACTGAATTCATAGGCTACCCCACTAGTTAAATGATAAATAAAATGGTGCATTTATATAGCGTGTAATCAAGGATCTCTGCCAAGAGTCTGATCACGTGGTGTTTGGGTTGGAAGCCAGCTATGTTCGCTGCTATGGTATGGAACGGTAGCCCTTATACGGTAGTTGGTGTGACGTTATCCAACTCACTTTACATATATTGTGCATTACATTCACCCATTCATACACCGATGGCAGAGGAAACCATGCAAGGCATCAACCTGCTCATCGGGAGCAATTCGGGGTTCAGTGTCTTGCTCAAGGACACTTCGACACTAACTCTGAGGGAACCCGGGACTGGTAACCTCACAGTTCCCATCCAGCTGCTCTACCGGCCACTGGACTAGGATTTAAAATGTGTTACTTTGAATGATTGCTGTGTGCTCTATGTCTGGATTATGTGGTCATGTTTATTTCAGTGTGTTTGAATTATTATAAATTGTAATATTCAACTGAAATGCTGAAAGTCACAATGAAACCAGTACAGACAAAGCACTCACAGAAGCCACACTAATCTTTTTATTTTTGTAATTTATAGTTTTTATAGATTTTTTACATTTTGACAGCATACAGTACGTATTTAAATCAGCGCCAGAAGGATAACTAAAAACATTAAAAATAAAAATAAATGAAATAAACAGCAAACAGAAACAGAGAAAAAGAAAATTAAAGAAGAAAAGTTTTTTGTTTAAGTTTTTGCACCGTTCAAAATAAAGATAACAGTTACCATCCAGAAGCGTAGTGGGACATTCTCATTTGTTCTCTTCTGTGGCATCCACATTTCCTATATAGTTCCTATCATCATCAGGTCATAAGTGAGTTTCTCCAAAGGCAAGAAAGTAGTGGCTTGGGTTAGCCACATTTTAGCTGAGGGTACTTGGGGGGTGGACCACAATAACAGAATACATTTTTAGCAGTATGTCAACATGACTAATAAACGGGTGGAGTCAGGGTCCAAGGTCAAACCACTGTCATGATGCAATAAATATAGGCTGGGAGTAAAATTAAGAACCTTGCCTAGGATTTTCTGAGTGTGAAAATGGACCTTCTTCCAGTATTGCTTAATTAGATCACACTTCCAGAAGACATGCATAATAGTACCTACTTCCTTATGACACTTGAAGCAAAGTTCTGAGGAGTTAGGAAACATATTATGAAGACGGAGAGGTGTGTAATACTTTCTGTGAAAGAATTTGAAATTTAATTCATGGATGTTGAGGTACATTTAGGAAATATCTTGTTACAGATGAAGATCCATTCTTCTTGGTCAAATGTCACCCCAATATCCTCCTCCCATACTCGTTTCAGTGAGGAGTTCAATATTAGTCGGTATATGATATATATCTGAAATATGACCCTTCATGACATCAGGGCTAATTAATAACTTTTCAATTTCTGTCATTTCAAAACATAGTTTCCCCTCTCTCCTTCGGATTTGGAGATACTTGAAGAAGTCCCTATTTGTAAGACTCTGGGTATATAAGTGTGCAATGTGGGCAATGCCCTTTACGTTCCAATCAGATAATCCAATATTTTGCAATTGGGCGGGAAAGTCTGGATTGAGTCTGAGTGATGAGTAGATTGACATGAATTTGGGAATCTTCAAGTATTTCCTCATATCCTTCCAAACCATAAATGTATAGGAAGCATAGTAGTCAGCGAGATCTTGTATGTTATCTACATTGTGAGTAAACAGTAAGGAGTGTTCTTGGGTGACACAACATTACCTCTGTCTCAATCCACATTCAGTTTTGTCTTTTTGAACAAGCCACACTAATCTAACCATTACAATAAAAAGCCTTACCTTTGTGTAAAGCTGGCTTCTTCTGAGAAACCCATTTAAAAGGAGCATGGTAGTGGATGCAGACCTGGTGACCCTTTCACCAGGGATATTAGCCAATCATAATAGCGCCTTTCAGTGAAACGTTCGTCTCGACAAATAGATTTCCAGGTGTGAAACAGAGCGCTGTCCCTGGAGACAGCAACGCCTAAAAGCCACTTCACACGTATATGCTGCTAATTCAGAGTAAGGGACAGAAAATGAATGTGAATTGGAAAGGTTGCATGGTGAGGGAATATTAACAGCGTAAAAATGGTGTGTGTGTGTGTGTGTGTGTGTGTGTGTGTGTGTGTGTGTGTGTGTGTGTGTGTGTGTGTGTGTGTGTGTGTGTGTGTGTGTGTGTGTGTGTGTGTGTGTGTGTGTGTGTGTGTGTGTGTGTGTGTGTGTGTGTGTGTGTGTGTGTGTGTGTGTGGGCGATTGGAAGGAACCCTAGTTTATATAGCGGAGAGGGAACACACCGTCCCTCTTGCCGACTGTGAAACAAATGGCATCTAAATTGAATAATTCAGTCTGCAGGAGAAAGAAGTGGGATTTGCACACAAAGACTGACTGACAGATAGAGGGAGAGAAGAGGCAGCCAACCTTTAACAGAGCCAGGGAGAAAAGACAGTAAAATGGCAAGTTAGATTAATAGATTGGCAAGGTTTCACAGAAGTAGGGATAATAATTCTCACAAAAAAAGAAGAAAAGATGATTTTTTTTTAGGTCAGAGTTGAGGGTGGAGGAGGAATGATGAAATGGAAAGATGAATATTGAATAATGCATTCAAAATCCTTTCCCAGGCAAAAAAAGAGATTACGGGTGGTAGAATGAGTCAAAGGTAACAGCAGTTATGGAGGTATAGGTAGGTATGGATGATAAATCAGGAAAGGAACTTAAGCTTATAGTGGAGAGAGAGAGAACAGCTTGAGCACCATGAGGAAAAAGAGTATGGAAATTAAGACAGAGGTCAAGGCATTATTAGATGCACTATCCACCATCTAGCTCGCATGTTTTCAAAGTGGGGGCTGCCAGGGGGGATGAAAGTGGCCAACTGGAAAGGAGAGGAAAATGAAAAAAGGGAGATAAAATCATCAAAGTACAATTTTTTAAATGTCAATTTAATTCATCAGATTATTGTGCCAGTTGACTAATTCTCAGCCTGACATTCCTATTTTGGGCATGTCAAAATTATACAAAAATAAAAGATCCACATTGTGTCCTTGGCATGGAACATCCACCTAGGGATTGTGTTACAAACAGACATGTAAATGAACACCTGGAACTTTTCTCCTCTCAAAATGCTTCTTTGCATCCAGTTTCCAACCTCCTGAGCAATTTTAGTTAAATTACAAACAAATCACTCTGAAAGTCAGTTGATATCCTGTTAAAGTTGAAAATAGACAATTTAATTGTAAAGAGCTCCGGCCATGCTGTATCTGTAGCTAATTGCATGCTGCTTATTTCAACTGCATGCGTTTTCCCTCGAGAGGTGATTGCATGTTTCTTTCATGGTCTGATTCTTGCTCCTTACCCGTGGGACCATGATTGTAGCCTCCTATGACCTCATTCATGCTTAATGCTTGATGCTAAGATGCCCTGTTGGGATTGTTGGCCCGCAGCCAAGCTAACGTTAGACATTTGAAATAGTTGTTCATCCAAGATCATGTTTTAAAATATCTCATTAAATGAGTCTGTCTGAGAATTTCTTACTGACTGCAGGAATTACGTATACCTATACTGACTGACAACAGATATACTCTGTGATTTACTAACTGTGCCACACCAGCAGTAGGACTAAACAATGGTATTCTTATCTATGAAACACATTAAAAGAATTAAGGAGAAAACCAGAAATACTGCATCACTGTCATTTCCCTTTTACAGCAGTTTACATCCATTTCCCTGTGTGTGTGTCTCTGTCTGTCTGTCAATCGGCTTTGCTGATTGTTTGAAACATTTGCCCATATTAGTCCGGCAGCCGACAGGCTTCTTTTGTTTAAAGTGGGAAATTTGGTATATGGTAATATTTATTGGCCTAAAATATTGTCTACATACATTCATGAATCCACTTGCTGACCGGCTGTCGGTATTGAGCAGTTTGTTTTATAGGGGTTTATATGTGATCCTACCATTAACACCTTGAGGGCTCGGGCCTATTTAATCCATTAATAAAATGTGCCCATCGTTTATAGCGCCCGGATCACTTTTACCGGCGGACCGGAAGTTGTTGTGAATGTGTGTGTAGCAGCTAACAATAGCCACACCACTCTAGAGTCGATCGACAACAACGGGTAAGAATAAATCTATCGCGACTAGCGACTAGACAGCGGAGGGCCGTCAAATACAGGATATTTTTTCATAATTAGACGGGATGATTTAGATCGCGAGTTATGAATGTTTTAAGATTTTCGTTGTTGTCAGCTAAACAGGCAGGGAACATTTTCGATGACATGTCACTGTTGTGCAACACCGAGGATTGCGCAACAAGCGCCTCTAGGCTGTAGAGCGATGCGA